>NC_139230.1:62453382-63053382 GCF_977018435.1 Lepisma saccharinum | reverse complement strand
TCGGATGCCACTTTAAAATGCAGGCTCAGTCCCGATTAGCCTATCTGTGCATATTAAACTAAAAATATAAATTCAAGTGACTTACTCTCGGAGGCGGCAACATCTTCCGAAACTAAGAAGTTAAATCTATATTTCTCCTGTCCATAGTCGAAAGTCTCTTTTGTGCCACGATCTCTCGCCTCGTCTCCCACACCTTTCAGCCCCCGAGGTGTGTGCCTATGTCCCCCGTAGATAGAGCCTTACCACGTGTGTCGTAAAATGCCACAATGTTTGGAATATTTAATTTCAACTGTGGGTCATTATGTCAAATCAATCAACCAATGGTCTGAACCTTGACATCTGAGATATTTATAATTTTTGGTATCAGTTAAGTTGACAAAAACTGCCAAATTTCAGATTTTTTGGGCTCTTAGTTTTTGAGTTATTGACTTTCATAAAAGCAAAAATTTCAAAATTTTGCTACATTTTGAAATCTTTGAACAGCTGTAGATCAAAAACTAGTTGACCTAGAGTAGAAAGCTCAATTGGTGTCATTCTCTTCTGTTTTAAATTAGCTTAATTTGAAATGCAACATGACTGTGGTATATGAATTTTGTAAGTTTAAAATATATATATATATATATATATATATATATTTGAAAATCTCAAAAAGAGTTTCAATTTCTTTGAAAAGAAATGTTTTAAAGACATGAATTAACTATTTGTGTACTAAATTTCATAATGGGATGGCAATGTGTTTCTATGGAAATTATATTTTTCTAAACACGCTTCCAAAAGTTAAGCACGCGATGGTAAAATCAACAAAAATGGAAAGGTATAAAGCTTTGATTAACACAAAATTGCACATGAAGGTAGCAAATGTGTTTATGCGTTAAAGAAAACAAGAATTGTGTACAAAGATGAAAAAAAATATTTACTTTTCGTAAGTTATATGATGACGTCACATTTGGTTCATTAACATAATGATGTTTAAAGGCAAACAAACCAAACAAAACTTACAGTAATATGGTATGTGGCCAAAACAAAACTTACATTAATATGGTATGTGACCATCCCGGACCTTCACACAAACATTACAACGATTTTCCATGCTTTCGATGAGGTGATCAACCATCGCAGATGCGTGCAATAGCCATTCCTCCACTAGGGCATATCCAACTCTCTGAGCCTGGCTGGAGGAGGTAAACGTGCAGAAACAGCACGCCTGAGAGCATCCCAAAGGTTTTCAATGGGATTAAGGTCGAGGTAATACGCCGGCCACTCCATATAAGAAATGCCCTTACTTTCCAGGCACTCGTCAACGATGTTGGCTTGATTGGGATGGGCATTAACGTCCATACGGAGGAAATCAGGACCAACTGCTGCAGCGTAGAGTCTCACAATGAGGTCTAGCACTTCATCCCGATGCCGCGCAGCCGTCACAGACCCGTCTTTAAAGATGTGCAGCTCGGTGCGATATCCCATTGAAATTCCAGTCCACACCATGACGCTGCCACCTCTGAATGCGTGATGTTCGGTGATGTTCTTGGCCTGATTGCGTGTGCCTCGTTCTCTCCAGACCTTTACACGCTTATCATCTGATTCCAGGGCAAATCTGGACTCGTCCGTGAACAGGACGTTGCACCAATCTGAGACAGTCCAATTGACATGTTGACGACACTACTTTAATCTTGCCCCTCTGGCTTGGACTGTTAGTGCAACACAAACACGTGGTACTCGGTCGTACAATCCCTTCATGCGGAGCCTTCGGCGCACTGGCAGATTTTGTCTTAGCAAGTGCCACTGCAACCATGGATGTAACAGTTGTGAAGGTCGCTCGTCGATTCCGCTTGGCTACTATAGCAATACATCGATCATAAGAGGGGGCAGTAACCCTTGGATGATCGGGCACAGGTCTCCGGTCAACTGTTTGATAAGTTTGGAATTGTTTCCTTAATCGAGAAATTACCGAATGATCAACGCCAAAGAAAATAGCGACATCTTTGATTGACTGTCCTGCTTCAATGCGCCCGACAGCTCGCCAGCGCTCACTATCTGTCATTCGTCTTCTTTCAGCCATATAAACACGAATATTATCAAAAATAATCGTACAAAATTTATAAAAACTTCGTATCAGCTTTCAGATGCACCTCAAACCCTTCAGAATGCTGGCGTCTTCAACGAAAGTGTGATGATTGTTGCTTTTTTTTTTACTCCGTTGTCAGGGCTTGTTTGCGCCAGCATAATTATTTATTTAGCTGGAATCTTCATACTCAAAATTAATTACAACATATTACATTTTCTTTACATGAAATTTTTACAAATCCTCCCGCAACTGTGGCTGGGAGTATTAGTCTACAATGTTCCCGGACGATACAACTAACTACTACATCACAATACAAAAAACATTTACAAAATTTCTATACATTGATTTTCTTACAATATATGACCTAGTAATTATTTTCGTTTGTGTCTCGTTGTACAATTTCATTGTGTCTTGTTTGTTTACAACTTATACGGTTGTGTCTGTGTTGTGTTTCTTTTTGTTATGGTCTGGGGAACTTCATAATATTTCTTCTTTCTCTGATGCTTCCGATATTTCGGATAAGAGGGATTTTGTGCGTGGGTAGTTTTGCCCACAACTTGTGTTGTCCGCCTTCTAGTGATTTCAGGATACTATGGCAATCTAGGTCTTCGTGCATCTGTATAATTCTTGTGCTCCTTGGATATCTGCCGATAGTTCGTAGTGCTCTATTTTGGACCACTTGGATCTTGCGATGTTGAGTTTTGGGCATCTGCTTCCACACCGGCCCCGCATACAATAGTATTGGTCTGATCATCATGCGGTACACATGTATTCTGGCTTGTAAGACTGGTGAGCTTAGAATCGGATATAAATATCCGATTCTTTGTTTGGCTCTTTGTGTTGTCTTTGCTGTATGTTGACCGAATGTCAGATGTCTATCCAGAGTGACACCTAAATACTTGACTGAAGTTTCACTCGAGATTGCTTGTTGAAACAGCTTGAGATGTATTTTATTTGTTGTGGAACCGAGTCCAAACTCAATGGATTGACTTTTGTCAGGGTTGATGAGTATTTTCCACTTTTTAGCCCAATCCTCGAATTGTCTGAAGTATTTCTGCATAGCTGCGATACTGGTTGGAAGTCTTTTGGCCCAACTGAATAGTGCCGTGTCATCTCATCGGCATATGTAGCTATCATGCTATTTATGGGTTGAGGGATGTCAGCAGTATATTTGCATAAAGTAAAGGTGATAAGACTGATCCTTGGGGGACACCTGCTCTCACGGGTCTAGGTCCTGAACGACGTGCGTTGAATGTTAATACAAATGTACGTTCCAAGAGATAGCTTGCGATTATCTTGCAGTTGCTTATCGGAAATTGCAGTTTGAGTGCCGTGGTTTTGCCTGAACCCAAATTGGTGATTAGGAATTATCTGGTGTTCTTCGCAGAATGTCATGAGTCTTTTCCTGAGAACTCGCTCAAAGAGTTTGGCCAGATGTGATAAAATACTTATTGGTCTGTAGTTGGTTGGTAATTCTCGGCTCTTTCCTGGCTTCGGTATGGCTATGATGTTAGCAATTTTCCAATCTTGTGGGTAGTATCCTATCTTGAGGATTTGTGTAAAGATTGATTGATTGATTGATTTAGTTTATTTTACTTCGCGTTTTGTGACTCTTGGCTAATTTGCGAAGATGGGGATGAGTGATGAAATGATGAAATTATAGAATGGACATTCACAAACAAACAAGCCCGAGCGGGATTCGAACCCGAGACCCTTGGCGTCGCAGCGCGATGTGCTAACCACTCGATTTGTGTAAAGAGTCGTGCCAGGAAAACCATCCCTTTCCTTGTAAGGCTTTTAGGGCTGATGTTGCAACTTGGTCCAACCCTGGTGCTGAGTTTGATTTCATTAATTTGGCGGCTGCTGCAACCTCACGTGGAGTGATATGTTTGACGTCTAGACACATTGGGAGCCTTTTCAGCTCCTGTAGACCTTGATGCACCAATTTCTCTGTATCTTCATCGTGAAGTTGTCGATGTGGTACAAATGATGCGGTAAAGTGATCAGTCATCACATCTAGTTGGTCTACTGGGTCAAAGACATCTGTCGTTGCTGTTCGAAGCGCTGTTGCGTTTCGAGTTTTCTTGGTGTGTAGGAATCTTGCAAGTTTCCAGAATGATGGATCCATTTTCGACAGGTTGTTTAGTGTTTCGTCCCATCTTTCTTCTCTGTCTCTGAGCAGGTAATTATGGAGATGTTTTTGTACTATTTTCCAGTCACCTAAGTGTGTTGGTGCTTTTGACTTTTGCCATATCGAGCCAGGTGGATGAGAATGCTTAGTACAGGTGAGGAGGCCCTTGATGTTTCGGGATCCTTGTGAAATTTCGTGGCTGTAACCATGATTTTGTGACTGTGGATGTAAAGTCGATGACTGTGAGATCAATGTCACGTGTGGTGGTCATTTTGTAGCATGGATTGATGGCTGCGTGGGTTGCTAGTTTATAAACGTTCCAGTTGGTCGTTTTTTGAAGTGCGTGGAATCTTTGGCAGTGAATGCCTTGTGCAATGGATGTTAATACTGGAAGGTGATCCGATGTTAAATCCTTCACTGCATACGGAGCTGTTCTGGTACCCACCCCTTTCAGAAGGAGTATGTCGAGTACATCGGGGGGGCCTCCACTTCGTGAGTAGAATATTGGTTTTTTGGTGCTATTGCGTGGAAATCCGTATCTTGAAGCGTGTCATGAAGCAGGTTGCCCGCCGCATTTGATATGCGAGAATTCCATGAGGGGTGCTTTG
Source organism: Lepisma saccharinum (assembly GCF_977018435.1). Lineage (NCBI taxonomy): Eukaryota > Metazoa > Arthropoda > Insecta > Zygentoma > Lepismatidae > Lepisma > Lepisma saccharinum. The sequence goes on along the minus strand of NC_139230.1, from coordinate 63,048,578 downwards.
TGTTTAAGTCTCCCCTCTATGACTACATTTGGCCCCATGTCCTCTAGTTTCATTATATCGTCCTCATCCAGTGCTGTGAGTGGAGAACGATATGCTGATATTAGTATTAATTCCATTTTCTGCGTCTGTATTTTCACTGCCAGCGCATCTATTGAATTGAGTTGCGGTGTTGCAACCTGTAGTGCTGCGATTCCCCTGCACCTTTTCTTTTGCCTTGCCGGTCTAATCAAAAATGTCGGTAATCAGCTATTTTCCAGTTGAGGTGCGACTTTAAGTGGGTTTCGCTGATCAGGGAGATGTCTATTTTATGCGTATGTCGAAATGGTTGTAATTCTAGCGTTTTGCTCTCTATACCGTCCGCATTGTAGGTGAGGAGGGTGATCTGTCTTAGGAAATTTCTTTGCCTAAAAGCAGCCATCCTGTAGCTGTTGCCAGTCTCTGTAATCCTCGGCTCACGTGTTGCCAGATTCTTTGAAGATTCCATGTTGATGCAAGTTCTATAATGGATTGGATGCCCTGTCCCAAAGTTGGGGAAGCTGGTAGCGGAGTGGCTCGTGGTGGTATCTGGGAAGCTCGAGGAACTCTTCCTGCATATGATGTGCTTTGTGCTGCTGGTGCGGACGAAGTAGGAAGTGGTTGTGGCGCTGTCGCTGTAGATCGTGGATTGCTGTTCTGGTTCGAATATGTTGTCTGGGTGTGAGGTGTAGCTCCTGTTGTTGATGTTGCTGCAGGCTTAAATATTCTGCATCCTCGGAAATTGGCGGGGTGCTCCCCGCCACAGTTTACACATTTGGTGGGGAGCTTCCAATGTTTCTTGGGGCAGTCTCTGGTATAGTGTCCACCTTTACATTTGACACACCTAGGTGAGGCGTGGCAAAGTGTCGATGAATGTCCCAGCCGTTGACATTTAAAGCATTGCAGAACTGTAGTTGATCTGTATGGTTCCACCGTCATTCGGTAGAGGGGAGGGGAGCGGGTGTTGTATAGGTTTGCATGTATGCGGGCTGTCAGGAGGGAGGGCGGGAGGATTTTGCTGGAAGTTGTTTTGTGTTGGATGGGAATGGAATGCGGCGGGAGGGAGTTGCGGAAAATTGGACTGTGGACTGAATGAAGCGGTGTTTGAAGTTGAGCGTGGGAATGCTGATGCATGTTCATTGGTGGCGTGTTACTGGGAAAATTTGAAGGAGATGTAAAGTACACTGACTGCAGATATTTAGCATGACTTAATGCTCGCTTTAATTCATTCTGTTCTTCCGTCCTTCGTGTCTGAATAAGGGTTTCTTGTCTATCAAAATTTTGAAGATGGGCAATAAGATCCTCAGTTTTTGCAAATGTTTGATTGGATAAGCAAGCAATATATTTCAATCTCAATCCTGGTATTACGTAAGACATAATCTGTGCCTCTGTGGCTTGGGGGAACTGTTGTAAAACCATCTGTTTCTTAGAAATAACATAAGCGTAAGTAGGTTCAGTCACCGTTTGTTTACGTTCCAGAAGCATCCGTACCGGTTGGCTGGGTTGGTATGCGCCCTTGAAAAGGTCACTTATTTCTGTTTTGATCTGGTCATAGGTCAAAGTGTTGAAGGTTTGTCTAGTCTTTATGTCTTGGTAGAAAGCTAACGCAATGTCTGACAAAAATAGAGGTAGAATTTCTTTTTTCTTCTCATCAGTCCAGTTCAATGCTGTGGCTATTGTCGTAAGTTTAGCAAAAAAAAAAAAATGGTTTACGTCACTAGGATTTTGACCACTGAAAGAGCTAGGATTAAGGGCTGATGGAATGTTAACCGACATTGTAGGTCTGGGGTTAATGTGTCTTACTTCAGGAGTACTAGTAAGAGGGGTTGGTATTCTACGGGTTCTTCTGGGGGTAGTAAGTTCTTGTTGGAAGTAGGGATATCCGTCTTGTGCAGCACATGCCGCACCCCCTAATCATTGACGTCTGCCGATATTTTCGACGCAGGGACAAGCAAGGTATTTTTCCATGGGGCATATTAACCAGATAATAGTGTTGCCCCCTCAAGAAACATCACTTGAATTCGAAATTATCGCATTCCTGCATTCCCATTATAATAATTAATGTACATTACTATGACTGGGATCAAATTATACGCGTGGAATATATACTTTTAGCTGACATTCGTTTTCTGAAGGGGAGATGTGGCCATCCTCGCCCCCCTTTCAGATTTCCATGCTCCTATATTATTATACTTTAATCCAGAAATTTAGGGTTGAGGAATCTTATCGCCGGTTATTAAACGATATTATGCTCTTGAAGAAAATTAAGTATTTTCAAGCCGATGAAAGTTCACAAAGCAACAACGGCGGAAGAAGGTGCAGTGGCGCAACCCAAGGGTGCAGGGGAGATTAGCTCTCAAACTTGTACGTAAATCAATTCTAGGGGGTTACGGGGCAAACATTGAACTATAGAAAGAAAGGTTGCAGAATCTAAGAGTAGCAAGACAAAAGGATACTCAAGATGGATTTAGTTTTCACGTCTGTCGTGAACTATTTCTTCCAGACGGTCAAGAGCACCTGCAAGGAGGCACAGATGGGCAATTGCCCCCTCTTTATTTCTATCTTTATACAAATATAAATAAAGTTATATAAACTTGGACAGTTGCTGCTGCTTACGGTGTACGTTTTGCCCGTGTAAGGTAATAAATAGATGTATTATTAATTTTTGAAACCGCACCGTTCATTTATAAACACACTGTATATGAGTCATTGTGAATTCGAGTCAATTAAAACATTTTGCGTTGTTGGGAGATTATTAGGATAAAATTTGGACATAATGAATCTAAGTAGAGAAAATGCAACTTGTATATCAAAATTGCCATGTCCAACTGATCTCCGAAAGTAGTGTTTAGCACGCCACATTTCAAGTATATTGTAATAATCTTCAATTAGGCCAAACGTTAACGAACAAAACAACATTTATTTAACTTATAACTTCATGTTATATAAACTACATGAAATACATTTAACAAAGACAAAAGACAAAAGACAATCTCTCTCCAACTCGACTTCTAAAATTTTTATCTTTTATCTTTTTCTTAACTTCTATCATATATGATTGATTGATTTGAGTCCACTTTATGCACAGTTAGGCTAATCGGGACTGAACCTACAGTTTAAAATGAAATCCCAATGACTTGTGCCTCCACCGGGTATCGAACCCCTTCATTACAAGGCGACGACGCTACCAGTGCGCCATCGGGGAGGCCATTTCAAGTATAGTCCATGATTGTATCTAGTAGTATATGAACGAGATGTGTCCCTCCATTCAAACAATACGTGGCTTGTCCCTACCGAACGAAGTGTGTCACTTATAAATTAAGTTTCCGAAAGCAGGCATTATGCATGAAGAGAAAAAATAATACTCCCGAGAAATTACAAAAATTATAAGCCAGTTCGTGGCCGGGAGTTATTGACGTTCTTCCCCCCCCCCCCAACCTATCCGCTTTAGGTTCCGGGTTCGAGTCCTGGTCTGTAAATATCTTTTTTAGGTGTCTCTTCATCAATTTCATCTATTTATCATCCATCTTCATAGTTTCGATTAATTATAAAAGTGACATAAAAGCAAAGCAAAATAAGAACAAATAAAAATAATTGCAAAATGACTACAATGTCGAACTACATTTGAAAAATAAAATGCGAGATTCATTTTCAAACAGGTATTTAGGTAGAATTGTGTAGACAGACAGCATGCTCCCGAAAGTTGCCAATCCTGCGTGCTCAAGAACATCTTCGATAAGGCACCTGCATTGTCTCGAGCTGAACCAGGAAATAGGCGATGTTTATTACCCAAGACCATTCCGTAAAACTAATGCCACAAGAAGTTTTCTGTGTGGATTTGTGAGCATGAAATTGTAGGTTAATGATAGTGCTACAAGACGTCAAGTGGATTTAGTTTTCTGTTTCGTTATTTTATATAGCTTTCCTACCTATATAGTTTGAATAACTAATTAATCATTTGATGAGCAGACAAACACGAAGAAGCCGATCCCGTGGCAAATTGGTTAGCGTAATACACTGCGAAGTCTAATGTCGGATTAGAGCCTGGACTAGAAAATATGGATGGGTTGGGTCATTGTCTTTATACCACTTCCATCACCTATCACATCCTTTATCATCGCGATTAACCGAAAGTGGTAGACGCGAAATAAAAATAGAACCTTTGCATGGAAGTCCGAAAGAGAGGCAAGGGGGGAGGGGGTGCAGGACCCACCTGGAAAATGAAAGTCAACCAAAAATTATATATATATCACACAATTCCATTTCAGCTGCAATAATATATGTTAATTATTGCATGAACATAACTAGCTAACTAACTAACTCTCTAGCCTTCTTAAACCTGAAGGTTCATGGCTGCAGCAACACAGGCCTTCCATCTGTCCCTATCCTGAGCAAGATCTATATACTCTTTTCCATCCCTACCGATTTCCTTTAGGTCTATCTCAACGTTGTCCCTCCATCTTCGTCTTAACCTTCCTAAAGGTCTCTTACCATCAGGTTTCCCAACAAGAATCCTGTAAACTCCTCTTTCCTCTCCCATTCGTGCCACATGGCCTGCCCACCTAAGTCTTCTTGATTTAATTATTCTAATTGTCTCCTCATCCCTTTTAGGTCCAAATATTTTCCTAAGGATCTTATTTTCAAATAAGATGAATATGATAACTTCAAATTAAAGCAATGTTTTTTGAGGAGACAACACTGTTATGCACCTTGTTTGCCCCCCTCCCGGAAAAACTACCTTGCTTGCCCCTCCCTGGAAAAAATCCTGCAGACGTCCATGAACCTTTAGTATCGACTTCGGAGTATAAAGCATTGTTTCGTCAATGTATAGCGCGGCAATAGACCGCGACAGCCTCTTACAGAGTATTTGCCTGGAAATATCAACACGAGAACAGGGATAGGAATTCCTCTTATTTTAGATTTTCTCAAACTAATTTCAAGTATCTGGTGAAAATGCTTTCCATTTAGTATGCAAATAAAGGATTTAAATTTGTATGGGCGTATTAATTTTCTAGGTTTTTCCTAGAGACGATATGAAGCATTGCGGATACGAAGGGTGAACTCAACAAACGTACATTGTGAGGGAAATGCGTTTCAAGTTGTCAGGCACAGTTCGAGCTCCACAAAAACTTGGTAACAGTAGATCGAAATGTTTCATGCGTGATTTTCAAAGATTTTATGGAGTTTCACTGTGCCTGGCAACTTGAAACGCATTTCCCTCACAATGCACTTTGTTGAGTTCGCCCATCGTATCCGCAACGCCTCATATTTTCAATTACTTTGAAGCATTTTGGACCATTTTTTATTTTTATAAGCAACTGCATTAATTGATAGAATGATCTTAAACATGAAACTAATTGTTTCTTCCAATGATTAACTGTTTTCTTTGCCTTTCATTACGCTAGGTCACTCAGCCGCTATCTTTGTTGTGAGCCTAGATTAAGTGTGATTGGGGCTTATTCTATATGCTTTCTTCATACAGCATGGCTGTCTGCTACATGTTTGACATCTTAACACAACTTCTTTCAAACATCGCTCATGAAATGTATTTCACCTATCGTCCTACGGGAATCAGAGGAACGTAACTACAAAAATGTTGTTTTCAGTTTCGTTAAAAAAATCCTGTGAAGAGTATTTGGAGTAAATCGACATTTTCCACTTCTAATGCTTATCTGTAAGGCGGAGTCACGTTTAAGAGTCATATTCCTAAGAATACATTATTTCCTCTCCTATTAATTTGATAAATTAGAGTTACGTCGCTCTGGTTCTCACACACGCTATCAGCCCCTATTTTCCAAAATTTGGCACGTTAGATATTACGCCATATGTGTAATTTGGGTATGATACATTCTTATTATATGCCTGTGGAGATTCGAACAATGTTCTCGGCTTGCGAGCCAGGTTATATCGGCGTTAGCGTCCAACGTTTGGAGCGCATACATTGCTCTAAGCAGGATGCTCTCTACCTTATGATGGGAGCAATGTATGCGCTCGAAACATTGGACGCTAACGCCGATTTAAGCTGGCTCGCAAGCCGAGCGAGAACACTTCGCCAGGAAAGCTACACTTTTTTACCCATGAAAGTTATTGTCCGTGGCCTGCAAGCAAAGTTCTTGCAACAAACTGCCTCGAGAGAATTATACGTAGGCTATGTGTGACTTTTCTGTTTCTCAGACCACGTGTGACTACCTACAAATTATGTGAAACAATAACATAAACAACTTCCCATCTGAGTATGAGAAACCACTTGCATTCTAGCCGGGTTCGATTCCTGGTGGAGGCACAGTGATTCGAATTCCACTTTAAACTGTAGGCCCACTCCCAATTAGCCTATCTGTGCATACAAGTGAAGTTAAAACAAGACAAACTTTCATTCTAACCTCAGTCACTTATGGGAGCTGCTTAGAAGTAGTAGTGTTGACTGCCATGACTAAAATTTCTGGATCCAAGTTCACTTCCTCTCAACGATTTTATTTGTTGTTTTAAGTCCCCTTTATGCACAGTAAGGCTAATTGGGAATGGACCTACAATTTAAAGTGGGATCCGAACCACTTGTGTCTCCAACGGGTATCGAACCCGGGACCCCTCTCTCGACTATTTGACTGAGTCTGCACTCCCTGCGCTACACTCCGCTGTCTATGCAATGTAGTTTTAAAAGTTGTTAACTGAGGTATCCTAGTCACCAATTCCACCGCTGTCACCGGTTAGTCAAGGTGTGACTCATCATCAGCCAGGCTCGGGCGAAATGCAACTCATTAAACCGTCGCGGACGAACTGTAGCATTTTTCTAGTAATTTTGCTTTCGGACGAAACGCTACTGAACCGTACAGCAGTCCCAATGCCTGCTCCATCTGCTTTCGGAGCCCTTGGTTTGAGAAGGGGGTGGGGGTGAGGAAAGGGTCTAGATTTTTCATACTGAAGCTCGTTCATTTCGTTCTCCTATTTCTCTTGGTTGAATTTTGTGAGATACGGAATCTACCTCATTTTGCTTTTCATTACGTTTTATTGCGTCACCCACGGTACTCTTACATGTACTTAACATTTTCAATTTCCCTGTACCTGCAACCTTTGGTTAGGTAAAAATAAATAGCTGCAGTTCGTCAAATGTTGTATTTTTGTTTTTGTTACCCACTTTTCTCGTACTTCAGTCAGGGGCAATGGAGCTACTGGCAACAGACGTAGTTAGGAAGTAGCATGAATTGTTTCTTCCCCGCACTGTAGTTGACCGATAAAAGAACTATGTAAAGTCTCGTTTCTATTACCACAAATTTTACCGCGCAACATGACACGCGGCATGCGACGCTGCATGTGCCAAGCATTTGTTGAAATGGAAACTGTATGCAACATGCCACGGCGCAAGTGCCGGGGACAAAATTGCCCCAAACGATTAAGACGCACAACGTGCGCGGCGGACAATGGAAACAGCCTGCAGCAAGTTCCTGGGGCACGGGCATACGCACTAGAGTAGAAACAGACGACGCGACTACAATCTGTGGTCCAACAAGATTTAATAACAATGCAAAATCACTTCCAGTCATTCTTACAAAGTTTTCGTATCCACTTTGAAGACGTAAGTCTCTCATCAACGAGTTAATTTTTCGCTAGCAAACTTCTAATCCACCATCTAGGTTGTTTTCGCCTCTTTTTTTTTTTTTTAGAAATTCATGGTACGCGCCTGCCATAACCACAAAACCCGCCATAGCTTTATTGTTCATCTTTACCCAAGTTAAATCACCACCAAATTATTACAATACAAGAGAAGAATCACTGACTACTCTAAAGCACTGCACAACGCTACACTGCGATCTGCACTCCAGTGTTGTTGCGGACGTATTTTGAAGAAGTAGTTTTGAATTGGAAGCAGTACGAGTACACTAAATGACGCGCAACATGCGCCGGCACATGTTGCACGTCATGAGTCTGGAACTTGTCTGAATGGAAACGTAGCTTAACAGAAACAGAAGGCTTTCACGATTTGTCTGAATATTAAAGTGATCTCTTCTTTCACACCCAAACATAAATAACTATTTTCAGATTTGAAACCGTAACAGGGGTGTAAGGGGACCTTCCACGTAGTACACCTAATCATCAACTTCATTCCACGTAGTGCACCCTGGACTGCTCTTTGCAGACTAACGAGGCTCTGGCGACTGACCCTATGGCCAGTATAATTCTGTGTGTTCTGTTTTTTGTCATGTGTGCTGAGTGCCCCTTCAGAGCCTCAGCTTTTAACCTAAGTCAGAATACTTTAATATTTCAGTTATTCGATATTACAGTTATGTTATTTGTTATGGTAAGGGGCTGGACCCCGTATAACGTGGCGGGTGCAAAATAGCCTAAGTGCTGACGCACCCAAAATTAAGAAAGAAAAAATGTAACAGGGAATATAGCTTTAATAAATGCCTATAAATATTTCACTCCCTGTGCTTAGCACCACGCCATGAAGGCGTATAAGGGGTGTGGGGGTAACGCCCCACACTTTCTTGATCCGGTCGTGAGTGGGGGTGATGTGATTAGCATCACGCCACTGACCGCCTTTACCCCCCAGGGTTTCCCCCAGGTACCCATGTCATTCGACGCTGGGTGGGCGCCGGAGCCGCTTTCAACGTTAGAAAAGTTCCCGGATTTGAACCGGGCGGGGATCGATAGTAAATATTTCACTATCGTTTATATTTATGTACATGTTGTTAATTTTGAAATATTGTGAAGAAATGCAGCATACTGTACATGTTATGTTTTTATTTCATGAACAATGCGACACCACAGGTCCCGAGTTCAGATCCCAGCCTGTGTATTGTTTTCATTATTTTCTTTGTGATGTCCTTTAATCAATTTTGTCATTGCATCACCCATCCTCGTCTTCGCGATTAGCCAAAAGTGGCAGAAAACCAAAGTTAAATATAACAAATCAAAATCAAACATTACTTGGCATGACAAGAATGGATAGGTTATTTTGAAGCTGCTGTTATTAAAAGCAAATTGTATCTAGCTTTCCTAGACAGAAGTTTCAAACACAGAAACTGATTGATTGGATAAGGGCTGTGGATTCCTACTCGAGCAGAATATATATATATATATATATATATATATATATATATATATATATATATATATATATGTTTCAATTTATTACTTACAACAATAGCAGACTGATTTCCCGCTAAATCAAAGAAAACTTGCATTCACAGTTACAAATTGACGTGTTGAATGACCTTAACTAAAGATTTCTCTCACTCCAATTCTGATTAATCGAACAGCACACCACAACGTGGGTCATTAAATATTTCCAACTTACTCTCGAGTTCCTCAACTAAAAATAAATTGACTGCGAGGCAAAAACTCCTCTGCGATAACTATATACCACGTTATATGCAGAGTATACGTAAGTTGAAATTCCATCATAATAATTTGAATATTTCAAGTAGTAGCTACAAATATAATTTTTCATGCATATTTTCTTAGCAAAATATGAAGTTTCTCACTTCACAAGGATAACATATACACAGTATTTCACAAGAGTTTTTAGTTCGAGCTAGTCGTAGGCCTAATATGAATATAAACGTCACTTCATTACTTAGTTTAAAAAAGTGCCAGGCAATTAAAATTCGAGGGTATGCCTGAAATTATTTGTAGTATCTCATGTATCAAGGGGGCTTTTTAAGTAGTAGTAGTAGAAACGTAATTATACTGCATGTTGCAACTGAAACCGTAGCCTCGAAGGCCGAAGTCGTTGAGTGGTCCACTCATACACTCGGTACCAAACATTTCAAGTTTGAGTAGACACCTGGGCATGGCTGTTTATTTTTTTTTTGTAAGCATCCCTTCATAGATTTAATATGATCATCATTCATCTTCATCGTCGCGATTGTCTACAAGTGGCAGAAAAGCGATATAAAACAAGAATAATACAAAAGTATAACAAACAAAAGAGGATAAAAGGATGGAATGAGTTAATGATAGGAAGTTTTATAAAATTACTGTTTCTTGAAGAATCCTGTCCATTGTTACGATTGTATTTCTCAGCCACACGTTGCTCAATGTTCACGTCGACTGTCGTCCTTACGTACTTGAAAATTACTTTCATGTCTGCCTATGCTCTTCTTTCAAACGTGGCAGGTAGGCGCTCTGTCTGTTTCTACACCAAAAAGTTTAATGCACCTCCTGTCCAAGAAGACAAGAATTACTGAAAGTAATTTTCAAAATTGTAAGCAGATGAGGGCCCTTGTAAATGATAAAATATACTGTCCTTTTATTCGCTTAGTTTTGAGAATCACTTCCCATACAATTCTTGCCTTCTTGAGAGTCCAATGGCCCTGTCTAGCCACAAACCAGTTGCACAAACGCGGTTTCGTATGTTTCGTACAACAATTCCATCTAACGTTTCGTTTCTACGTATTTTCTATTTGCTAAAAGTGCCTTTCAAATCGCCCCAGGGCGTTGTCTACTCGGCTGCTTCGTGACCGAAGGTCACGTGTACAAAGTTTGAGGATTCACATTTTCCGATTTTGCGTGGTGCTGCTGCTACGAGCAAACACAAGGGAAAAAACCTTGGACGAAAAGTCCCCGCGCAGCTTCCCTTCTACTCTTCAGCTCGGCTCATAAGGAAGAACGGTCAACTCTCCCCCTCCCCTCCAAGCGGTAGTACAGTGCACAGGAGTCGCGGGTCTGCACAGGTTTCTTTCCTTGTGGTTCGGTTCGCCTTCTCAAGGTCGTGCAGCCAGCAATTATTTTTCGTCTTCCGATAGGAGAAAGCTTGCCTCTCGCTTACGTGGATGAACGCGTAGCACAGATGATTCTTTGGTTGGTCCTTTATGTTTCGTTCTTCAGCAACTTAATCTAAGCACGAATCATTCTCATCGCCAAACATACTGTATTTTTTTAATTGATGTAACACATGTAAACTGAAAGAGAGAGAGAGAGAGAGAGAGAGAGAGAGAGAGAGAGAGAGAAAGACATAAACGTTTTCTTACAACAAACGTTTGTTTTCCTATCGTATAAAGTGAACGCACATGTTAAAATTCATCTTGCATAGATAATCAAATTAGAACAAATCCACGTAAAGGAATTTAGTATGCAGAAAAGAAATATATTTGTGATAAATACATAATTAATCAGTAAATTCCGATAACCAGAACTTCTGTCACGCCGAATCTTGTTTACGTATGTTTTCAAACGTTTTGTTTTACAATTTAATGTTTTCACTGACATCCAAAACGAAAATACGTATTATAATTTAATGACTTTCAAAATGCCAAAATACTGTAATGTTACTATGCTGCCGATCACAATTATGAGGCTTCTTCGAACACGCCTTCGATAACGGTATTTGCTATTCGTAACGGATATGTGTATCACTTTTTTGAAACAGACTTTTGTGGAGGGAAAGAACTGTAACGTTACAAAAGTAACGAGCACAATTATACGAGAGACCTATGTTATTCTCTCCGGAACACGGCATCGGACACGGTATTGCACATCGGAACGTCTGTATGATACCAGCTATCAATAACGTTGTTGCTTTGAAGCAAGGAGTGTAACGTTTTTACAGTCGTGACCTCAATTAAGTTACTGGTTAATTGTAACGTTACTATCACTTTCCACACACACTAAAGTTACTAGTCAATACGTGACGAACCTGTTTCTTACCCTGTAACGTTACTGGTTGCCGGCAATGGATGTAATGTTAAAGCGTCACCTAACGACCTACTGGTTTACAGATCAGTTATGGTTCGGTACCGTTATGCACACCTGCAACGTTATGTTTCATATACCTGAGGTAACGTTTCTGTTCACGAAAAAAGTTACTCTGTTTCTGGTTGTAACGTAACGGAAACCGTAATTGAAAATACCGCTTCATTTCGTTACGTTACGACTCCCTGCAGTGAAGACTTCCCTTAGTCTTGTATACGTTGATGAAAGATCGAACAAATGAAACGAATCTCAAAGCAATTGTGGATAGACTTTCTGTTACCTGTTACAGGTTATGAAGTTGACAAAATACTAGGTGTTGATAAGGTACCATCTAGAACAGGCGAGGTACAAGGAAAAAACATGTTGAAGCTTGCAGCTCTCTTGGGAGGTGCTTCATGACATTGTGTGCATGAGTTTCGATGCAACAGCTTCTAAGACAGGAACGATGAGATGTGTCTGGATTCTGTTGGAACAATGTATTGCAAGAAATCTGTTGTATTTTATTTTGCTATCAGGCAAACTTCCACTAACTTCCAGGAACAAGTTGGAGGCCCATTTGCGGTATCTTGTTGCTGAACTGGTTAGAGAGAAGGAATCTTCCAAGGAAAAGAAAGAAATGTAAACTTGTCTTGTCTGGAGGTTGGCATGAAAGTAGTTTCCTGGCCCGATGCGATACAGAGACACCTAGCGACATATCAGAGGACTAGGAAGAGAACCTTCCTACCTTCACCACCCCCTCCCCTCCGCGTGACTCCCGCAGTGAGGTTTCCAGGAAAAGGACACCCACCTGTTTCTTTTCATTCTGGTTTCGGAGGCTAAAATTCCTCCACTGGCAAAGCAATTCGCATTTCACTGCTTGCTGGCTGACTCTTGCATGGAACGAGAAGAGTGGCAGGCTCCCGAGACAGAACCTTCATGTCTGAAGTTTTGATTGAATAAATTTGGTTGATTACAGTGGGTACTATAATTATGTTGAATTTTCTTGTTGAGGTTAGAATTATCAATTGAGAGTAAAGAAGGAAAGAAGGAGGTAGAGAATATCAGTTGAAAGAAAGTATTTTTTTAAGGGGGTGTTCTTTTATACAAAATCGATATATAATAATAATGATAATAATAAGGCAAAAATTAGTAACAATTATTATTTCAACTATTAACGAATCGAGTCCCTATTAGAGATGGGCAGGAGCGAAACTACCTGGAATTTAAAAAGGGGAAACGTGGACATGCGTAATAACATATGGAAAAACTAAAAAGGAGAAAGACGGACAAAACAATGTAACAAAATGTACAGTAGTAACAAAGATGTCAGGAAACAATAGTATAATATTGAACATACACTTTGATGAAGTAGTTTTCTTTGTTATGATCTGAATTAAGTCCCTTTGCACAGTTCTCATCGTTGGAGTTCACAGCAGCTTTAATCGGCCAATATTGATTGATTTTGTTTATTTTACTTCGCCTTTCTGCCACTCTTGGCTAATGATGATATGATGTAATCGATGAAGAGACGCTCACGAAAGACACATATGCCCAGACCGGATTCGAACCCGGAACCACTGGCGTCGTAGCGAAATGAGATAAATACTCCGCCACGGGGCCGGCTAATCGGCCTAGGGTGGGGACAAACTCTCAGTGGTGATGGGAATCCCCTGTGGAAACATATGACCAGTTCCTGCATCACATTAGTTGCTTTCTCCTATTGTGATTTTTCCCAATGTTAATTGATTGCTTCCCAAGTGAAATTTCAGTCCAACTAATGATAGTATGATCTTCAAGGTCAGCACTATACGTGTTATGAAGAATTCGAAGTAATAATTTGTCAAGTTAGAAAGTCAGCAAAAATTATGTTTTATACTAAATTTTACATTAATTGAAGATTTGCAAAGAAACAGTAAACCTTTTTGTTGGTTGATTGATTTAGTGTTTTAAGTCCACTTTATGCACAGTAAGGCTAAGAGGGACTGGACCTACAGTTTAAAGTTGAATCCGAACCACTATGTGCCTCCACCGGGTATCGAACCTTGAACCCCTTGATTACAAGGCGGCGACACTACCACTCCACCATCGGGGAGGCCAGTGTAAACCTTTTCGTAATCGTTCCACTCCAAAAACAGATGTTTCTGTAAGAGCCACATCAAGTTTGTTTGGAAGTAGTGATGTTCTATGACACACACACACACACACACATATATCTCCTCTAGACCAGCAATGTCAAACTCAATTCGTGAGTAGGGCCGCATAACGATAATGTCAAAACTATCCGGGCCACACATCTACCGTAGAACCCCAACACCTTAAAATCCAGAACTAAGTGGTTCGACCCAAGGGGGCCGAAGGGAGGGGGGGATTCCAGTGATTATTATTGCAGCATCGATATGTAAATTATATAGACCTCCCCCAATATTTTTTCATGGTTATAGTATTTTTCATGTTACTTTCGAGTATAAATTGGTTACAATTGTAACTGTTTGTTTGCAATTATAGTTTCGTTTCGCACAGATTTCACTGTTTTTTTTAACAAGCTTCTCAAAAGTGTGCAATAAGTTTTTTGTTAGCATGAAACTCTTAATGCAGACAACAAATGTTTTGTCAGTCATTCTTGATCATTCGGCTGTTTCATTAATCTTCATTATGGAAAACAACTTTTCACCAAGGCAAGTGCAACGAAAATTAATAAAATTTCTACAGCAAAATAGCTTATTCGAGGATCCTGCTATGGGAGATATAAGAAAAATCAAGGATAGCCCACCTATACGAGTTGCACTGCAATTAAATAAGTTCCATTCGAAGTCAGGACTTGCACACGCATCATCAAAAGAAAAGGGAGCAGAGCAGAACAAGATTATTGCCCTTCGCACCCTCTGAAGTCTTGAAACCTGTTTCCAACTTCATCACGTAGTATTTTTACTGTGGACAAATATTCCTGTCATTCCTAGTCCTGAGAAGTTGGGAAAGACAAATTATAACTTTATTAAAAAGTTTTAAAATAACGGAAGACTGTAACTTTGCAAAATGACCTCCACTTCCTTCAAAATATCAGCCCTTGTGTCACGGGGAGGAATCATTCAAGTAGTTTTACTGTCATATCGAGATAAGAATCGCATCCACGAATGAAGGGAGCTAACCGAGCTAGCTCACAGACGTGCGTAATTTCGCATATTGTGAGGGAAAAGGCAACAACACGAACAAATTTCGCTTTCAATTGTTCATTGACTAAGTCATAAATCCTCTCCTCAACTGTATTTCTGATGTTTTTATTAGCGTTGCTTTTCTGCCACGTTTGCCTAATGGCGACGATGAGGATGAGTAATGATATGATGAAATTGATGAAGGGACACATACAAAGAAAATCCATGCTCAGGCCAGGATTCGAACCCGCAACCTCTGGTGTCGCAACGGGTTGTGCTAACCACTCCGCCACAGATTATGGCAAATTTATTTCGTGATAAAGAAATACTTCTGAATGGATTTATTTTATCAGGGTACAAAAGTTCTACGCTTTTCAGTATTCACTTCACAACAAAAGTAAGCATTTCACTTGAAAAATCTACATTCCTCTTCTATAGTCCTTTTCTTACTCCCACGAAGTTTGGGCAGCGATATGGTTCTCTGAAACTTTTACAGAAACTGGCTTTTCTTCCAGGTAAATCCTTGAAAATCAAGAAACAGACTCATAGGCGACAGAAAGTATGCACGCTGCCCTCCCCCAGCTGGCAAGATATTTTCGTACTTCAGAAGTAACCTGTCAATCACCTTGCTTAGTTGACAGAACACCTACTCTATAATGGAATGTATACCTGTGTAGGGAAAATTGGTCAATGTGTTGAAGTTTGGATGAGTCTGGTCTTGTATCACGAGAAAAGAGAAAACGGGATAACTACAAATGTATAGATAATTTCAAGCATGAAGTGGTAAGTGGGGCCAAGGCGGGCCGCATTAGCGTATGCTGGGGCCTACATGCGGCCCGCGAGCCGCGAGTTTGACTGGCCGAAATATCAGGAGAAAAGTTGTTACGCTTCTCCCAGGAGACTCGAACCTGCGCGCGTCCCGTAGCTGGAGCCCCAGGTACCAAACTCGGGACCTTTTGACATTATGAGGTTCATCTTTACCATTACGCTATAGGGGAGGCAAAATATATCCGAAACTAAGAAGACATTTTGAATGGACATGTAGAATGTAGGAGGCAGGGTTCGCGCTGAAGAGGAAGAAGACAGGGAATTCTCCCTCCCCTTTCCTAACCTGTACATGTCTAATGTAATTCTCAACCAAGCCAAGAATCTTGTCCTTCTACATTTTATGTCGCTTTTGTTATTGTTAATGAAGAATTCAAATTAATAATTTCTTTAAATCTCAAGTTAGCAAGTCAGCCAAAATTATGTTTTTATACTAAATTTTACATTAATTGAAGATTTGCAAAGAAACAGTAGACCTTTTCATGATCTTTCCACTCCAAAAACAAATATTTTGTAAGAGTCACATCAAGTTTATGATTGGAAGTAGTGAAGTTCTAGGAACCACACACACACACACACATATGTAAGCAACAACAATAGTAGGCTATTGTAATATGGAGAGGATGTGATTTGTGAGCGGAACAATCATGGGAATTTAACGAAGTTCCTTTGCGAATCATCAATTGTGTGTGTGTGTGTGTGTGTACACGTATTTCCTATCTGCACAAAGTACTACATGTGAGGTAAAACTATCGAAATGTAAAAAGAGGAAGCGCTACCACCCTCCCCGCCTTTTCTACATTTTATTCAAATCGAACACGAGGCACGTATCTAGATATATATTTCGGAGGGGCGTCCTAACGTAATGTCTCAAAATAATAATATTAATAATGTTAAATTAAAATAAGTATAATTATATTAAATTAATTAATATATTTTTATTACATGAATAGGTAAGAAGGCGGTATAACAACAGTGCAGTATAACATCACGTATTCATTATCTAGCTTACGTGTAGTTAAGGTCGGCAAAATTTGTAAATAAATAGAAACTGCCCTGGCAAGGAAATTAATGTCAAATAGATAAAGAATATAATATTTATTGAGTATGAAAAAATGATGTTAGATCCAGTTGACGAAAGTAAAATTCCTGGTAATATTTTGTTTGCATATTATTATAAGTAGTAATAATTCTTGCATAAATCTTCTTTGGTACTGCCATTCAAAATCGTATTGCTTTCCAATATTCTTGCGGAAATAAACAATTTGCGATTAAACAACAACCTTATTTTCATTACTTAATTGAAGTTATTTTATAGTCTCATTATTTTCATTATTTAATTTTTGTACTTGGAAAGTCCTTCTGGGGGAGGTTGGGACACCTGGACCCCCTAAATACGTCCTTCGCGGTAGGGGTCGAGATAAAGTTACTGTGTCACTGGTTGCAATTGACGGTAAATATGCTCTGCTTCTCTACACTCAAACATACACAAACTCATGGCCTTCCTGCTTTCTTGGTTTCTTGCCTGGGAAAGAGGCAATAAATCAAGCTGTGACAGCTACGGGACCTTCTGACAAGGGTACGGAACCCAGCTGTGCAGAGAATTAAAACACCCGCGCGAACTAGCCCTCCCGTCACCCTGGGGCAATTTTCGAACAGAGACATCTAGTGGCCAAGTGGCGAACTATGATGAATGAAATTCGGCTGAAGCGGCCGTATCTTTCGCCGTCGATAATACATGACATTTTTAAACAATCATTTTGGGCTGTGCAAGTGACTTTTGAAAGAAAAGCCCTCCCTAGCTTAGTCATAGAAGGATTGAGCATTACGTTAGTATGCATCATAATGGCCATTTTCGTTGGTGCTACCCACAAATCCTATAACCATTCTGTGCTTATTTACGTATTTCCTTATGGGAAATTGAAAAAAAATAATGGAATTTGTGCACATTTATCGAACTGAAATTGCATAAATGTGTCATGTACTCAAAGTTTTATAAACTAAGTTCACATCTACTGCGTGTTTTCCGGCAAATTTTTGTCCTAAAACGTTATATTCAACAAAATGCAAAAAAGCCCATGTTAAATTTAAGCACTTTTCACGGCGACCTTCGCCAAACTCCACCTCCCTCTTAAGGCTTGTGATAAAAACTTGAGTTCATGAGACTGACAGATTCCCAAAGCTTACAAATAAAGAGTGTTTGATTTAATTAATTCCGTCTCGTATGTTTGCTTCAGCTATTGTTGATTTCAGGTTCCAATATGAACCGCAGAGCTGGACTGACTCACACAAATTCTAAGAAGTTAAAGAATTTTTTGTCACTGAAGGTTGTCAACGATACTGTTGAACGTTTAGGGCTCTTATATCCAACTTTAATGAGTCAATAACAAGGAAAAAAGTGAAATTGGGAGCTCAATTCAGGTCGTCGGACACCATGAAAGTCATGTATCAGACGCTTGGATTTAGATTTTTAAAGAACATCGACTAAATATTAAAATTTATCTAATTTAATTTTGTAATAAATTGCAATTGTGTAATAAATCATTGTATTTTTCATAGTGAAAATAGTACAATTTCTTTATTAATTATTGAATGCTATGAACGTACAATATATCCCATATACGTTACTTATGCATCCTTATGGCAAAACATCATGTTGTTGAGCAACCTCTAATTTTTTTCCAATTTGGCTGAATTTTTGCAGTAAAATATGTTCAACTTAGCAACTATGCGAAATTAAATTCGAAAAAAAGATAATTTTGGACCACCCTACTGTGTGTGTGTGTATGTGTGTGTGGGAAGGGGCCAAATGAAACGCAGGATTTAATTTAAGAAAAAACTTTTTATATTTATTAGCTGGCAAAGTTATTACATTATTTGAAAGGGTAGGGGGACAAACAGGTTGATTGAGGGGTTTCCTCTCTGCTTCAAGGCTCTTTCACTGTCTTCCAGTGTGATGTAAATTGTCTCAATGCTTGCTTTATTCTATTTCAAGTGTATGAATTATTTATCAATATGTGAAAAAATAAAATGAGGCCCTGAGCATTCGCTCCCTGCTGAACTCCCAAGGTCATTGGGGAGGTAGGTCGCCTCACGAGCCTTGTAGTGTACTATGGGAGCATGCTAGTGATAGTTGTCCTTCTCCTAGAAATTAATTTAATAACCCCAAAATTTCAGTAACTTCTTTCAATTTGAACAAGCGTTCTCGTAACTATTCGTCTGACTATCATGCGAGAGACCAGGGTTGGATACCCGGCGGAGGAGGACGGGGATTTTTCCCACCTGTTCAAGCGGCTCCGGCGCCCACCCAGCGTCGTATAAAGTGGGTACCTGGAGGAAACTCTGGGGGGTAAAGGCGGCCAGGGGCGTGGTGCTGATCACATCACCCCTACTTTCGGCCGTGATCAGGACTTGGACATATTTCGTGTCTGTAACTCTAATTCACTAGTCTTGTTAAACCCGAAGGTTTTCGGCTACAGCAACACAGGCCTTCCATCTGTCCCTATCCTGAGCAAGATCTATATACTCTTTTCCATCCCTACCGATTTCCTTTAGGTCTATCTCAACATTATCCCTCCATCTTCGTCTTGGTCTTCCTACTGGTCTCTTACCATCAGGTTTCCCAACAAGAATCCTGTAAACTCTTCTTTCCTCTCTCATTCGTGCCACATGGGATGCCCATCTAAGTCTTCTTGATTTAATGATTCTAATAATATCTGGACATGAATACAAATTATGTACTTCTAAATTATGTAACCTTCTCCACTCACCTATATCCTCATCCCTTTTAGGTCCAAATATTTTTCTAAGGATTTTATTTTCAAATACTCTGAATTAATGTTTCACATCCATATAATACTACAGGCAAAATTACTGTTTTGTATATTTTAACTTTTCGTTTCTTAGGTATTATACGAGAATATAAAGTTTATGAAGAGAAAAGTAACATGTTTCCTGAATGAAGTCCGCTTTATGTTACCTCTTTAATATCATTTCCATATGTTAATATTACTCATATGTACTTGAATTTGGAGACTGAAATATTTGGAAATATTTCATGTCGGTTAGATAAATTTTGGACAAATGCACATCAACCTTGCAACATCCTGGACCAGCAAGGTGGTTATTTTTTTACAGTATAAGTTACATAAATATTACTACCTTTGTATTAATTTGTTTTTTAATATTTCAGGTCCAAAACGAGGAAAGAAATGTCAGAAATTACAGCACCTTCTTCTACCACTAGAGATGATCGGAACCAGAAGACGCAAGGAAATACAAAGAGAAAGGGATGGAGGAATCTGTATTCCGAGATGAAAAAAGCTTACAATAATATCTCAGTCAAGTACAGGAACGCAATGAAAAAACAACAATCTCTGATCAACGATAACAGGATCATGTCTGCCCAGTATCGTAAAATATTAACTCAACATTGTCTGGCCAGGAAGGAAATTGACCACCTGCGCCGTTGCAATGCTACTCTTGAACAGCAAAAGAACAAATTTCAGGCGGATTTAGAAAGATTAACCAGAAACCAGCAAAGCCTTCAGCAACAGCTCAATTTGACTGAGTATCAGCATTCGGTCCTGGAACGCTACACTGTCAATTTGGCCCAGAATAAGGAGTTGATGAAACATGAATTTACAGACCTTCGACGACGTTACGACACCCTTTATCAGCTATTCAACCATTTGGAAGAAGACTATCGTCATGTTTTGGAATTGCTAGGAAATGTTAATTGAGACCATCTGATTTAGAAGTATTCATTTGCCATTGTATTCATGCAATGTAGGACAGCGTTTCACTTTGTCCCAAAAACACATTCTTCAAGACTACATTCAGTTTAAACAACTCGATCAGGAAAGAGTACACAACTAATATTCGCAGTTTGTTAATATAAAATTCATGTTTATTGCATATTTATCAATTTACAACCTGGCATAAATTATGCACACGCACGCACACACTAAAGAAAGTAACGTAAATAACGTCAGATATAGCATTCAGTAAGTTTATAATAATTTTTCCTATTTTATATTGTACTTCTTTAGAATGTTTAATTTTGTATTCTGCTAGTTTTAACAATGACGAGTGTTTGTCGCAAAAGCGACTTTCGAAGCCAAAGCATGCAGGCTCAAATAAAGTTGATTTATTATTATTTAACACTGAACTGATTATGAATCCAATTCAAAATCTTTTTACGCATATGTCATATTTAGTAATATTGTAATTTTATGTTCGTTTACTGAAATCTACTTTCATTGTAAGTTCTTGTGTTAGCTACTTTACCTTTTTCATTGTATTTTTTTTTACTTTCGTGTATTTATTGAAAATTTTAGCTCCTGATTGGAAATAGTTTTGTTGTTGTTTTTGCGGTACTAATCAGCAAAAGGTGAAAAATATTATTATGGGCTGTCTGCCGGTCTGTCAACTATCGATTCTCAGAAAATATTGGAAGTAAAATACAAAGTTTGGTGGACTGATGGACAATAGTTCCATTGGCAACCACGTCTGGTCTGAGAGAAAATAATCGAAGTTACATAATCTCTGTTGATATGTCGAAAACTAATGATCTGAAGAGTTAAATTATTTTTGAAGCTGCTTACCACATGCATGTGCTTGCGTTCGAATAGTCTACCCGTCTGACTATAGCAGAATAATTTATGAAAGTCAATAATCTATATATTCTTAATGTTGAGAAATCTCCGAAAGTATAAGCTACAAATAAAATATTTGATGATCTAAAAGACTTATTTGCACAAGAGCCTACCCGACGGCCTAGTCGCAAGGTTGTCGCCTGGTAAACAAAAGTTTCCATATTAGATCTCTGATAGAAGCACACATTACCCAGCTGTTAAGATCCATTTCAAACTTTGTGTCTAGTCCCAATTAGCTTAGTCTAGGACGAAAGTGAAATTAAACAAATTCGACTTTGCAATTTACTCAATATCCATGTACAGTGACCGGTAATAAAAATGGGACACTTAGATCCTGAAATATTCGCTTTCAAGGTGTTATGTGTGTTGCCTAACTCCAAGTGAATATGATAAGTGAATTTTAATAGCGAACTTTCAGTGACAGTTTCTACCACAGCAGTAGAATAAGTCAACACACATAACGCATTGCAGGGAAGGGAGTATTTCAGGATCTAGATGTCCCTTTGTTATTGCCGGTGACTGTACATTGGCGGATTTAGCGGGAGGCACACTGGGACACATGCCCCTCCTAAAAGGGATGACTAAGTGTAATAAAAATCACCATATTAACACGAACACAAAATATTCGAACAATTGTTTTCCATGTAGCAGGCTAAAAGAAATCAAACTTTAGCATAAATACATTAATCGGAACTGGATTTGCTAGACACTTAAATAAGTCGACACCGGGAATAGTATCCGGTGATTGTTGGTTACAAGACAATAACGTTAAAAGATAGACCGAAAGAGAGAGTGTCCCCGGTTCGATTCACGGTGATGGCACATAGTTTTTTGAAACCAAATTGAAACTTTAGGTCCAGTCCAAATTAGCCTATCTATGCATGAAAGTGGACTCAAAGAAAACAAAAACAAAACATATAAGGAACTCGAGAGAATAGTTTTTATGACAGTTTCGCCTCAGAAACGCTTATCTCTATAGGTATATTATCATTGTTAATACAAACTTGTGTTTCGCAAAATCTTACTAATGATATCACTTTATAATCCAAGGGTCTTGGGTTCGTTTCCTGATGAAGGTACATTGTGCCACTGTTAGGATTCCACTTTGAAGGTTCAGTCCCGATTAGTTTATCTGACCAAGAACTAGACCTAAAATGAATACTTGTAATTGACTTGATGTGAATTAAATTTGGTGTTCGAAAAGACCTACCAATCACTAGTTAATTGAATTTAAACTAGGTTGATTTGTAAATGCGTTGTAACGAAATACTGATTTGCCACCTATGCAGTATATTCTAGTCACACAGTAAAGTGAACTAATTTTTTGAAAATTCTTCATCCATAATATGAAATGTGGCAATTATATTGTGTTACGAACATAATTTTTAATGTTACTGTTTGACACACACAGGAACTGTACTATCTAGAAATTTCAGCGAGAATTGCAAACCTCTCTGGGAGGGGTCCGGTTTCGAGTCGTGGTCGAGCGTGCATCTTTCGCTGAAATTTCTAAATAGAATTGTATATTCTTTATTTTTAGTGCTAATTGTTTATGTAAATATGTATGACTCCGTACGTGTGTGATTTAACCTGGACAGTACGTCAGTCTGTGTTCATTTATTATAGGTATATTATTTTATGTAATTTCTCCTATCTTAGTGTAGTCATATTACAGATGCATGCTTCCATGTATTTAAACCTAAAAGAAGAAGAATTAATTGTCTGAATAATAAACAAGATAATTACTTGAATTTAATTTCATTAATTTTCACAAATGGTATCATAATTTGAAATTATCCAGAGAATTCTGAATTTTCAATGTTTATCTGTTAAATATTTACATGAATTTATCTCTAGATTTTTTCCCTACAAGATAACCAATATTTACTTTTTTATAGTTAGTAGCAACTTTTGTAACGCTTATGACAAAATAAATGCCCAATAAAATGTTTTCATTTATCTAATGAAATTTCCAGTACAGCAGAGACCATTTAAACCTGTAAGAAAAATAGTATAACAGGAGACTAGTGTTAACAAACAAAACAGTACCAAGATTATGAAAAACTAAATATGCTGACCAAGGCAGTAATTTATTTTATTAAAAACATAAACTAAACGTTTAGTTTATGTTTTTAATAAAATAAATTACTGCCTTGGTCAGCATACTTAGTTTTTCATAATAAATGGAAACAAGGCTTAATGGTGTTATACCAAGATTATGTGTACAATTCCTTGTACTTAGATTGGTGATAAAATACGAATAAGAGAAAAAGATATATATTTGGTCCGAGATGCTGTTAATCTGATTCGGTACCCTATGGAATAAGGAAGGTTGTATGAATGAGGGTCTGGGAGTTTGCAGTGAGTCCTTATAGTGAGGTAATTCATTTTACATAAATGGGCTACAAGCCATTCAGCATCATTTACAATAGATCGAGATAAAGTTTTTTGGTGTAACATATTTATTTTTCATCAATTGCAATCTTCTGTCCCGGGTTCGAATTCCGGTCTGGGCATGGGTGTTTGTGAGTGTCCCTTCATCAATTTCATCGTATCATCACCCATTCTCATTTTCGCGATTAGCCAAATTGCCAATGCGAAGTAAGTAAAGTAAACAAAATCAATGAAATCAAATCAATCATTTGAAGAAGGTGTTCAAATGACTAGACGTTTTCTTGATACACAATGTAGCCCCAAAAGAGAAAATTATTGGAGTCAAATCGGGACTTCGCGGTGGCCAAGGAATGCCACCTGCCCTGTCTATTAATTTCCCTGGATATAGATTGCACGGCATCTCTGAACAGCTTAGCCTGAACAGCTATGTGACGTTGCTCCTATATGTTAAGGAATGTGCGAAGTAAAACTCGTTCGTTGTGGCTTCACGCTTACGCTCGAAGTGACATTGCATGCTGCAATAAAAGTAATATACTCGGGTTTAAAACCCCGGAGTTCGGTTTTGGACACGCTGTACTTTGAAGTAGCAATATCTAATTTTTCTTTACTGAATGTTATTTATTGTTTCTTACCTGAGAGTAAAAGAAAACTAGTAACTTTGGAAATACAGTTTCTACCTTAATATATTCGCATTGCTAAACGATATTGAACAAATAAAGTACTATAATTGAAGTGTTAAAATGAAAGTAATGAACACTGACCACTCGCGGCGGAGTGGTTACTGTAGGCCAGCACGAATCATCAGGTTCCAAATTCGAATCCTGGGTAAGGCATGAATGTATAATTATGTTTGTCTCATCATCTTATGTATCAATTCATCATCTGTTATATTAGCTCATCTTCATCGTCGCGATTAACCCAAGAGGCAGAAAAGCGAAGTAAACAACTGAAATAGAAAGAAATAGACACAAAACAATAAACGAAATTCATCATAGGTACGTTCTTGAAATGTTTGGTTTGAAAATTATTTTAACACTGTTAATTTGAAAAGATTAAGATATTTTAAACTGTAATTCGATTAATATATCTGTGTTGCATATGCAAATATTTAATTAATAACTTAGTGTAATTTATTGCGAAGAGCCATGTATAGATCAATGTAATTAGGTTACACTATTTTGAAACAAAGTTTTTTTTTCTAGAAAGTAAAGAAATGTTCTTGTTGGACTGAAAGTTTAGTTTAATGAAATGTAAGCATGAAAATGTTCTTCCTAGAGACTAGTAAAAATTGCCGACATGCGCGAGAAGTAGATATTTAAGTACTATTTAGGTGCAAGATCGACAAGATCAATATTTCTTTCAATGTCTACAGAAGGTTGTTTCACGTTGATGGTAACGATTTCGATCTTCAAGGAGCAGCACGTAGACATAGCACAGAACAGAAAGAGCCAGTAGGACGAAAGTACTGTGTGTTGACTTGCAAAGACGATGGTTGGTGTGTGAGTGAGTGTTTATATGGCTCCAAAAATTCCAGTCTTTTGGGAGGGGTACATCTGTGCCCTTTCCGACGTTGGTTATAGTAATAACCAGATAATTAAACAGTGCCACATGAAAGCATTCCATGTGTCAAAGAAGGGTATCAATGCAGTGTTGAATCGCCATAGAGCTTGCACTGTACCTGTTGCTGGAACCAGTCAAAGTGGGCCTCGGACATATCGGAAGCCCAAGCGTTCCTCCGATGTTGTGCGGAAAGTGAGATCCTTGGTGCGATGTGAAAACCCTGCAACGGAAAGAGTGATTGCACAGGCAGTGCAATGTTTCCCTGCAACTGTAAATCGCATCATAGCCCAAGATTTACAACTTGTGCGGAAGCACAAGACTCAAGTTCATAAGTTGCGTGCCTCACATGTCCAGGAGAGGAAGACCAACGGTCGGAAGCTCTACGAACGCCATCTGGCAGGGGACCGCTGGAAGTATGTTGTGTCCGTGGATGAAGCATGGGTTTATCTGTCGGGATGTGGTAAAAAAATGGCCATCTTCTATCGTCCACGTGATGCAAGAGGTCGATCTGAGTGGGTACGTGAATGTGCTGAAAGTTTTCCACGTGGATTCATGGTTGTTGGTGGTTACTGCCATAACGGCAAACTTCCACTGCGCAGAGTGGAAAAAAGGCTAAAATAAATGCAGCCTATTACCAGACGAATATTTTGGAGCCACTTTACAGACATGATATTCCTTCTCTCTATGGCAGCGACACATCTCGTGTTGTCATCTACCAGGACAAGGCTTCAAATCATACGGCAAAGTCCACGCAGGCATACATGGATCGGATGGCACATGAAACGGGCATTCATGTAATCCCCTTTACAGACATCCCTGTGAAATCCCCCGTTGCCTCTTCCATGGATTTTTGTGGGTTTCCGTTGTTGAAACGAGCCTTGGGAAGCAGACGGCCTCGCACAATTGAGGGTCTTTGGAAAGCTTGTCAGGAGGAATATGATCGTTTGGACCAATGTGTTCTTCAACGCAGTCTCCTCCAATGGAAACTCCGCTGCAGGACCATTGCTGCAAGACAGGGGTATCACGTGGAGCACAACCGATCGTGGCGTCATGGTTTTTCTTAAGGTGAGGTGGGTTCTAACTCTGTTACCATGGACGTGAAACGACCTTCTGTATACTACAGGAGGGGGAAGGGAGACGCATACAACTTTTTTTTTTAGGAAGAAGTTAAAAATACAGAAAATTCATCATGACTAAAATCCTCAGCGACGAGTAATTTTATTAAATGACTTATGGAAATCTTCAACATATATTTTAAACAATTCACATTCAACGACGTAATAACATAACTAGTCCAGTAAAAATATCTTCAGAATCTCATACCCAGTAATTTCTCCCTTTCCCAATTTAGATAAATATTTTAATTTTGTGGATGATTTGGTGTTTTAAGTCCACTTTATGCACACTGAGGCTCATCGGGACTGGACCTACAGTTTAAAGTGGGATCTGAACCACTATGTGCCCCCACCGGGTATCGAACTCGGGTATCCACCCTTGATTACAAGGCGACGACGCTACCACTGCGCCATCGGGGAGGCCTTTTAGTGTTGTGGAAAGCCTAGTAGATGTCAACTGAAATTGTGTGATTGATTACTATAACAATGTCAACAAAGTGTAATAAGTTTCACTTATTAAAGGAAAAAGTATTATAAATGCCGTTTTATATAACTTACAATTCCAGAATTTCCTTTCTTTTTACAATGATTTGAAATGTCAGTTTTATACATACCACTTTTGCCTTAAAATCGAGATACTACAAAATTATTAATAAATAATAAAACACAGTTACCATAGTATAGCCATGGACACTTCTGGGTTGCAAGTATACCATTGACTTTAAATAGAAATGTTGCAACCCAGAAGTATCTTCGACTGTACTGTACATGTATTCCCAGAGGGGATAGTTGGAAAAGTATTTAGTAATTTATAGCTTGGGAAAGACTATCTAGAAGGAGGTGCGGGAAATTTCCCTGTCCTTCTCACCTTCAAATGAAACCCAGTACATACGCCCTTCTCTCTCCTGTGTCCACCACGGTCCTAAGGTCAAATCAAGGGGGTCATGACGATTATAAATTTTGCTGAACCCCCACCTCCGGCCCTCCAGAAATACAATATATATATATATATATATATTTTTTTTTTATTATGAATGACAGAATTTCAAACATTTTCAAGTAAGTAGTTCATAGTAATTGAACGTCGGCTTGTAAGCAAGGGGTCCCGGGTTCGGTACCAGGTAGAAGACATAGTGGTTTGGATCCCAATTTAATCTGTAGTTATTGTCTTTATTAGCCTTTTTTTACATAAAGTGGACTTAAAAACAAACTCATAGTAATTGAATAGTTAATTTTGCAACTAATTTCTAAATGGTAAAAATGAATTTTCTCAAGAAGGAGAGCGAATTTTGAAATTCCTGTTTATTTCCCCTTAAAATAATCAAAGTTTTTTGTTTTTTTTTATATATAGTTTGCTTCCACTATTGTGATCATTTCACTGTCTACTGCTTCTCAAGTCTCCACTCCAAGCAGCACGGTGAGAAATGATTATGTAAGTCATGTCACTATGTCTCCTTTGCATACTCAAAATTTTCATTTTAGTTGTAGAAAAAAAAGTAAGTGAATATGTAAATTATAATTATTTTAATATGCATAGGATTCAAAGATGCTTCGTATAATTATATAAAATCCAAAATAAATCATGTAAATAATAGGTGTAGCCTTATCGCAAACAAGAAATAGCAATAGACTGTTTCTTTTTTAAAGTGCTGAGAACCGAATAAAACGTAACACATCACAAAGACAAATATACAAAACATTCAAAATTACACAGTTTAAAAATATGTAGTATATAGGATGGTATCGGAAGAGAAACGAATTTATATTTCATTATGTTTCAAATTGAGTTCTTCAACAAGATGTGCTGCTAGATTTCTGACACTATACAGTACCAAGAAATAATAAGAACATAATAATAATAATAATCTGAGTCACTATGTAAAAGATAAATAAATACATAGATTTACGTGTTGTATGTTTCCGATCAGATACATGTCCACTCCCTTCATACTAAATTCCACATCCTCATATGCACCCCCAGATTTCAAAACCTAGGCCTGCTGTGAATGCTGAGAATAGAAGGCTTCGAGTGTTCACGTTACGTATACGTGTGTGTGTGTGTGTGTGTGGGTGTGTGTGTGTGTGTGTGTGTGTGTGTGTGTGTCTGTGTCTGTGTCTGTGTATCAATATTGTTCAACAATATTTATGATTTTTTTGCTTATATATACATACTATATGAGTAGTGTTATTTGTGATAATATAAACCCGAGAAAGTGTGAGCCCCCCTCAGGCAGATTTGGCTACACTTAAAACTAGCTCAAGATGTGCATATGACCTTATTGCTCAAGTGTGGTACTCTGTCTAACCCAAGATTTTTGTAAAAATGCCCTCGGGAATTTCCTGTGAAACTATGACCCCCCTCAGATTGATTTGCCTACACTTACAAAAGCTACATCTGTGAGATTGTTGTCCATAAGCTTGTTAAAAATATGGCCCTCTTGATATTGTTTTGGCTACACCTAAAACTAAGCCAAGATGCTCATCCACCCACACCCACCCACACCCACCCACATACACCCACACCCACCCACATACACCCAC
The DNA here is from genome assembly GCF_977018435.1 of Lepisma saccharinum. Lineage (NCBI taxonomy): Eukaryota > Metazoa > Arthropoda > Insecta > Zygentoma > Lepismatidae > Lepisma > Lepisma saccharinum. The sequence goes on along the minus strand of NC_139230.1, from coordinate 63,019,652 downwards.
ACCTACCCACATACACCCACACCCACCCACATACACCCACACCCACCCACACCCACCCATATATACAAAGTATACAAAGCACACTGCTGAACCCAACTGATATTTTTTATTAAGCATAGAATTTTGATTTGAACCCCAAGAAATTTTATATAATAAACCAACAACAAAAATGCCAAAGCCAAACATATTTACACACTAAGTATATACACTAAATATACAAAACACACTGCTGAACCCAACTGATATTTTTTATTAAGCATAGAATTTTGATTTGAATCCCAAGAAATTTTATATAATAAACCAACAACAAAAATGCCAAAGCCAAACATATTTACACACTAAGTATATACACTAAATATACAAAACACACTGCTGAACCCAAATGATATTTTTTATTAAGCATAGAATTTTGATTTGAATCCCAAGAAATTTTATATAATAAACCAACAACAAAAATGCCAAATCAAAAATATTGTAATCAATGCAATAAGAATATATCCAGCCCCAATTGGGCTAAGCACCAAAAGAATTGTAATCCAGACAAATGCAGAACTCCCACAAAAATATGCCCAAAATGCCATAGAAAATATAGCATGGAATATTTCACATATAAACATATAGGTACTTGTTCTGCACAGTCATCAACATTGCCCCCACAACCATCTACATCTGGTCTGAAAAGGAAGCTTGAAACACCTGTTAATGCTAGACCGGCAAAGCAGCCACGCTATGAACCCATCCATAGCAGTTTTGCTGGCCAACTTGGGGATCACCGTTTTGTATCAGAGCCAAGATGTGACATTAAGAATTTTTTGAACAGTATAAATCCTGATGTGCAGGCAATTCTAAATGCACAAAATGGCTCTTATAAGCTGTCCCTCAAATTGTTTACACAATATAAGAAACCAAATGGCACAAAATTTACACAGCCCCACATAACAGAAACTGTAGCTGTATATTCAAATGCAAATTTAGACAAAATAATATAGCAGTTTGATAGAGCAATTGAATATTAAACACTCTGAATTTGCTGCAAAAGAGTCAGGATGGAGCCTATGCGGATCTCCACACAAGCTCTATGTTAATATTTCTGAATTCAGCCCATTACAAGGATCTACATATGTGCCTTTACCTGCCAATATTAAAAACAAAAGAGCCGTGGTTAACATAGAAAATAATGATGAGAAATGCTTTCTGTGGTGTATTTTAGCTGCTTTGTTTCCAGTTTTAAGGCATCCTGAGAGAATAAGTTATTTTAAACAACATGAACATGATTTTGATGAAGCAATGGAGGGCTTAAAATATCCAATGTCAGTTCAGAATATTGATAAATTTGAAAAAAAGGCCAGAGATATCAATGGAAAACAATTATCTATTAATGTTTTTATTTGTTCTACTGGCCGTGGCAATTGCTTGATAGCACCTCTCAGAATCAGTACAATTGATGATGATTCTGCTGTTCCGATTGATCTGCTCTTAATTGAAGGGGATGACACAAGCCATTACACTCTAATACACAGTCTTGAAGCTTTAGTCAGAAAACAACTTGGCAAATCCAATACAATATTCAAGTTGTGCAGAAGATGTTTGACTGTATTTGATGGTAGAAAAATGGTGAATGGGGTTCGGGAAGTGAATGGAGAAATTGCTAACAACAAGTTAATTGAGCATCTAAAATACTGTGGCAACCATAAACCTGTTCATATGGTGATGCCTAGTCCAAGTGAAAATGCCAAATTCAAAAAAATTGAAGCCTTGTTGGAACACCCAGCATATATAGTCTGTGATTTTGAATCAAACCTCAAACCCCTTGCATTATGCAGCCCAGATCCTGATGAATCTTCAATTACATCATACCAGTTACATTAACCTTCTAGTTTTTATTATGTTGTTGTACAGGATGGTGTTGTTAGTGAAGAATATTTATACATGGGAGCAGATGCCATCAAAGAATTTGCACATAGAATAGAAAATCAGTGCCATGACATAGCATCTAATATCTTATTAAAATCAAAACCCATGTTGCCTTTAACAGAGGAACAGATTGAAGATTTCAGCAATGCAGAAAAATGCCCGGTATGTGATTCTGAATTTTCAGATACAAATATCAAGGTGCATCACCATTCTCATACAGATGGTCGATATAAACAGGTCGTGTGTAATAGGTGTAATATTAAGATCCAGAGACCAAAATTTGTCCCTATATTTTGCCATGGTGCATCCAATTATGATTTCCATCATCTGATCAGGTACGAGGGGTTTGACAAGCAGAATTTAAATATTTTAGCAGAAAATAATGAGAAATATATTGCTATTAGCAAAATAATTAAAGTTAATGGTGTTCCCATTCACTTAAGATTTCTTGATTCCTACAGAATTCTGTCTGCTAGCCTGGCTACACTGGCCAGTCAATTATCTGATGATCAATTCAAAATCACATGTGCTATGTTTCCAAATCAGGACCTGAAATTAATTAGGCGGAAGGGTGTATACCCATATGACTATGTTACAGATTTTTCTAAATTTGATGAGTGTTCTCTGCCACCACAAGAAGAGTTCTACAGCAAACTCAGAGCATCTGGAATCACTGATGAAGATTATCACCATGCCCAGTTGATGTGGAACAATTTAAAATGCCAGACATTTGGTGATTATCACAAGGCATATTTAAAACTTGACGTCACTCTCTTAGCTGATATACTTCAGGCATTTAGAAAATCTTCCATGAAAAATTATAAGCTGGATCCAATGTATTTCTACAGTGCCCCAGGCCTAGCATGGTCTGCAATGTTTTTAAACACTAAAATGGAGTTAAATTTAATCCAAGATCAAGATATGTACTTGTTTATGGAGCAATGTATAAGAGGAGGCATGGTGCAATGTTCTGGGAGATATGCCAGAGCTAACAACAAATATATTCCTGATTATAATCCAGCACTGCCATCAAATTATATACTGTATGTAGATGCCAACAGCCTGTATGGTTATGCTATGATGGATAAATTGCCATATTCAGGGCTTGAGTGGGTTGAAGATTTCAATATTGAAGATCTTAAGGATTTTGATGACAGTAACTATGGCCTGTTCTTAGAGGTTGATCTGACAATTCCTCATGATTTACACAACACATTTTCTGATCTGCCCCCAATTCCTGAGGTTAAGTGTTCACCTGGCTCTAAACAGAAGAAGCTCATGATGACACTAGAGCCAAAACAGGATTATGTCATATATTATAAAAACCTCCAGTTCCTAATGAATCATGGTGTTCAAGTGACCAAAGTTGGCAAAGTTTTGAGGTTCAGGCACTCAAGATGGTTGAAGCCATATATTGATAGAAACACAGAGCTTCGAACATCTGTAATGAGCCAATTTGATAAGACCCTGTTTAAATTGATGGTAAATTCAGTGTATGGCAAAACCATAGAAAATGTCAGAAAAGATACTGATGTTAAATTAATTACTGACCCCAGCCGGAGCAAAAATTGATTGCAAAGCCTAATTTCAATTATAGAAGAATTTATGATAACAATATGGCACTTTTCAACATGAAAAAACAAAGATTAAGTTTGATAAGCCTATTTATGTAGGGGCTGTGATATTAGAATTGGCCAAATTACACATGCTAAAGCTCTATTATGATGTGTTGAAGCCTTTTTATGGTGATTGTGTAAAACTGATGTACATGGACACAGATAGCTTTATTCTTGATATTCAAACAGAAGATATTTATCAAGATATATTACAGCCTGAATTGCTTGAATATTTTGATACCAGTGAACATACAAAGATTCAACCCCACAACAAAAAGGTGCCTGGCAAGTTAAAAGATGAGACACTTGGTGATGTTATTGTGGCATTTGCTGGGTTAAAGGCCAAGATGTACAGTTTTGAAACATGTAGTGGTGTTGTTGCCAAAAAAGCCAAGGGCATTGGCAGAGTAACTGTTGACAAAGAGCTTGAATTTGAAGATTACGAAGATTGCCTCAAATCATGTAGCACAATCAGAACATCAGAATGCAGAATTCAGAGTGAGGATCACTTGTTGACTACAAATATTGTAAGAAAAGTGGCTCTGGACCCACATGATGATAAGAGATGCATTTTATCATGTGGCATATATACTCTACCATGGGGTCATTGTAATTTGAAAAGTGGTAATCAATGCCCAATTACAGAACATGATTTGAAATAAATAAACATGCCCATGAACTTATTTGGGTTCAAAAAACAGGCTATTATGGACCTGCCAACACCAGCACCCTCTTCTGATATGATATCTAAACTAAGTGGTTTGTTAATTATTCATCTGAACAGCATACTTACAGATATTGATGATGAAACAGGTAAAACATTGTACATATTTAACAATAATTTAAATCATTACCAATTACCTGTAGGTGGTCAATTACAATTTATTACAACCCCCGAGGGTAATGTCAAGATTTCAATAGGCAAAAATATTTACAGGATAAAGCACTCAAACATGGTTTCTGGCACTGTATATACTGTTTCTGCTGGTGATTGTTTATATATTGAGGTCCCAGGATCCTATGACAAGCTTATACCTTTTTTTATAGAATTAAGAATTAGATATTCTATAATAAATAAACACTAAAACAAAATGCCTAATGATATATTTGGCCATACAAGACATGAAGATCACAGTGATGAGATTCTGATGCTTGATGTCAGAGTCAAAAAATTAAGAAGTGATTTACAAGCTTTACAAACCACACTCAATGCCAGTCTTCAACTAGAAATTACAAATTTACAATCACAATGCATGGACCGTCTTCTTAAAATTGACTCAGAACTCAAATTGCTGCTTCAAAAATATACTGACTTGGCCACATTGGATAATTTTCAAAATATAGAGGAGGCTGTAGCAGCTCTTCAAGCCAAATTTAAGACTCAGGCTACCAACTCTGAGCAATTGAAACAACAATTAGAAGAACAGATTAATAATGTCCAGACACACCTCCAAACAATTGTCAAAAGCATAAAATCACAAGAAGATTTTGATCTAGTGATTTCCACTCTAAAGGAACAGATTCAATCACTGGAGATTCCTAATCTGGACCCTCTGAACAATGCCATAGCCGAGGTTAAAGAAAAAATTGAGACACTTGAAAATTTTATGAACAACCTACCATCTTCTGATGCTTTGAGTGCTATAACTCGTAGTGTTGCCAACATCAAACTGCAACTTGAAACATATGAAGATTTTGGAAAAATTCAGAGTACCATAACCCATTTTGAAGGTACCATAGCAGCAGTGCAAAGTGATCTGACAAATGTACAAGAATCTCTAGAACCCCGCTTGCCTGGTATTGTAAACACCCTTGTCAGTGTCCAGCAACAGATCACAAAACTTGAAAACCTCAACACTGAATTTGAGCTATCTCATTTTCATCACTTGATCGATGATATCCAAACAAAGCTTCAAATTTTACAACAATCAACACCCACTCAGGCAGACATAACCCTGCTCCAAGATGCTATGCAAAGTGTGGCTGATGCTTCTGAATTAAATAATGTGAAATTGGCACTTGAATCTTTGCAGAATACTGTATCAAATCTGCCTACATCACAGGAACTTAAAAATATTAAGAGAGCTGTGAATCGCATATTGAAATCCGAAGATATCAAGAATATACAGACAGAGATCAAACAACTTACTCAGACAGTGGCCACTCTACCAACTAATCAACATATTAATGAACTTTATGCTTTATTTGAGGATATCAGAAGACAAGTCCATGATCTGACTGCTCAAAATTCAAAATTGGCAGTTATTGAAAATTTACAGCAAATTGTAGCTAATATCAAACAACAGCTAGGGACCATGGAATCCAATCAAGCAAATGCTTTGTCTGTTTTTGCCACCCAGCTACAAGAGATTGTGCAACAATACAAGAAACTTGTTGTGGACATAAAGATCAAGCCAGGCCATGATGATGTTGTTAGGACTATCAATGAGCACCTTGAATCTGTAATAAGTAGATTGCTTACAGCAGAAAAAGAACTGGCATAATCGAGAATCCTAAACATACAGTAATTCTTGAATTGTACAGTATCCCCAACAAAGAATATGATTCACCATTTAAACCAGGTGGCAAAATATATATGCTGTCCCTTGAACAATTTTATTACCAGTTTTTTGTTGGGGGCACACTTAGACCAATCAAGATCAAATATTGGCTACAACCACAGGCACACCACTACCCTACCTTATCAATAACAAATGCTGATAACAAAGCAAAAATCACCAGTGTCGAGTTAGAGGATTTTACAGACCCCAATACATTAGAGACATCTTATGCTGAAGATGATGGCTCTCTGGAATTTAATATACAAATAGGAGACAAACTGTATTTAGAAAATCCTGTAGTATCAGCTGCTGAACACCCCATAGTTGCAATATTCTTGTTTACATACTATGTCTAGACAAATTATTGTTGATGAATTACACAGACAAGCCAGACGTAATTATAAGAGACTGCCAGTGGTTACAAAAGGCATAGATGATTTATGGCAGTGTGACTTGGTTGAGATGGCAAGTGGACAGCTGAAAAACTTAGACAAGATCAACAAGGGCTACAAGTATCTACTCACTGTCATAGACACATTTTCAAAATTTGCCTGGGCTATGCCACTCAAATCCAAGACTGGAAAATGTGTTACAGAAGCCTTCAGGACAATCATCAATCAGAGTGGAAGATCACCGCGCTATTTGCAAACAGATAATGGCAAAGAATTCTATAATTCTGTGTTCCAACAATTTATTAAAAGCCAGTCAATACAACATTACTCGAGTTACAGTGATCTCAAGGCCTCTATTGTAGAAAGATTCAACAGAACCCTAAAAAATCATATGTATAAACAATTTACCCTCCAAGGTAATTATAAATGGCTCAGTATTCTACCAGAACTTCTACATAAATATAACAACTCGGTCCATTCCACAATCAACATGAAACCCTCTGAGGTAACTTCATCTGATGAACAAAAATTGATCAGGACTGTTTATTATCCTAGATACCAGCCAACAACAAGAAAAGCCAAATACAAGGTGGGTGATCAAGTAAGAATCAGCAAATATAAGCACTTATTCAAAAGAGGCTTTACCAGAAACTGGAGCACTGAATTATTTACAGTGGTTCAAGTTAAACCTGGGACCCGATACACATATATAATAAATGATCACCGAGGAGAAATTCTCAAAGGCAGGTTTCATGAAGAAGAACTCAGCAAAACTAAGCAGCCTGACACATATCTCATAGAAAAAATCATCCGCAGAAAAGGCAACAAGATACTTGTCAAATGGCTAGGACTTCCAGAACACAGCTGGATCGATGCAGACAAAGTGATACTATGAACACCTGGGATGTTATGAAAAGACTGCCAGAGCCTGAACATCAGATTAAGAGAAATGGCAAGCTGTTGCCTGATAATATTAGATGTCTTATTGTTGGGCCATCGGCTTGTGGTAAAACTACACTAATGATTGATAATTTTTTATTGGCACCTAACTGGTTAGACTGGAAAAACAGGCACTTGTATGTTTTCTCTAAGAGCTTGGAACAATTAAAATAAAAGCAGCTGATGAAGCTATATGATGGACTGGATATAACCACTTTTGAACCAGATGTTAAGCCACTCCATGAATGTCTCGATAATTCTGTTGTTGTGTTTGATGATATTATACTGGATAATCAAAACAAGGTTAGAAATTTCTTTACACAGGGCCGACACAAAAACATTGATTGCTTCTACCTGGCACAGACTTTTTCTAAAATTCCGAAGCAGCTGATCCGAGACAACAGCAATTTTATATGTGTGTTTCATCAAGATCATACCAACCTCAAACACATACATGATGAATATGTAGGTGGGGACTTGAGCTACAATGATTTTTCCAAGTTTTGCAGTAGGTGCTGGAACCAGGACAGTTATGGGTTTGTCACAATTGATATGACAAGAAAACCCAATAGTGGCAAATACAGAAATAAAATCAACAATTTTCTAGACATTGAAACAAATATAAATAAACATGAAAAGGCCAATCATTGATGATCCTAAATTAAGAGATTATCTTGTAAAAAGATTAAAGGGATGGAAATCAGAGAACCGAGGAATCTATGAACAACACAAACAAACAGAACAGCCTATTATTGATGCTATTAGTGAATTAGGTAAAAATATCAAAACTGTTACAGAGCAAAATCAAAATTTGATCACAGAGCTTGTACCTGTAGCTGCAAGGAACATATTAGATTATCCAATCACCCCACTTTCTAGTATTCATACACCTTGTCCTGTTGCTCCTCGAAGAATTGAAGCTACTCAGGATCCTATTGAATTGGGTCTTCTTGCTCAAAAATATTTAAGCACACCTAAAGACAACAAAGATGAGGTCTTTGGCTTATATGCTGACACAGAGCGTGATGGTAGCATCATACATAGAATTGGCAATTTCAGAGTAACATTTATGGGAGATGATATAATTGTATATTCAGAATCTCATCTTGGAGAAAGAGGTGGTTTTGTTAAGTATCCCGGCACACCTGGATTGTGGGAACTGATGACTAGGAAAAGGCCTGGCAGCTATACAGATCAAGATTATGAGCACTACAAGGAAATATTAATAAAATCAGATGCTCTATACCAGAACAATGATCCCACACAAAAAAGAGTCAAGTCTAGCAGTGGAGCAAAATACAACAACTTAATAAAGCCCATATGGTCACAGATCAAGACTGGTAGTGGGATCAAACAATACAACACCCTGCCTAAAGAATTTGTGTGCGTTGATGATGTCAGGAAACTTGTAGATAGGTTGCTGGTGATAGCTGGGAAGGAAAATGCTGGCAACCACAATTTTTACAATGAAAAGGTTGGAATTATGGACATGATAAGCACCAAATTGTCTAATTTTATAGTGAATGACACTAAGGGGATTGGATATCTTATAAAAATTATTAATACTCTACCACCTAAATTTTGGAATATCTCTGAGGGTCGGGGGCTGGTTAATGACATCATAAACAAGCTGCCATTTGAACTACACATTCCAGGCTATCAGTATTGCGGTCCCGGTACAGAATTGGACCATAGATTAAACAGAGGTAATCCTGGTGTTAATCCCCTAGATGCTGCTTGTAGAGACCATGACATAGCATACAACACACATTCTGATCTTGATAGGCGACATGTTGCAGACAAGAAATTAGAAGAGGCTGCATTTGGTAGATTTGTAAGCAAAGATGCTTCTTTAAGTGAAAAAATAGCAGCATTGGGGACCACCATAGCTATGAACACCAAACAAAAACTAGGGTGGGGGTTGTGAATATATATATAAAAACCTAGGATGAAGGCCAAGGGTGTTATGTATCAGATACCTTATGCAGGTCTTAAATCTCTTAAAACTATTGATAGTCTTTTAACCAAAAAGCAGCGCAAGAAAAAAAATTCTTGTCTTGCCAAGGGCCATGGTATGAAATTATTACTTAGTACCCCCCAATTAAAAAAATTACAGCAATCCAGGAAAAAATCACATGTGGGTGGCTTCATGTTTACTATCCCGGCCATCTTAGCAGCTTTGGGGATGTAGGGAGCTTGGCTGGGGGATCAGCTGCTATAGCAAAAACAGTAATAGATGCCAAGAAGAATAAGGCAGAATTAGATGAAATGAAGCGCCATAATCTGGCCATAGAGAAACAAGGCAAAGGTGTTAAGAGAGCCATGAATAAGTTTAAAAAAAACAAGAGCCGCTCACAAACCAAGATATTGAAGCTTTAATCAAGCCACTGGTCATCAAAAATTTTAGAGGTGTGTACATGTCTGATTCTTTACCAGAAACACCACTCAACAAAGAGTGTGAGTAGAGAGGCAGCACTTCGTTCCTACGCGTCAGCAAAAATTTGATGCGACTGGTGTTATGTTACATCCGGTCGTAGCGGGCCACGAGCGGTTTTATTGTTGAGTCAGCAGAACGTGTCTGATCACGTTGAAGACATCGGAAGCGGTGGGGGGAGGGGGTCAATGGGTTTGTCACGTTGTTTCTTGATGTATGCTAAACTAACACGTGCATATGTTTGTGTGTGTATGTGTGTGTGTGGAGGAAATACGCGCGCAACCATTGCGTATGATGGAAAGACATGAAGAAATGATTTAAAGATGGCGCCGACGGTGCTGTGCCCCCGAAAGCTTAGCGGCTAAGGTTATTGCTCTGTAAAACAAGAGGCGTCGAGGGTTCGATTCCTGGTAGAGTCAATATTGATTGATTGATAGATTGAGTTAGTTTTTAAGTCCGTTTTATGCACGGCAAAACTAATCAGGATTGGAGCTACAGTTGAAAAGTGGTGATTCGGACCACTATGTGCCTCCACCGAGTATCGAACCTGGGACCCTTTGATTACAAGGCGACGATGTCAATATTGAATGGTCTCGATTAGCCTGTGTGTAAATAAAGGCAACAAAATGGTTGAGTTCGAAAATCGAGTTGGGTTAGTGGTTAATGTTGTCACCTGGCAATGAAGAGGTCGCGGGTTCGATTCTCTAGGCAGTTAAATTAGGCCAATTGTTTAGTCCCGCCATTATAGGTCCCCGATTAGTCCATCTGTGCATAAATAGTGTTTGAATAAAATCAATATGGCGGCCTTGGGTTAGTGGTTATTGTTGTCGCCTGGTAATGAAGAGGTCGCGGGTTCGATTTTCTAGGTAGTTAAATGAAACCAATTGTTTTGTCCCGCCATTATAGGTCCCGATTAGTCCATCTGTGCATAAATAGTATTTCAATAAAATCAAAATGGCGGCCGGGTTTTGTGTTTAGCGGCGGCGACCGGGGCGCGGCGCGGGGCGGAGCGGCGCGGGGCGAAGCGGCGCGGCGCGGCGCGGGGGTGTTTTTTATTCCGCGAGATGTTTTAACCAAGTGGTTGAGGGTTCGATTCCCAATGTTGGTGAAAATTGGATATTCAATTGTATTTGTTTAAAAGTTCCGATTAGCTTTTTGTGCACAAAGAGAAAATGAACTAATTGGAAATAGGATGTTTATGCTGTAATGAAAAGGTCCCCGGGTTCGATTCACAATGTCAAATTGGCTGATAATGATGTTGTTTTTAAAATAAAAAAAAAGAAGTGTGAATAAATTAGAATCTGTTGTTTTGCCGTGTGGGGCCCCAGTAACGATTATCTTAAATGCATAAAGAGTAGGTAAAATAAGCAAGATGGCCGTCACTATTGTTTTGTGATCAAAGAGGAGTCACAGGTTCGATTCAATCAAAGGAGGCAACATTCTATGTTTCAATTCCATGTAAAAGTCTAAAGTTATGTTTCGATTAACCTCAATGCATAAAGAGGAATTAAACAAAAACAAGCAAAATGGCGACAGATGTGATAAAAGAAAAATTGAATTAGTTTTTTTATAGTGACAAGAAAAAATAGCGAATCACTGTTAGAAATTGAATGAAAATAAAGATACTTGCCTTTGCGTGTCCAGCGCTGTGCAGAAAAGCTCTCATGCTTTATCTCCGACAAGTCCACAATACACAATTTTTTTTATTGTATAGTTAATGATTAATGTTGTTATTAACACAGATTCTTACCAGTGTGAAGAAAAGCTCTCATGCTTTATCTCCGACAAGTCCACAATACACATTTTTTCATTATATAGTTAATTATTAATGTTGCTATTAACACCGATTTTTACCAGTGTGAAGAAAAGCTCTCATGCTTTATCTTCGACAAGTCCACAATACACATTTTTTCATTATATAGTTAATTATTAATGTTGTTATTAACGATTGTTACCAGTAAAAATATAAACCATGAGGATTTTTAAAGGGGTGATAAATGAAAAAAAGCCAAGACATATATTTTATCCCTGTTTATTACCAATATTTACAAAATTCAAAAGAGCCGCACACACACACATACATATGTAAAATGTTTATATTGTGTCACCAGTTTATCAGCATGTTATTTAACAAGTTTTTATTCTTCAAGTTTGTTCACTCACCCACATAAGGAATTGTGTCACTATCATATCCATTTTCTGCTGCAACCACTGAATTAAAATGTTTCACTATTTTTTCCACAAGCATGTTCTCGCAAAAAAGAAACACTTCTTTGGAAAGTCTTTTTCCGTCGATGTTTTGTATAGACAAAGGCTCAGGTTTTGTACATCCATGTAGATGGGAAAGCACAAATTTCTCCTTATTACATGCATGGACAGGGGAAATATCTGTGCAACCGAAACATTGTTCGCGAAGGTCGAGAATGCAAGATTCCACACAGTTTCCAAAATATGATTTCAGATACGGCGACACTGTTTCACACATAACTTTCGCATGCTCGATGCACACAAATATCTTCATAAAGTTCCGCCACGAACTTTCTGCGATGAACACTATCTCCAGGGAACCGTAAGCTGGTTTTTTTCCTTATAATGATCTGACGACGATTGTACAGTGTGGTTATCAGCAATTCATGTTGCTCACTTAGTGGGTAGGAAACACGAGGCTGCTCACCTGGAATAGCGATGTAATTGTCGATTACTGGAAACAATTCCTGAAGAGCGTGCCACTCCTGCAACTGTAGTTCAACACCGGCCGCCCCGCTTCTGTGTAGCCTGACCACAGGTTGGAAATCCAGATGAGAGGAAAGTCCGATTGAGATAACCTTTGTTTTCGAAGCATTCAAATAGTAGACGTGATCAAATAATATCGACTGGCTTATAAGACTAGTTACTTGTTTTTGTTCTTCAGGTAAATGCTGATCGCTCTCTTTCTGAAGAACCCCCTTGAAATTAGTGTACGGTTGAAATCTTTTTTTCAGCGGCATCGAAATAGAGGATTCCATGATTAAGAACTGCGAGATACTGCATGTCGCAGCGTGCAGATATACATTTGAAGAAATGCGCGCGTAGCAAACCAAGCATGTGCTGGACAAAAAAGGTGGAGGGGGCGGGGCGTTACAAAGATCAATGATGAGAGAAAAATCAGCAGAATATCATAAACGTCATATTGAGGAAATATTGGATAACAAATATTAATTAATTTAATTAAAGCATCAACCGCATTGTCGATCTGAAATTAGGTTTATAGACAGGGGGCAAAATGGAAAATATCGACGATGTTCTAGTATTGGATTGTTTCTGTATTTCCATCGGTATAATCCTCCACCACATTTGAAGCATACTGTTTTATCCTCTTTTTGAATGTAAAATAATCCTGCTTCGGACAGAGCTTCTACAAACGGGAATTCTTTTGATTGCCAGTTTCTGAAAGAGGACAATCTAGCATTGAAAGATCCCATCTCTGGATATTGCGTCATTGTTCTGTAAAGACACAAAACAAGATAAAGATTATAAGTAAGCTGTTGTAAACTGTAACGCTACAAAATTATTAATATACTATTAGGACTATATGTAACTTGTATAAAATTTCAAACAGTATTTACTGTCAATATTTTCTAGTATACGTACCGAGTATTATAAATTTAATTTACGAGTCAGCAAATAAGTTGTTATAATATTGTCGTTTTTTATCGGTACTGGGAATAAAATTTGAAATTTATGCATGGGTTTACCAGAGGCTCTATGGAATAAATACAGAAAACAGTAATGCCCACAGTACACAGACCCGTAACTTTGTATCTGATGAGTGTTGTACGTATAGAATTTAGAGTTACTTTCCAAAAATCGCAAATGGTTATGCACATGTGGAGGTTTTCCGTAACTATCAAAAAATTCCCCCCGGGAGTTACTGTCTATGTAAATTGCTACCCAGTGCTTCCCGGGGCTATCTTTGGGGTCTGTATTTACAATCAACGCTGCTGGTAGTTCCACATGTACAGGTAATTCATTAGCTGCGAAAACCCCAACATGATGATTGTCAAAGGCTCTATTTGATATTAACCCGTAAAGCAAATTTAAAGTCGACAGCATTGCTGGACACTAAATAGTAATATTGTGCAACTCACCTTTTTATACTTCAAAGTAGACGGTACACGTCACAGTAGATTCCAGAACCAATTTGATCTGGACCACCAAGCTGTTTATCGTTGTTGAAACAATGGAGAGCTATCTAACACAACGCTGATGCTCGGAATATGTAGGCGGGGTTTACAAACGCGCATGCGTACAGTGGTAATGCTACCTGGCATTTTTTTGTGCTGTTGTAAAGTGAATTTTGTACTATAAGAAAATTGTTTGTATGTGTGTGTGTGTGTGTGTGTATATATATATATACAGACACACACACATATTTATTTATTGATGAAGTATATATACAGGGTGTCATTTTAATGGCGCCCACGGACCACAGATTCGTGTAGAGGACATCAAAACAAACAACTTTTCTCAGTAGCATTTTTCTCGTTGGTGCGTCAATTCGACGCTACAGCCGTTCAAAAAAGACCGTTTTGCCGCCTGTATGCTGGCAACCCAACACAACATTTGATCGTATCTGTGACGTCATTTCCTGCGGCGAAACAGGGCACGGCAGGGTTGCAAGGAACACACAAATTTCGTGAAACATGGCAAACTACCAACCACATTATTAGCTGTAAAACGAAGCGAGAAACGCGTACAGTAAACCGAACATCATAGCCTACCAGACAGAAGATCAGCAGTCATCTCAGGGAAAGGGGGAAGTGAACCAACGATATGAGAAATGATAAAAAAGTATTCAAAATGAAGAGTCATTATCGGATTTTAACTCAGCCTACATGTCAAATATCAACAACAATAAATTTTATTGTACTTACAACTTACATTTGGCTGTTTACGCCCAGCTACATGTCAATTATATTTGCAAATCTCGTTGCAAGGTTGATATCTACAGGTTTGTGTCCAGATACCTTGTGGTACTTTTGTGGTGATAACGGAAGTATCTGAGGTTCACGTTGTTACATTACGACTAGAACACGTACAACCACAGTAACAATCTAATGATGAATCAGTAGCGAATATACTGCCCTGTTCAGAGTTGCAAACTATTACATGTGTATCCGGTGCGTAGATAAACACGGTCGTCGGAGAGTTTGTTTTACTACTATTTATATCCCTGTATTTTCAACCATTTTTGTCACTTACCTCATAATGCCCTGAATATGTATACATTATATTATGTGTTGCTTGCCTTTGTAATTTTGAGTTCTTTCATTTCTATTTTGTCATCTGTTCAGTGTGTCACAGACAACTAGTATCAGAAGGACGAAGTGGATGGACTAAATTGTAGATACCAACTTGGTAACTAGATTTGCAAATATTTGATATGTAAGCTAAGACAAAATTCGATATTACCACTTCCACTTGAATTCCATTTTCTTTCTACCATTTTTCGTATCGTTTGTTTACTTCCTGTTAGGTTACAGAACGTGTTTTCTCGTTTTGTTTTACGGTACATAATGTGGCTGATTGTAGCTATGTCATTTTTCACAGAATATGTGTGTTCCTGGCAACCCTGGAACGCATCGCTTCACGACGGGATATGACGTCAAAAATGCAATCAAATGTTGTGTGTGGTTGCCAGCATTCAGGCGGCAAAACGGGCTTTTTTGAACGACTGTAGCGCCGAAACTAAGCACCAACGAGAGAAATGGTACTGAGAAAAGTTGTTTGTTTTGATGTCCTCTATACGTTTCCGTGGTCCGTGGGCGCCATTAAAATGACACCCTGTATATATATATATATATATAATACAATACAATATAATATATATATATATAATTTGAAGATACAACATATCAGTAAAATCTAACTAGAAAAATATTCATAACATTCGACTTTTATATTATATGTAATTTAAAACATTCTTCACAGTTTGAAAAATGGAGTGCTTGTGGAAGCACCCGTTCTCTGCAATATTGGCTGGTCCATCAGGATGCGGAAAGACATATTTTGTGAAGCATTTTCTCCAGTGTTTACCCCAAATGGTAAATCTAAAATTCAACAATATTTTGGTGTGCTACGGGGAATGGCAATCTGCATACAATGATTTCCCTGGTTTTGTACAATTTCGGGAAGGAATGCCTAATATTGACCAATTTGTGCCAAATTCTGGACCTCATCTTATTATTATCGATGATCAGATGAGGGAATGCGATCAAAGAGTCTCAGATTTATTCACAAAAGGGTGTCATCATCGTGATATTAGTCTTTTCTTTATCACTCAAAATCTATTCCATCAGGGAAAAGGGAATAGAGATACAGATGGGGGACAAAATAATACGAACACCTGTGAATGTAGAGAAAATCTTTATTAATAGGGGGTTGGACCACCCTGTGACTGAAGTACACTTTGTATGCAACGTGGGATGGACGCATAGAGGTCATGCACAATGTTTAAGGGAATATGGAGCCATTCTTCCTCCAGAGCAGTCTCCAATTCCGAAAGTGTGGCTGGAGGCGGACTTCGAGCACGAAGTTTGGACTCCAAATATCCCCACAAATGTTCCATAATGTTCAGGTCAGGAGACTGTGGGGGCCATTCAAGATGTCCTACTTCATCGTCATGTTCTTCAAACCATGTTTGGACAGACCCAGCAGTGTGGATAGGAGCATTGTCATTGTCGTCTTGAAAAAGCGGTCGGTCCCCAGGAAATAAAGTCTGGACAAAAGGATGGAGATGATCCCCCAGAATGCTGCGATAGTGACTGGCATTGATCTTCCCATGCAGAAAAACAAGTGGTCCCACACCATGCCAAGATATCGTGCCCCATACCATAATGGACCCACCTCCATGCTTCACAGTCGGCAAGAGGCAGTCAGGATGAAATGCATCTCGAGGCGTTCTCCACACATAAACGCGCCCCGTGGTCTGAAATAACGTAAATGTTGATTCATCAGACCAGATGACTTGTTGCCACTGCTGTGGGGACGAACTTCTGTGAGCTCTGCACCATTGGCGTCGCTTGACAGCATTACGTGATGTCACCAATGGCTTACGAATTGCCACTCGGCCATGAATGTTTGCAGCATGGAGTTCCCTTTTGACAGTTTTGGTTGAAATGGGGTCCTGGAGATGCCTGTTCATTTCAGATGTTATCTCGGATAATGATTGCTTGTGCTTTCGGGCCACTATGCGCTTCAACACCCTCCTATCCCGAGCAGCAAGCTTTGTCTTTCGTCCACTGTTGTGCTTTGAAGACGCCATCTTACCTTGTGTTGTGTACGCTGTCATAACGGCTGCTACTGTGCTCCTTGCACACCCAACAAACTTTGAGGTTTCAGTCACCGTGGCTCCAGCTGAACGTGCTCCAACAATCATGCCTCTTTGGAACTCTGTCAGGTCTGACATTGCAGTGTCTCTTGAGAGCGTATGATAGACGAATGCACCACCAATGACTGCTGTTGGCAAACTAATACCTTCCCCTTCACAGCCACTAGGTGGCAAACTTCAGTGCCAGGTGGTGCTGCTGTACTGCCGGTGTGAAATGTGGCATACTTTTTCACAGGTGTTCGTATTATTTTGTCCCCCATCTGTATATCTTTAAATAGTCATTACATTGTATGCTTCAAAAATCCAAGAGACAGAGCCCAAATTAATTATTTATCTAGACAAGTATACCCGGAGAATCCAAATTTTATAAAAGATGCATATTACAATGCCACCGCTGAACCCCATGGATATTTGCTGTTTGATCTGAAGCAGAACACTCCGGAAGAAGTACGTTTTCGGTCGCGGATATTTCCCGACGATGATATCAATTATGTATATATTCCTACAAAAAAGCAAGCATAATCACTAGTCGTTTATTCTGTCATCATGGCTCCAAGAGTGAAACACGCTAAAGTGCTCCAAGTTTTGTCGGATGCTAAACCAGCTCTTCGCACAGCGATATTACAAGCTGCTGATTCTTCCTTAGTTAATTCAATCTGTGAGTGTTGTTACAATGTTCTAAAAGGGAATGTTCCTCTTTCAACACCTCAGAAAACAAGATTGAGCCGGTACAAGAAGGTGATACGTAATCTCTCTCTGCCAAAGGACACTCTACAAAGCAGAAGAAACAGATACTAGTGCAACACGGAGGATGTCTACCTGCGTTATTAGCCCCTTTAATAGGAGGTGTGTTATCAAGTTTATTTAAGTGAAAAAATAATCTGAACATGTAGCATGCCAAAAAAATGGTTATAATACCTCAAGAATTTATGGATAACATAAGACATCCTGTTATGTCTGCACCGTCTACATCCTTATCGCAATTGGATCAGGATATGCAAGTAATTTTGAATCTCAAAGGTCTTTCGGATGATGAAAAATGGAATCGTTACAGCATTGTGCTCCAAAAATTTCTGTCTATTACTCGAAAACAAAGAGAACCTGTGTCGCTACCGATTACAGAATCTACTGAGAAGTTGACTGATATGAAAGAAGAAATTCTAGCTGCTACACCTAGCATGTATCGTAGAAAAGCCGAACTGTTGTATGAACGTCTTTTACATAATAGTAATATTGATTGGGATAAATATGGGGCAGTTTTTATTAACAATAATAAAATTGAAGGCTCAAATATTGTCGATCTAGTATCGGATATAATTCGACCACGAAAAACAAGCAATCCTGTTGGGTGGCAACTGTTCAATAGAGCTCTGGCGTTATCTAATATTCCTCAAGAATATATTGGAAACCGCCGGAGACAGGAGTTTATTCAACAGATTGTTTTTGGCAACCCCGGACGCCATATTCCGCTGTTCGGAGCTAACCAAGAAGAGGCACAAGAATTAACAGAAGCAGAAGAAGAAGAAGAAGAAAAAGAACCAATTTCTTTTGTATCATCATTTCCAGGGCACAAACGTAAACGTACTGTTCCAGTTTGGTCAAGATACAAACCATGAGCGAAAAAATATTAGAGAATATCTGGTACAATCCATCTCATCCAGCATCCTATTCTACAGCTTCAACACTATGGAAAGCTGTAAAAAATCCATACCATTGTCAACAATCAAACATTGGTTGACAAAGCAAACTGCATACACTTTGCATAGACCTGTAAAGCGTCGATTTCCGAGAAACTTTTATTTTGTGCATAATATTGATGACCAATGGCAGGCTGACTTGAATGACATGCAGAGTTTGCGGAATCACAACAAAGGGTACAGATATATACTCACAGTTATCGATATTTTTAGTAGGCATGCTTGGGCATTCCCTGTAAAAAATAAAACTGGTGTATGTATAAAAAAGGCTTTCGAGCAAATTTTCAAACAAAGCAAAAGAAAACCTTTGAAATTACAAACTGACAAAGGGCGTGAGTTTACCAACAGTATTGTGCAGGAATATCTCAAAAAACAAAATGTAATTTATTTTACAACAAAGAATCCTGATATTAAAGCTAGTATTGTTGAAAGATTCAACAGAACTTTAAAGGGACGCATGTGGAAGAATTTTACTAAGCAAAGAACCAGCTGCTATGTTAATGTACTCCCAAAGCTTTTGAAAGCTTATAATCATAAAATTCACTCGAGTATTAAAATGGCACCAGCAGATGTTACTCCTGAGAAGGTTTTGAAAGTATGGCACAATATGTATGACAAAAAACTCAAATCTGATTCATCTCCACTATTGTCATTGAAGATGCCATTCAAAATAGGCGATACAGTGAGAATAACAAAAACCAAAAAACGCTTTGACAAAGGTTACATGGAAAATTGGACAAGAGAAATATTTGTGGTGGAACGTATTTTGAAAAGAAATCCTCAAGTGTATGAATTAAAAGATCTACAAGGACATAAAATCGATGGAACATTTTATACGGAAGAGTTGCAACTGGTCCGCTTACCGGATATGCATGAAATTGATAAAATCCTTGCGACCAAAGGTAAAGGAGCCAGTAAAGAGTTGTTAGTTCATTGGAAAGGTTACTCCAGATTATTTGACAGTTGGATTAGCGCATCGTTTTTGGAGTCAAAAAAAGAGAGAGAGAGGCATAAATTTTTGTAGGTATTCACATCAGTGGTACAAATAACCTTCATAACACATCATGAGAAAAGCAAACGCTTTTTACCTTACTTTGCCTAGTAACAGTTCCATGAAATATTTCCCAAGTAATACTCTAACTAATTACACCACAAAGCTTCAGAACTGTGTGGAGTTGGACACCAACAAATGGGAGATGGCATTGGTAGAAGTGCATTATCCTTATTCAATACTAAACATTACAAGATTGAACAACTATATTCAATATAAATCTATGGATGATGTCAAATGGAACGAACTTCGAATATCCGAAGGCTATTACGCATCTATAAACAGCATTGTTGCAGAAATCAATAAATATTCTGAAACATTAAATTTTAGTCTCCGAAATCATCCTGCGTACAAACATGTGACTGTTGATATATCTACCAAGCAGAGAAACATAAATGTACAATTGTCACCTCAACTGGCACGGATATTAGGTTTTAAACCGACTGATGATTTATCAGAAGTAAAAATTGGACGCTCGCCTCCAAATGTTGTGAGAGAGATTCCTTCCCAGATGTATATTTACACAGATATTGTGGAATCACATATGGTGGGGGATGCTATCGCCCCTCTATTACGTATTATAAACATTAATCCTATGGAACATACTTTTGGAAGTGATGGTGTGCAAATTTTCGATTCACCACATTACATCCCAGTGCAGAAACATAATTTCGAACAAATAGAAATTGACTTAAGGGACAGCACTGGTGCACACATCCCATTCTCCTTCGGACTAGTGTGTTTGAAACTTCATTTTAGATGTTGTGGTGAAAAGCTCTGATTATGAATGACCCATATTTTCAATACTACCATCAACAAGCTGGATCTGGTGTGGGTAACATATATTACGGTGCTGCCTATCAAAAAGGACATGGCATTGGAAGTTTTCTTGGAGGACTTTTTTGCTCAGCTTTGCCTCTTATCAAGAACGGAGCGAAAGCTGTAGGGAAAGAAATGTTAAAAACAGGGGTAAATGTGTTAGGTGATGTTGTAGACAAAACACCCCTAAAACAGTCACTACAATCCAGAATTTCGGATGCCAGATCAAATCTTAAAAGAAAAGCTGAAACAAAGCTAAAGGAAATGATTGGTTCAGGTTATCAGGGGCATAAACATTTCAAAAGGAATCACTCTGCTTCGGGACAGCGAACTGGAAGGACCGCTCAGAGAAAGAAGAGATCCAGTGCCAATACAAACACCAAGAAAACAACCAAACGCAACCGTAAAAAAATTCAAATAACATCAGATATTTTTGATTAGATATGGCGCTAATTAGGGAGAAATCATGTGAGTGTTTTAAAAGTGAATTGGATATTTTCTCGGTAAAACCTACTCAGACAAGCATCTTAGAACACCACACCATCGGATACAAACCTGTTAGTTCTCTGGCAGATAATGCTCCCACCGAGTTTGTAATACCTGGACATGGTGATGATTATATGGATTTAGCACACACAATGTTGAATATAGATGCCAGAATTGTAAAAGCGAATGGTCAGTTATTGCTACCCACAGATAAAACAATTGGGCCTGTCAATGATTTTCTCAATGCAATGTTCAGCGAAGTACAAATCTACTTAAATAACAAACTCATCTCGTTTCCATCTCAACATTTGATATGTTTGGTTACTTGCATTCTGATATTTTCAATCAAGAGAAATTTTTGATCAATGGAGTGGAAATGCGAATAAAACTGATTCCTTCGAAAAACACTTTCTGCTTGATGGGAGTAGATGACAGTGAAGGCAAAGTGGAAATTCTGGATGCTACACTATATGTGAGAAAAGTATCGGTCAGTTCATCCATCAAACTTAGTCACAATCGCATATTGCAAAAACATACAGCAAAATACCCTCTAACAAGAGTACAACTTAAAGCTGTAACTATTCCAAAAGATATTGTTTCAAAAACAATTGACAATGTGATACTTGGACGTCTTCCGAAACGATTAGTTGTGGGGTTTGTTACCAACGATGCATTCAACGGCACTCTGTCTACAAACCCATTCTATTTTCAACATTTCAATTACAACTTCTTTACTTTATATGTTGATGGAGTCCAAATTCCCGGCTAACCACTTCAACCAGACTTTGAAAACAACAAGTACATAACAGCATATCACACATTATTCTCTGGAACAGGGATACACTATATGGATGAAGGAAACAATATATCGCGTGAGGAATACCCCCAGGGATACGCAGTACTTGTTTTCGATATAACACCAGACGCAGCTGCAAGTGCCATATCCCACTGCAGTCTTCAACGGCAAGGGGCTGTTAGCTTGGAAGTCCACTTCAAATCGGCTTTCGAATCTACTGTGACTTGTGTTATCTACTCTGAATTTGACGCTCTCATGGAAATTAATAATCAAAGAGATATTCATCTGGATTAATTGTATAACAAGGTGAGTTACACAATATTACTATTTAGTGTCCAGCAATGCTGTCGACTTTAAATTTGCTTCACGGGTTAATATCAAATAGAGCCTTTGACAATCATCATGTTGGGGTTTTCGCAGCTAATGAATTACCTGTACATGTGGAACTACCAGCAGCGTTGATTGTAAATACAGACCCCAAAGATAGCCCCGGGAAGCACTGGGTAGCAATTTACATAGACAGTAACTCCCGGGGGGAATTTTTTGATAGTTACGGAAAACCTCCACATGTGCATAACCATTTGCGATTTTTGGAAAGTAACTCTAAATTCTATACGTACAACACTCATCAGATACAAAGTTACGGGTCTGTGTACTGTGGGCATTACTGTTTTCTGTATTTATTCCATAGAGCCTCTGGTAAACCCATGCATAAATTTCAAATTTTATTCCCAGTACCGATAAAAAACGACAATATTATAACAACTTATTTGCTGACTCGTAAATTAAATTTATAATACTCGGTACGTATACTAGAAAATATTGACAGTAAATACTGTTTGAAATTTTATACAAGTTACATATAGTCCTAATAGTATATTAATAATTTTGTAGCGTTGCAGTTTACAACAGCTTACTTATAATCTTTATCTTGTTTTGTGTCTTTACAGAACAATGACGCAATATCCAGAGATGGGATCTTTCAATGCTAGATTGTCCTCTTTCAGAAACTGGCAATCAAAAGAATTCCCGTTTGTAGAAGCTCTGTCCGAAGCAGGATTATTTTACATTCAAAAAGAGGATAAAACAGTATGCTTCAAATGTGGTGGAGGATTATACCGATGGAAATACAGAAACAATCCAATACTAGAACATCGTCGATATTTTCCATTTTGCCCCCTGTCTATAAACCTAATTTCAGATCGACAATGCGGTTGATGCTTTAATTAAATTAATTAATATTTGTTATCCAATATTTCCTCAATATGACGTTTATGATATTCTGCTGATTTTTCTCTCATCATTGATCTTTGTAACGCCCCGCCCCCTCCACCTTTTTTGTCCAGCACATGCTTGGTTTGCTACGCGCGCATTTCTTCAAATGTATATCTGCACGCTGCGACATGCAGTATCTCGCAGTTCTTAATCATGGAATCCTCTATTTCGATGCCGCTGAAAAAAAGATTTCAACCGTACACTAATTTCAAGGGGGTTCTTCAGAAAGAGAGCGATCAGCATTTACCTGAAGAACAAAAACAAGTAACTAGTCTTATAAGCCAGTCGATATTATTTGATCACGTCTACTATTTGAATGCTTCGAAAACAAAGGTTATCTCAATCGGACTTTCCTCTCATCTGGATTTCCAACCTGTGGTCAGGCTACACAGAAGCGGGGCGGCCGGTGTTGAACTACAGTTGCAGGAGTGGCACGCTCTTCAGGAATTGTTTCCAGTAATCGACAATTACATCGCTATTCCAGGTGAGCAGCCTCGTGTTTCCTACCCACTAAGTGAGCAACATGAATTGCTGATAACCACACTGTACAATCGTCGTCAGATCATTATAAGGAAAAAAACCAGCTTACGGTTCCCTGGAGATAGTGTTCATCGCAGAAAGTTCGTGGCGGAACTTTATGAAGATATTTGTGTGCATCGAGCATGCGAAAGTTATGTGTGAAACAGTGTCGCCGTATCTGAAATCATATTTTGGAAACTGTGTGGAATCTTGCATTCTCGACCTTCGCGAACAATGTTTCGGTTGCACAGATATTTCCCCTGTCCATGCATGTAATAAGGAGAAATTTGTGCTTTCCCATCTACATGGATGTACAAAACCTGAGCCTTTGTCTATACAAAACATCGACGGAAAAAGACTTTCCAAAGAAGTGTTTCTTTTTTGCGAGAACATGCTTGTGGAAAAAATAGTGAAACATTTTAATTCAGTGGTTGCAGCAGAAAATGGATATGATAGTGACACAATTCCTTATGTGGGTGAGTGAACAAACTTGAAGAATAAAAACTTGTTAAATAACATGCTGATAAACTGGTGACACAATATAAACATTTTACATATGTATGTGTGTGTGTGCGGCTCTTTTGAATTTTGTAAATATTGGTAATAAACAGGGATAAAATATATGTCTTGGCTTTTTTTCATTTATCACCCCTTTAAAAATCCTCATGGTTTATATTTTTACTGGTAACAATCGTTAATAACAACATTAATAATTAACTATATAATGAAAAAATGTGTATTGTGGACTTGTCGAAGATAAAGCATGAGAGCTTTTCTTCACACTGGTAAAAATCGGTGTTAATAGCAACATTAATAATTAACTATATAATGAAAAAATGTGTATTGTGGACTTGTCGGAGATAAAGCATGAGAGCTTTTCTTCACACTGGTAAGAATCTGTGTTAATAACAACATTAATCATTAACTACACAATAAAAAAAATTGTGTATTGTGGACTTGTCGGAGATAAAGCATGAGAGCTTTTCTGCACAGCGCTGGACACGCAAAGGCAAGTATCTTTATTTTCATTCAATTTCTAACAGTGATTCGCTATTTTTTCTTGTCACTATAAAAAAACTAATTCAATTTTTCTTTTATCACATCTGTCGCCATTTTGCTTGTTTTTGTTTAATTCCTCTTTATGCATTGAGGTTAATTGAAACATAACTTTAGACTTTTACATGGAATTGAAACATAGAATGTTGCCTCCTTTGATTGAATCGAACCTGTGACTCCTCTTTGATCACAAAACAATAGTGACGGCCATCTTGCTTATTTTACCTACTCTTTATGCATTTAAGATAATCGTTACTGGGGCCCCACACGGCAAAACAACAGATTCTAATTTATTCACACTTCTTTTTTTTTATTTTAAAAACAACATCATTATCAGCCAATTTGACATTGTGAATCGAACCCGGGGACCTTTTCATTACAGCATAAACATCCTATTTCCAATTAGTTCATTTTCTCTTTGTGCACAAAAAGCTAATCGGAACTTTTAAACAAATACAATTGAATATCCAATTTTCACCAACATTGGGAATCGAACCCTCAACCACTTGGTTAAAACATCTCGCGGAATAAAAAAAAAACCGCGCCGCGCCGCCCCGCTCCGCCCTGCGCTGCTCCGCCCCGCGCCGCTCCGCCCCGCCCCGCCCCGCGCCGCGCCCCGGTCGCCGCCGCAAAACACAAAACCCGGCCGCCATTTTGATTTTATTGAAATACTATTTATGCACAAATGGACTAATTGGGACCTATAATGGCGGGACAAAACAATTGGTTTCATTTAACTACCTAGAAAATCGAACCCGCGACCTCTTCATTACCAGGCGACAACAATAACCACTAACCCAAGGCCGCCATATTGATTTTATTCAAACACTATTTATGCACAGATGGACTAATCGGGGACCTATAATGGCGGGACTAAACAATTGGCCTAATTTAACTGCCTAGAGAATCGAACCCGCGACCTCTTCATTGCCAGGTGACAACATTAACCACTAACCCAACTCGATTTTCGAACTCAACCATTTTGTTGCCTTTATTTACACACAGGCTAATCGAGACCATTCAATATTGACATCGTCGCCTTGTAATCAAAGGGTCCCAGGTTCGATACTCGGTGGAGGCACATAGTGGTCCGAATCACCACTTTTCAACTGTAGCTCCAATCCTGATTAGTTTTGCCGTGCATAAAACGGACTTAAAAAAAACTAACTCAATCTATCAATCAATCAATATTGACTCTACCAGGAATCGAACCCTCGACGCCTCTTGTATTACAGAGCAATAACCTTAGCAGCTAAGCTTTCGGGGGCACAGCACCGTCGGCGCCATCTTTAAATCATTTCTTCATGTCTTTCCATCATACGCAATGGTTGCGCGCGTATTTCCTCCACACACACACACACACACAAACATATGCACGTGTTAGTTTAGCATACATCAAGAAACAACGTGACAAATCCATTGACCCCCTCCCCCCACCGCTTCCGATGTCTTCAACGTGATCAGACACGTTCTGCTGACTCAACAATAAAACCGCTCGTGGCCCGCTACGACCGGATGTAACACAACACCAAGTCGCATCAAATTTTTGCTGACGCGTAGGAACGAAGTGCTGCCTCTCTACTGTGTGGCATAGTTAATTTGGATAAGTACAAAAATCAGGGCACTCACTGGATCTGTTATCTTAAATATTTAAAAGATGAGGCATTTGTATTTGATTCATTTGGAGGTATTCCACCTGAAAGTTTAGTAAAATATCTAAAATCAACTAATCTTTATTACAATAATGCCCGTGTTCAAAATTTCAAAGATGTTAATTGTGGACATCTGTGTTTATCTGTTCTTAGATATCTGTCTCAAATAAATAAACCATCAATTGAAGATTTTCAAAAAGCCTTGTGGTATCTGAAACATCCTGGGGGTATTCCATCTCACCAGCCAAAATTCAATATTGAAACTTAGATTACATAATGATATAGTGTATCCCAAAACAATAGCTCTCAGAGCATTTTATCGCATGTACTTGATCCCTAATATTACACACCACAACAACAAGATTGCAGTTGGGGATCAAAAAATTGTCATCACTCCAGGGCAGTATAATCTGTCTACTTTAAATGCTCAGTTACCCAGAGGTATAGTGTTAACTCAAAATTCTGTCACTCACAGAGTAGAGATTGTGTTTGCTACAGAGACAGTAGATCTGGGTACTATAAAAGAGCTGTTAGGCTTTGAGAACAACACAAAACTTGAACCAGCTATTAAACACACTGCTATTAATATACCTAAATTCTTAGCCATAGAGACTCTAAATATTCACTGTAATGTGGCCGAGGGTATGATCACCAAATCAAATGGCATAGGCACTCACAAACAAACTGGCATCATTGCAACATTCAAACCTAACTCTGAATTCATGGAGCCCATCATCTACACTCCATCACCAACATTATATTTTCCTGTGTGCCATAATAGAATAGATTATATTGAGTTGATGGTCACTAATGAAAAAGAAGAATTAGTTGATTTTGCTGGAGCCACAACAACTGCAATCATAGAGATTAATGTTTAAATAAAAATACATACAAAAAAAATGGAAAATATTGAGAGTTATGAGCTACAATCATTCCCCCCAAACAGGAGGACCTTTGCAAATTTAAATCAACCCAACTCAGAGATTGAGGTTGATCTTGATGTAGGGGATGGCTTTATACACCCCCACAGAGCAGATCTATACATCAAATTTGATGTTGTAAAACTCGATGGTACAGATTATCCGGCAAATTCAAATATAAGATTGGTAGACAATTTTGTGCCGCATCTGTTCTCTGAAATTGAGATCAAAAAACATGGTGTTGTTATAAACAGAGTAGATTACCCTGGCATTACCTCTACAGCTTTGGCCACATTAAAATTATCCAAAACCGAGGCTTCTTACTACAAAATAGGTGGATTTGAGGCTGGTGATAAAATATTATCCAAGAGCCACACAGTATTGTTCCCCATGCGCCTGTTGCCAGGATTCTTCTCAGATTACAAAGATATTATATGGAAGGGTGGTTTAAGAATTACATTTAGAAGAGCTGCCAATGATAATAATGCTTTGATGAGGTACAGTACATTAAATTCTACTGGGGAAGCTCTGCCTAATACCCTACCTGATGAAGGCAAGTGCCTTATTCAGACTATGGAGCTAAGAATCCCGGTTGTTGAATATGAAGCCAGTTATGCTCTTAAATACAAAGCAGATATCCTAAAAAATCCACAGGTGCCTTTACAATTTTATACATATCAATGTGTGCAGAAGCCTGCCACTGGTAGCTATTATGAGTTTGATGCTACAAATTTATTCTCCAGTATATAATATGACATGCCAGATTTTGTGGTGGTACTGTTTCAGACTGGAAGACACAATAATCAGGAAAAAAATTCAAGTAAGTTTGATAGCTGCAACATCAAGAACATATATCTTAAAAATGGCAGAAATGAGGTATTCCCCAGAGAAAATTATAATTTAAACATGTCCAAGGATGATTTCCTCAAATTATATGAGGCATTTACAGCATACAAAAGGGTCACTACTGGCAATACTGACATGTATTACACACCAGATGAATTCAAAGCACAGAGACCCATGTTTGTCATCAACACTTCAAAAAGGAAACAAGTTGTGGTTAATGACAGGACAAACATTAAAATTATCTGTGAATTCCACGATACACTCCCTGATGACACCATATGTAGTGTTATTCTTATAGGTGAAAAATCATATGTTTATGATGTAAGAAATGAGAGAGTTACAGAGCAATCCTAGAAGGTCTCTGCATATTACATTGTCTTAGTATTAGATATACAAGTTGAGCCTGGTGTACAATTGAACTTAAACCGGAAGTAAATATGTATGGGTGTGGGTGGGTGTGGGTGGCTCTTTGGCTTAGTTTTAGGTGTAGCCAAAAAAAATATCAAGAGGGGCATATTTTTGACAAGCTTATGGACAACAATCTCACAGTTGTGGCTTTTGTAAGTGTAGGCAAATCAATCTGAGGGGGGTCATACTTTCACAGGAAATTCCCGAGGGCATTTTTACAAAAATCTTGGGTTAGACAGAGTACCACACTTGAGCAATAAGCTCATATGCACATCTTGAGCTAGTTTTAAGTGTAGCCAAATCTGACTGAGGGGGGCTCATACTTTCTCGGGTTTATAATAGTACCAAACACACTACTTATATGCATACAGGTATATATATACTTATACACCTGTCTGTGTATGTATAAGTAAAAAATCATAAATATTATTGAACAATTTCTCACAAGCCATGTATTCCCCAGAGATCTATGAGCTATATTCAATTCAATTCAATTCAATGGTCTTGATTCTTGGGCGAGGTTCAGCAAATGCTGATCTACCACCTAACCCGACAAAGAAAAAATGTAGCAAAGTACCTAGGTACATTATTATACATGAAGATTATAAGACACTACATAAGTAAAATAACATAAAAGAAACTATAAAAAAACTACTACTACACAAAGAAAATTACAAAAAGAAAACAGATGACAAAATATATACAGTGCGTGTGTGCTAATGAATGAAAAGATAATAATATGCATGTATTATTACTTAGTTTCGGTCCAGTTTTTTCAATAATTCACAGGAAACAGTTTTTAATCATATGTGGTCTTACTTTGCTTCTGATCATCAATCAGTGAATCATATACTGCCCTACTAAAGTGTTTGTAGTTCAGTTGTTTTATTTCGTTCGGGAGTGCATTCCGTATTTTAGGTGCCATGTAACTGAATGAAGATTGCGAAACAGAAGTTCTGGAGTGAGGTATATGGAGATTAGCGGCGCTTCTGGTGGAGTATGAGTGCGTTTCACTCCTAGCTTTAAGCTTTACACTCAGATATTCCGGGATGTTTTTATTTATAACATTGCAAGAAATGCAGGTCATGTGCTGATTTTGTGCTGATTTTGTGCTGATTTAGCACAGGGAGAACGTGTTCGTGATTTTTAAATCTGTAGACATACCTCATGCATGCATTTTGGACTTTCTGAATTTTGCCTGAGAGCCTTTTTGTGATTCTTGGCCCGTAAACAACATCGCAATAATCGAAAAGAGGATATATTAAAGATTGGACCAAATTTAATTTAATTTTGGGTGAAATAAAGTCAACAAGCGTGTAAAGGCTCTTTAGCACTGAATATCTTTTACCGCACTGTTTCAGTGCATGTTCAGACCAGTCTAATTTTTAATCCATGGTCAAGTCCAAATTTCGTACTGTTCGTGAGAATTTTGCGTTCTTCGTTTCAATTAATATTTTGCATTCGCTGAGATTTATTTGTTTCACGAGATTATTGTTTCCGATAATAGTAAATGTAGATTTATTTAAATTTAGAACTAAGCCATTTGATTCACACCGGTTACTTATATTTTTCAAGTCCTGATTTAATAGTGCAATCGCATTTTGTAAATTAAATATATCTGTCGATATATACAATTGCGTGTCATCGGCATAACAGTGCACGTTACAATATTTCACTGACGTAATCAAGTCAGCAGCTGCTAACGTGAATAACAAAGGACCCAGGATTGAACCCTGAGAGACGCCAGCATCCACTAGCAGAGGCGACGACAGTTTATCTGTTAATACACGCTGTTGCCTTCCATGGAGATACGTCTCAAACCATTTGAGTGTTATTGGAGAGAATTTGTAATATTGTAGCTTTGCAAGAAGTAGTTTATGTGGTAGCGTGTCAAAAGCTTTGCTGACGTCAAGTAAAACTAACATTGTTACATGGGATTTGTCCATTGCATGGAAAATATCGTCGGTCACTTTCAGGAGAGCAGTTTGCGTGCTAACCGGATTGTTGCGGAGAAAGAATGTTATAGTCGCCAATGTACTTACGAACTTGATCGTTTACTATTTTCTCAATGATTTTTGAGAGTACCGGCAAAATGCTAATGGGGCGAATGTCATTTACAGAGCTCGGATTCTGTTTCTTAGGTATGGGAATGACCTTTGCCTCCTTCCAAGAATGCGGGAAACAGCCTGTGAGGAGGGAATAATTAATGATATGAGTTAATGGCGGAAGGATTTGGGGAAGTGAGAGTTTTATCATTTTTACAGATATGCCGTCAACTCCGGCCGCGTTCGATCGGATTTTGTACACGAATTTTCTGACAACGGATTCATCCACTTCACGAAAACTGAAATCAGCCGCACTCTCACTGAAACAGCCAGCGTAATAACGCTCACACTGCTGAGAAACTTTCTCTTGGTTTATTTTCAAGTCGCGGCATACGTTCACAAAGTGATTATTTAGGACATTAGCATCATTTAATGTGGGAGGAAGTTCCCCGATTTTGTTTTTACCACTATAACCCCAATTCCGCATATGTTGCCATATGTGCTTCGAATCATTGGACGAATTTATGATATGTTCGAAATACGCTTTTTTCCCTTGTCTTACGACCGATGTTGCGAAATTACGTAATCTATCTATACATAATATCAAACGAACCATCGTAAGTGCCGAAAGAATTTCAAGGTAGTGCCACAGTCACGGATACTTCTGGGCTGTTACTATCCCATTGAAACACAATGCGGTTTGTACGTACAACCCAGAAGTGTCTGCCACTGTACAAACCGAGGTGCAAAATTTAATCGCAAAATCTTGGCATATCATAAACTGACTGCCACTCGGAAGATCTGGGTTGGATCCCGGAGGTGAGTGATCTCAGGTGGGAATATTTCTGACAATATCGCTGCATATAGCAGCTCTGGGGATCATCTAGCATTTAATCAATGGGTACCTGGAGGCAACCTGGGGATGGAAAGGAGGTTTAAGACGGCCGGAGCGTGGTGCTGATCACACCACCTATAGTGTAGCCTAGATGGAGTGCATGCGGGTCGCACCTCCACAACCCTTATATGCAGGCACGTATCTAGAAATGCATGGGGGGGTCCGACCAAGTGTCTCAATAATAATAATAATAATAATTAGAATAATTATATTTAATTTAATTAAATAATATTAATTAAATATGTAAATTAATTAATATTGTATTGTTATTATTAAATGGATAGTTAAAAAGATGGTAAAATAATAGCGATATAACAGCACGTATTCATTACACCGGTCTGCATGATATCAGATGACTGAAAACTAATATGTGATATTAACTCAATTTTTGATGCTGATTCCAGAACTGTTCTTAGTTTTCCTCTATCACGTCCAGTTTTTTCACAATTTCACCTCAAAGATTTATTGCCGTACCATTAGGTAAGCACTACATTTTCGGAGGGAAATTTCTCAATACAGACCTGTAAGCACTGAAGTTGGCACCACTGTTCCTGCTAGTTGTTATTCTGTGACCTTGGAAGTGTTGTTTACATCAGACGCTTGCAACGAGTGCTTCTGTTCGCATTTTATTTCTCCATTGCAGGTACTACAATGTCGACACGCAAGTTGTCAACAATCCAAATATTTTCTGTTACATTTGTCGTAAGTATACAGTGCTAAAGCAAAGAACAGATATAACAGGCTTTGTGAAATAAGCTTACTATGCTTATTTTAATGTGAAACTTGGTGACCAGGATAAGGCATGGGCGCCAAAGAAAGTTTGCCGCTATTGTGTTGAGAGGTTAAGATTGTGGGCAAAAGGAGGTGTGGAGGGAGCCTAAAGATCACCTCCATGACTGTTACTTATGTTTAGTTAATGTTCAGGGGTGCAATTCGAAAAATTAGAACCAAATTGTGTGTCCAAGCATTCCTTCAGCCATTAGGCCAGTTCAACATGGGGAGGACGTGCCTATTACTCTTCCTCCAGCTGTTTTAGAGAACATTTCAGAAGATGATGGGGAAAGTGAACGTGACGCAAATACCGAGAACAATACTGATCCTGAATACCAGCCTGAATACGACTGTAACCCACAACTGTTCTCTCAAAGTGAAGGTACAGACACACAGAAAAGGAACTAGTTCCATAACGATTCCTTGGTTTACTGCAATAACATTAGCGAGTTAATGCACTTCTATGGCATTGAACATGATCCAACTCAGTGGAGACTGAGGAACACAAATGGCTCGTATGTGGCGACTTCAATGTAATAGGAATACTTTTAGGACAACAAGCTGGGTTCACGAAAATGCCTTGTTTTCTATGTGAGTGGGATAGCCGGGCAAAGGAAATACATTGGAGTGTGAGAGTTTGGTCAGAGCGGTGAAATTTTGTGCCTGGAACGAAAAACATCCTGCATGAACCACTTGTAGACCCCCAAATCGTCCTGCTTCCACCACTGTACATCAAATTGGGCTTGATGAAGCAGTTCGTAAGGGCTCTACCACAGGATGGGCCATGCTTTAAGTATCTTTCTCAGAAATTTCCCTTCATCACACAAGAAAAATTGAAAGCTGAAATTTTTGTTGGTCCTCAGATCAAGAAATTGATTCAGGATGGAAATTTCGAAAAAAAATAAATAAATAAAACAATGAATAAGGGAGAAAAAAATGCATGTACCGCCTTCCGATCTGTTACTGAAAACTTTCTCGGAAATAAGAAAGATCCAAATTACAGGGCCATTGTTGAGACAATGTTGGAAAATTTCAATAGGGTTGCAACATGAGTGTCAAACTTCACTTTCTACATTCTCATATCAACTACTTTCCAGACAATCTAGGACATTACAGTGAAGAGCAAGGTGAACGTTTTCACCAATATATTAAGGAGATGGAGAGGAAGTACCAGGGTAGGTGGATTGAAACTATGATTGCGGACTACTGTTGGATGTTAAAGAGGGACAGTAACATCTTCTGGAAGTAAAAAAAAAAAGAAAGTTTAAAAATTAATGGAGCAATGTCTGCTATTTGTTTTGTTCAAGGATAGTCACGAAATATACTACAGCATTTTTTACACTGTTTTGTACATGTATTTGTAATACAAATTGACCTCGTGTGAAATGGTATTTGTGTGCTTAAAATTGTGAAAATTGTAAAGTGAAAATAAAGGTTAAAAATTAATGGTGCACTGTCTGCTATTTGTTTTGTTCAAGTGTAGTCACGAATATACTACAGTATTCTTTTACACTGTTTTGTACATGTATTTGTAATAAAAATTGACCTCGTATGAAATGGTATTTGAATATATTTGTGCTTACGTAGTTAAAATTGTGATAACATCATTTCTCATTTTGTGTAAAAACCTGACGTGATAGACAAAAATGGAAGTCAGTTCTACGTAGAATCAGCATCAAAAATTGATTCAAGAACACCTAGCATATGTGTACTAAAGATCGCCAAAGTTTGTAGCCTATAAAAACAACTGTCCTGGCTAGGAAAGTAGTGTCAAATAGATTAAGAATTGTCTATTTATTGAATAACAAGAGAAGGATTTAGATCCAATTGACGAAAAGTGAAGTTCCTTAAATAACATTTTATGCATATTATCATAAGTTAAGTAGTAGTGTGAATAAATATTTAAAACTTGTCCTTCAAAGCCGTATGATCCCAATTCCTTGCCTTTCAATAAGTTCGCGGTAATAAATAACCATCGATTATATAACAAGTATACTTTGATTATTTAATTTTAGTACTTGGTAAGTTATTCGGGGGATGGTCCGGACCCACTGAACCTCCCCCTAAAAACGTCCTTGCCTACATGCCTTCGTGGTATGGACAGGGGCAGCTTCTAATACACTATGAATATAACGGCAACACCTTCACTGAGAAAGAAGTTCGAAACGTGATTCATTCTCAGTTGCTATGCAGCTTTAACCTTGTAAAAGGCAAACTTGACACTGTTGCCAACTTAGCTATTTTGGAGCCAGATCTTGTCTTTTCACACCTTCAAATGGAGTCTAGAATTACGAAACACTCCAAGGAGCTTGTTATTTCCAGGAAAGAAAATCTAGCTCGTGTAACTTATTTACGTCACAGCCTTATTTCAATATTGCTTTTGCAAATGCAGGTAAGCGTAACAAGTGACCAGAGCCATAGCTAGACATTTCTACGCCCGGGATGAGAATATAATCCGTAGAATCCTGCACCAAATCCGGCACCCCTCCTGCTTGAATCTCCTTTTTTCTTTCTCAATTTCATTTCCATATTGCTCCCGTCATGTTAAGCCTATGACTATACTCTGTCTCTGGAGCAAGCGAACGAAAGCAAGTCTGTGCTACTAGTGACGCGAGACGGCTCTACTAATGAACACATGAGCAGGAACTGGATTGCGTGGAGGGGGGAAACCGACTTCAGTTACCAGCCATCGCAGCATCGTGTACTGCTTCGCTCTGCCCACTCGATTTCCCCCACCTCTCTGCCGCTATTCGCGGCCTTGCTCCAGAGATAGAAATAGAGATATAAGGAACAGAGTATACTTAGCATCATGCTTCTTACTTACCTGATACCAGTTCATAGATAGTCTCAGTCTTTTCCTTCTTCTATTCGGCTCCAGTTCTCAAAATTAGTGCGGGGAAAAAGCGCCAAAATATTTCAATTCCGGATACTAGCACCAAACTTTGGGGGTTGGCTAAATACATAATTATCAAAGACTCTAAATCAGCCGGGAGACAACCTTAGAAATTATTACGTCACGCGCAGTGATTTGATTTATTTTACTTCGCTTTTTGTGCCACTTTTGGCTAATTTGCGAAGATGGGGATGAGTGATGATATGATGAAATTGATGAATGGACACTCACAAATATCCATGCCAAGGCCAGGATTCGAACCCGGGACCCCTAGCTTCGTAGCGCTATGTGCTAACCACTCCGCCACAGGGGCCGGCGCAGTGACCATCAAAATGGCCGCCCAAAAGATTCTTTAAAGTTGTATATGTCCGAAACTACTGAACGGATTTTAATGAATCAAGTCTTATTTTAAAGAATACGTTTCAATCTAAAAGAAAATGTATTACACATTTTGCCGTAAATGCAATAGTTTTGGAATAAAGTTCGAATTATGATTTTTCCACATTTCTTGTAATTTCCTGTCCCACCCACCTCCCAATGCGATTTCACGAACACTATGCATAGGCTGCTTACAATAGTTTCTAAAATTTAACTATTAGTTTTGCTGTATGTTTGCACGTATTATTAGTGTGACCAACTTAAAATTGCTCCTTCATGATTCGTTATCAGTAAATTGTTTTCATTCTAATTTGACATTTTCTTAAGAATAAGTCCACCCCAAAAAATCTTTTAACAATTACTTGATAACTATAATATTTGAAATTTATGTCAATATAATCAGTCCAATGACCACAGATGACCAGCCTATGGAGGCGGGGCCTCATGAGGGCCAGCCTCAGCCTCGGCCTCCAAGAGCCTCGCGTGGCGGAAGTCAAATAGACATCTCTGGTAATGACCTTCGACCGTGCATTGGAGTCCAGTTTTTTACTCAGCGCCAGTGTGTATATCGTTTCTTGCACTTACACAATACCAGTTCTTGTCAATGTCAAAGAATATTGAACGTGGCGCCATCATCCGTTTTTCATTCCAACTGATAACGATCGTGATTTTCAGGATTTCTAGTCAAGCAGTTGCTCCAAATATTGCCCGTTTTAAGTGTCGTAATATGGAATCCGCCGTTGCTGGAATATGTTCAATGTTTCTACTCATCTGAGGAAACAGTATAACCTGAGTTCTTGATTTACATGTTCTGTTGTACAGTCACGGACGCTTCTAGATTGTAACAATCCCGTTAACTTTGAATGGGATCACTACAAGTCAGAAGTGTCCGTGGATGTACTTGTACGTAGCATGATACTTTAATACCACTAAACGTTCAAGTACAGAAAATGCCATGTTGTTGTTGACAGAAAATTCTTGGAAAGCCACAGTAATATCACGAAATGACATCCACGTTTTCCAGGCAATTTTTCCTTAATAACAAAAATTGACGATACCTTGTCGCACCCAGTGAATGGATGGAAGAGTGAAATCCACTCGGATACACCACTGGGAAGCTTAGAATAATTCATGAATGGGCAAATACTGCAGTTCCGTACTCAATACAGGGTTCAAAGAGGAAATATATTTTCAAGTGCTGAAAGAAAGTACAGGATTTGTACAAAAACAAGGAGAAGACTTTGTAATTGTCATCCAGTACTTGAACTGAAGATAATCTTGTTGGATTCTGTTGCACCATTGAGTGAAGCTTTCGGATGACTTGTCTTCACTGTTGTCATCAGTGCCGTAGCATGGGCATTTTGGGTGGGAACGCCAAGTCCGAGGAAAGGGTCGGCCCTTTTTTGCTTAATAATTATTAATTTAAATAAATTTAAATTATAATTTACTTATGCAATTAGTGGCCACAGGCATTGTTTATTTGCCTGAAGTCAGCTGGGATTCCAATAAAACATAATCCATGCGGGTTTTAGCTAGAAAATATGCCTCACTGAGCAACAAATGATTTGAACTCTGGTGTTTTATACTTTTCGGTATGACGCAAGTCATTAGAAAACCTATCTGAATCACAAGCCCCTCTGAACAACAGTAGACGTCATTGTTGTGGGCGATCTAACTACTTGATTGATTGATTGATTGACTTAGTTTATTTTACTTCGCGTTTTGTGCCTCTTGGCTAATTTGCGAATATGGGGATGAGTGATGAATGGACATTCACAAACAACCAAGCCCGACCAGGATTCTAACCCGGGACCCTTGGCGTCGCAGCGCGATGTGCTAACCACTCGGCCACAGGATCGGGCACGATCCAACTACTGATTGATTTGGTTTATTTTACTTCGCTTTTCTACCACTTTTGGTTAATCACGAATATGAGTAATGATATTTATGAAGTTGATTGGATTGATTTGTTGTTTTAAGTCCACTTTATGCACAGTAAGGCTAATCCGAACTGGACCTACAGTTTAAAGTGGGATCCGAACCACTATGTGCCTCCACCGGGAATCGAACCCGGGACCCCTTGATTACAAGGCGACGACGCTACCACTGCGCCATCGGGGAGGCCTTATGAAGTTGATGAAGGGACACTCATAAAGAACACCCGTGCTAACGCCGAGATTCGAACCAGGGACCTCTGTCGTCTTGACGCGCTGTGAAAAAGAAGAAACGGAGGAGTGTGGATGATCCAACTATCGTACACTCTACTGACGTAACAGTGCCGATTAGTAATTCAGACAACTGTTTATTGCATCTTGAGAATGGTGATAAACATTTTAAAATAATTTTGTCCACAGACCATTCGATGTTAAGAGTTTTCAAATGAATGCTAAACATTTCCATTGACCCAATATTAAGCAGTTAGATACTAACGAAATAATAATAATAAAATAATAGTTTTGCGGGTTAAGTGGTAGAGCAGCCACAGGCTGAACGTCTACCACGAGGACTTCACCAACTTATTTGACAAAAACTGTGTTGATCTTTTAGTTTTTAATGCACATCGCTGTTCGTGCGATAAATTATACAATGCAGTGGTCATTAAGAAATGGTATATTTGAGTTTGGTATAGTTACGTCAGTCAATATTGCATATTATATTATCACATAGCACGAGTGGCACGAGCGCGAAGAACCGGGTAGGAATTCTATCGCTGTATTCTGCTTCAAAAGGCAGGAAGGTTCACGTGATCCCTATAACCAATCACGTAGCTCCCTGTTCCGTATGCTGGCGTACGAGAGAGCATTGCGCGCGTGCTGTAGAGATCCAAGCTTTTCCTCCAGATAGACAGCAAATAGTAATATAGAGTCCTTTACGCCGAACCTGCCCGGCGTCCGGCCAGGAAAGGCATTGAAAAAACATGCTAGAATGGGTGTTGTTAGTGGAGCGTTGCAAGCGGATCGCGAAAAATTGCTATTATAATGCCATGAAGGTCAAACATATATGAAATTAGTCAAGATTTACTTTATATTTACAGCATTTACGCATTTTTGAAATTTTAAATCATGGAACGCCGGGCGTATGGGCGTACTATAAGGCTACGCCACTGGTTGTTATGTGATTTAAAGAGGCCCTCAGCTCTTCCTGGAGTTGTAACACCTGACTGGCCGACGTTTTCAGTCCAGCCAGAGCCTTCCAACCAGGGAACGGTCATTGAAATTATTGGCATTTCAATGTGTAATTCTCCTAATATCAAGTTTATTTTTTTCTTTCATACTTCACCAAAGTTGTTTCACAAGTGCGTATACTGGTTGATCTGATATTAAAACAGGCGTTTGTTTTGGGTTAATGTTATTTTTAATATAGCTACAATAATATTTATGGCAAGGCGAACCATAGCTAGGGAGTTAATATCTTGTTTTAGAAGAGGAAACAAAACTGACTGACTCTTTCAGCTTCACACGTTTATCATTTTTTCCTTACGAGAATAAAATACAGCCCGTGGAAGAAGTGCTAAGTTACTTTTTGATGTTGGAGAAAGTATGGTGTACCACTGTGACAGAGAGTAAGCAACGAATCATCAAGGAGCAGTTTTAAGTAGTTAAAACTAATAATACGTGCAAGCATACAGCAAGACTTATAGTTAAATTCGTACAAACACCCGATTGTTTATATTAAGGGATCGTAGATAGGCTATGACAGCCATTAGCCACTCGCTTGCTAAGCGAGAGGAACGTTGTAAGAGATAGGGGGTTAGCCCTGAGAAGCTAACGTCTACACTCAACCTGAAAGGGGGACTAGCCCCATGAAATAAGAACAACACTCACGATTAAATTTAAATACTTCAATTGACTGGTCTGGCAGGGGTGTGAGAGAATGATAGACAAGGATTTAGGATTTAGGAACGTTCGTTACCTGTAGATCTTGAAGTGACGATCGACTCGCTGGTTTGTAGATGAAACACTGATGAAACTCTCCTGAAATAAAACTCCTTTCCGATAGTGTACTACTCCTCGCTGTAACTCCTTTTGTAACGTTCGGTAATCCGACTTTAAGTCGGAGGCAACAACTATTCACGCCATAACTTTCTTCGTACAACTGTATAATTCCGAGGCACCGACTGTGCACGCGATAGATTTCAGATACCGACTGTGTGAAGAAATATTCTCCCGAGCTACATTTTGAGGTTATTTGGGGCTTGTTACCCGTACTAAATGGACCGTTTCCAGTTTCATTACAAACAATTTTTTAACACTTCTACTGCAATTCTCACACACTGGAGATTATTAATCGTACTATTTTGCACAAGCTTTGAGGGAGGTTACATTCTCATGTTCTCTCCGCCATCTTCCACCTTTGTCCAGTTTCTCTCTCTCTCTCTCTCTCTCTCTCTCTCCCTCCCCCCTCTCTCTCTCTCTCTCTCTCTCTCAATTAATAAACATTCCACCTTCTCCCTTGTGGATCAGTTCCTTTAGTATTAAGCAGATATTTTTTGTTTGTTTGATTTGTTACGAGGGTTCTTTGGTGTCCGTCCCAAGAGGTGCTGCGCTCTTGCATATTTTGCCACATGCATTGTTTCCTTCCTATCACTTTTTCAATTTGCACAATTAGACACAGATATAAGTTAATTTTCATGTGTTGTAATCCGGGGTAAGGCATGAATGGTTGTGTTTGTCTGTCCTGAAGTCCTGAATGAATAAGTTGAAAAATGGAATTAAATTGATATGATATTGAGATGGGAAAAACTGACGCTTAAAAAAAGAAAAGCGCGTTGAACGATCAGCTTACGGAAGGGCACGGGTTAGAATCCAGGCATGTTTGTTCCTTTGGGTCGTCGATGAGGATGAATTATGATATCTCGAAAGTGATGAAGGGACATTCACAAGGAACGCTCATGCCCAGGTCGGGATTCGAACCGGTGATCCCTCGTTTGTATGTGTCCACCAACATCTTGTATCTGTTCTTCCACATTGTCATTAGCAGACAAAGATGAAGAAAAGTTTCATGAGTGATCACTTCATTTTTGACTTTCTACTTTTCCAGCACTTATTCTAAGGAAACCGGGAAGCCGACGGCCTTGTTGTAAACATCGAGAGAAAGGGGTGATAGTTTTAATATAGACTAGGGGAGTTGATTCCCATTTACTTTCATCTTTGTTGGCGATCTTTAGTTTTAGACGTCTAAGTGACGATCTCCTTTTACATGTCTCGAAGAGGGTGTTGACGATCCCCCTTACCTCGCCTTAATCGGTTCGTCCATGAAGAGATATGTCATTTAAATATTCGAGATTAGGTAGATGCGTACATCTCTAGCTCTCTCGCTCAAAGTTCGGGCAATTTCGAACCCAGGATCCCTAGTGCATGACCATCACCTTCCTAAATTTAGTTCGTTGAATGTGATTCTTAGATCAATTTTAGTTGTGACTTAGCTCCTCTTTTACTCTAGTTTGTCTATACTGCATCGCACACAGTTGGCTTTGTTGGAGAAATTCATTTGGTGTTTATAATTCGTAATGTCTTAGGTGTTTGCTCTCTACGTAAGAGAAGTAATCGATTAGTCACTACAAACATAGCTCGTACTCAGCCGAGATTAAGCATGTGATAGATGTGAGTCATGCCCACGTTATTGTGTTTTTACACTGTCGTCGCAGTTTTGTCCCTCAACAGAGGCAATATTGCTTGCAACGAGTTTTCTTTACACTCCTTGCGTTGAAATGTTTGTTAAAAATTGTTTCAAGTCCACTTTATGCTCAGCAGGGGTAATCGGGACTAGACCTACAGTTGAAAGTGTGCAATGTGCCTCCATTTCTGGATCGAACCCTTGATTTCAAAGTGTCAGCGTTACCAGTACGCTATGGCAAGGAAATGTTTGTAATGGCGACAAGATTCCGTTGCTTAATTTAACTAACGTCGTTTCATTGTACAATTAGGCTAACCGCGACTGGGAGATGAGAGGATGACGTAAGGATTGGGTCGAAGTGGCTCGATTGATTTAGTTTATTTTACTTCGCTTTCGTGCCACTGTTGGCTAATTTGCGAAGATGGGGATGAGTGATGATAAAATGAAATTGATGAATGGACACTCACAAACAACCGTGCCCAGGCTGGGATTCGAACCCGGGACCCCTGACGTCGTAGCTCGATGTGCTAACAACTCCGCCACGGGGATCGACGAAGTGGCTCGAGTATTACCTGATTTATACAGGGTGTTTCGTAAGTTCGTCTACAACGCCTGGGAGGTGATTGTACGTGTGAAAATAAGATGGAAAGTTCATGTAACGAAATTCCGGAAACGGCTTTGTTGCCGAGTTATTGACGTTTGAAAACGTGGGAAAATTATTTTCCGAAGTGAATAATGGCAAAACGGGTGGAGAGAAGTCGTCGGTGTTGGGCGGTCCACTAAGAAATTGGGTACGCTCTTGTCAAAAAATCACGCGGCAATGTTGTGCAATGTCGGCGCAAGGGATTCCCCAAAGGACGCGAACGAAGATGTTGACAGGGGTGGGTGTGCGTTCCGCGTGAGCTGGTATCGACGAAAATTGGCATGTGTTGAATGGCACCAAAAAACAAAGAAAATTTCCTGTATATTATATATTATATGATATTCTCCTGTAGCCCCCTAAAATTTACGAATATAGACTCGCGAAATCCACGGCCATTATTCGGGAATTTAAATGCACAATGAACGCATTAACTTAATGGCATCTAGACAGTCTTTAAAAATCCACGTACTTTCTCTTGTCAGATTTGAGATACCAAGAACAATGTCATTAGTCGTTACTCCTTAGATTTGTAAATTTGCTCGAAGAAAATTGAGAAGTAGAAAAAACCCTCTTCCGTGGGTTTAGATATAAAAGGGTGTTTAAATCAGGTGTGCAAGTACGACAACGGTGCGAAAATAAAATGTTTGTGTAATGAGTTCAAGATAGGCATCCCATGTATATTGTTT
Source organism: Lepisma saccharinum (assembly GCF_977018435.1). Taxonomy (NCBI): domain Eukaryota; kingdom Metazoa; phylum Arthropoda; class Insecta; order Zygentoma; family Lepismatidae; genus Lepisma; species Lepisma saccharinum. Next base: position 62,976,975 of record NC_139230.1, on the reverse strand, counting down.
ATACCAGAATAAAATCCGGCGCCCTTTAGTGCAAGGCGACACCGTTAATCACTATCCCATGGGACATGCCCGAGTCTTTTGTGTACTTTGAAAAACTGACATAGTTTGGTGCTTCTATGCATTTGTATGTATATTTCCTGTCTACAAATAAAAGTATTGGTCAACCTTGAACGACCCCTGTAACGTCGGATTAATTGTATTTGTATGTGTAGGCCGCGGTGGCTCAGTGTCGACTTCCGTTGCTGAGTGGTTAGCACAGCGCGCTACAACGCCAGGGGTTCCAGGTTCGAGTCCCGGGTAAGGCATGGGTATTTGTGTTCGTCCAAATGAGAAAAAATGAAAATTGAGAAAAATCGAGAAATGAAAAACTGAGAATAAAGTGAAAAACGGGGAATACTACCGCTTAGGGATATTCCTTTAAAAAAAAAAAGTCGGTAACGCGTCTGACTACCATGCTGAAGGTCTCGGGTTCGATCCCCGGCCGGTCCAAATCCGGGAACATTTCTAACGTTGGTAGCGGCCCCGGCGCCCACCCAGCGTCGAATAACATGGGTACCTGGGTGAAACCCTGGGGGGTAAAGGCGGTCAGGGGCGTGATGCTGATCACATCATCCCCACTCACGACCGGATCAAGAAAGTGTGAGGCGTTACCCCCACACCCCCTATACGCCTTCATGGCGTGGTGCTAAGCACAGGGGAGCACTTTACCTTTTTTTATGTGTAGTCAACTTTCCCGCCTAAGCAGCAGCCACGCCGTCTGCATTTGTTGCATTTGTTGTTAAAGATCCAGGAATTTTAAATAGATTCCATTCCCGTTCAGGAGAGAAAATCAGCAATCGTAAATGGGTTATGGACCGTAAGGAACCTTTTCATCTGTAAAGTTTTCAATTCGGTCCAGGAATATTTTTCCCAGATGAAATTAAATACGGTCCACGACCCTTACTTCCTGATTAATTTAAATACGGTCAATGAACATTTTTTCCGGATCAGTTTAAATAGGGCCGAAGTTCCGTATTGAAATGAAACAATTCGCAACTTGGTACGAATTTAAATTGTGCGAGAAAAAAGGTTCCGGCCCTGTTACGGAACCCTATAGAACAGGGCCTCCCCGATGGCGCAGTGGTAGCGTCGTTGCCTTGTAATCAAGGGGTCCCGGGTTCGATACCCGGTGGAGGTGCATAGTGATTCGGATCCCACTTTAAACTGTAGGTCCAGTCCCGATTAGCCCTACTATGCATGAAGTGGACTTAAAATCCCAAATCAACCAACCAACCATATAGAACAAAACAGAATGTATGCGTTCCTTGATCTTTAACGATCCCAGGGTTGTTAATGGTCCAGGAATTGTAAATAAATTAATTTCCCATCCGGGAGAGAAAATCAACTAGTGTAAATGGGAATTTAAATCCTGTGCAGGAATCCTTTTTCCGGTTGAATTTTAATACGGTCCAGGAACCATACACTACTTGGACCGAATTTAAATTGTGCGAGAAAAAAGGTCCCGGTCGGGGGAGCCTATTCTTGAAACTCGTTACGGTAGCTGGCTCTTGGATTGCCGAGCCAAGTCGGTCGCGCGGCGAACGACATGGTTTGTGCTCGATTCTTGAAATCCGTTCGGTCGCTGGCTTGAGAGTCGGTTCGTTCGCTAGCACTCGGCAGCAGGTACCCTACCGTATCCACTCGTTCTGTCGAGTCGGTTACCATAATTGTCGACCATCTATGCATATATAAGTTGCTGTTTGTGCTTGAGGCAAGGATAATAGCGGATGAAGTAGAATACGACCATTCCAGTCCATCTTAGGGTGAGTATGTTACGATTTGTATTATTATTATAAGCTTGCATTTTAAAAAAAAAGCAGTAATCAGCATCCAGCGACGTAAATATGTCGTAGTTAGTCTATGCACAATGTTTATTTTCTTCGATTTTTTATTAAAATATTGGTTTGCGCGTACACATGCTTGACTTTGAAGACTTATTTGTCAAAGTATGAATAAAAAAAAATATTTAAAAAATACAATAGGTTTTTGTCGTAAAAATATAGAGCATTTTAACGGGTAAGGTGGATGGATGTATGATTGTCACACCATATATATCATAAGTTCGCAATTTATTTTGTCAGAATAGATCCAAAAGGTAGAAAAGCGAAAACAAACATGGAAATACTGAAGCACTTTGAAGGTCATGGTACTAGTTTACTATCCTTCGGACACATTTATTTATTTTTACAGAGGAAACTACTTACTGTAATAAGTTCTTGTAGCATTGTCGAACATCGGGAAAGTGTTTTGTTTGATGTGGGAATGTTTCATAGCTGAAATTCATGTTGTTCGTTGAAAATTAATTCTCCGACGGAGAATAGCTAGCCCTACGAACCATTGGCACGTGGATAGGTTAGTTCTGTTAGGTTAGGAAACATAATTAAAATTTGGTGTCGTGTTAGTATCAGGATCTAGAAATTGGAAATAATTGCGAACCATTGGCGCGTGGTTAGGTTAGTTCTGTTAGGTTAGGAAACATAGTTCAAATTTCATCAAAACAACGTTGATATACCTTCAGGAATGTTCCGCGAAGCAGTAAGTACGAATGTCAAAAATTGACGAAACGAAAAAATTAGAGGTGTCCGAAGGATAGTAAATTTTTACCGAAAGTGCTTCTATTGATTTTTTTCTTTTAACAAACAGAAGGTAAATGTTGGTAATAATGCATATTCTGCCTGTTTCAGGGAAACCAGCATACCACATGGATGAGACTAATCCATATTGGGCTCCCTTTGTTGGTTATAAAAAAAAATTAGCAAGGAACCAGAGGTATGTGAGGCAAATGCCAACAGTGGTTCTAAAGTTGCACAGAAGATATTCAAATATCACCAGGAGAAAGGTAAGGAAAATACATCACACTACTTTCATTTACGCATTGACATGTTGTATAAACTTAATTCACTCACACCAACTTTTGTAACAGATACTCGCATGACCTAACCATGGAAGGGAATATGTAATTTTTCTGTGAAAATTAAGTCTTACAATGAAATCAACATTAAATATTTATTTAATCAAAGTTAGTAATCGTAATAATATTATCTTTCAAATACAGTTTTAGAGACTATTCAGCCTCCTGCTTTTTACTATTATCTTTCATTATGCATCAAAACATAGTCTACGATCCCCATCGCATGCTCTGAAACATCAATGTATTCCTCTGTATCTGACACATGCACCTTTTAACAAAACTTCCTTGTCATTACTAAAACCCATACCAGCCTCCCCGATGCCATATCGGTAACGTCGTCACCTTGTAATTAAACCATCGCAGGCTTGATACCTGGTGGATGCACATAAGTGTTTCAGATTCCATTTAAACTGATCCAGTCCCAATTAACCTATCTGTGCATAAAAGTGGGACTTTTAAAAACTGAAAAGAAATAAACTAGAGATAAATTAATGGCAATGCCTGAACTTATTTCAAGCAGTTAAAAACATAGTTGACTGGAAGATACCGAGAGTTCCTTTCTTCTATCGCCATGGCTATAAGACTGAACTAATGTTAATACAGGTACATAACAACTTAGTGAATAAACACTGATGAGATTTTGTATCTTCATAACTGATGATTCTGGCAATACTTGCTGCTATTAAAATATGCTTCTAAATATACGTTTCTTGCTGAGTTACTACAATCAGAGATGAAATGCATGACAATCATTTAGAAAGTATTTAGAAAATGGCCTTTCTCTGGAAGAGTTTTGAATATTTAACTTTTCTTGTAGGTCCTCAAATTATGTGCAAACCTAAGATGTTATGTTCACATGAACTTCATGCACATAAACTCCCCTTGTCTTAACAATATCATCCATATTTTTTTTTTTGCATGAAACTGCAATTTAAGAACTAATATGCCAATAATAGTTACATATATTATAATGTCAAGTTTCATGTATTTAGAAGACTTCTTGTTCTGTTACAGAATCACACACAAATTCTTTTCACTTGTTATAGAGCTCACACTACAGTGGAGCACAATAAGGATCCATGCAACTTGACGGAAGTGTTTTTAGACACAAAGTGTTTCTATATATACAATTACTAGTTTCTAAAATCTATTATAAATGCATAAATGTATGTTCACACCACCAGAAGCATTGTGGGGAAACTGAATAATAAATGTGACAACATAAGTTGTAATTTTTGTTGGTTTCACCATATTTAAATGTAATTTATTAGATTTAGAATTTCCTTTCCTCTGTGACATATTGAGTGAAATAACATTTTGCTAATGGAACCAGAATGCCTTTTGAATGGACATTATTGCTATAAAACCAGATCAATTTAGACAAATAATGGGTAAAAACTGTAATATTCTATGGATCATGACAGTTATCTGCGTGAGCAATGATGAGTATTTTTTCCATGCAACCACCAGTGTTGAACACGTAATAAGACATATTTTTACATTGCCATGTTGGAATTTCACATGTTGCTTGCATCGACCTGTATATATATATATTTTTAAAATAAATCTGTGTAAAATATGAAAAATCCAAAGATAAATGGGAAAGTTAAAATTTTTTCGCACTTATGTGTGCACTATCTATTTTTATCATCACTGGTTCAGCATCAGTAGCATCAAATATGGGCATATTATCACATTGGTCCATCAAAACCATATACTTTGTTCATAATTAGGAAAAGAGAGACGCGGTAGTAGATAAATATAGAGAAACTAGTACTCACTTCATCAGCAAAACTTTTTTCTTCTCTGTTCTATTAATTTCAGTGGCCATCTTCGTTGGAAGCATGTCAAGCAACATTACAAGTTCCAATGAGGATGGTGGTAGTAGCCACTGAAATTAATAGAACAGAGAAGGGGAAAAAAACATTTCGTGGATAAAGTGTGTACTAATTTTTCTGTATTTATCATACATTTTATTTTATTATTTTGCATTTTCTCTTCGTGATACGTGTACTATTTATGCTCTTCTTTTCTTTAGGAAATGAACTCACTGCATGGCAGACACCCATGACAATGGAATACAGTGTATATTGACAATGTGATTTAAGATCACAGGAACTTGCAAAGGAGTTCAAGTGTCAAAGGCAAAGTTTGCTGAAGACTTTAATGAGAGTGAAGAAAGGGTGCAGTTTTACAATGGTCCCAGCAAGTTAACCATTTTAATGGCTGTTTTCAATGTGTTAGATGCACATAGGAGTTGTTCCTTGAATAATTAACTTTCAATATTTGAGGAGATGGTGTTTCTACAAAAAAAAATAATTAAAAAATGAACTCTCCACTGCAGGATCTGGCATATTGATATGTGTGAAAAGTGACAGCATCCTGAATAGTAGACAAGTGGTCAAATATCATACATGTATGATTTTAAATTGCATACTATGGGCAGAAAGAACATTGTTACATGAAACAATACCTTTTCAGGGCAAATTGTGGTGCGAGAGTTTCTGTAATTATAGATTGCTTCAAATTATTTATTAACATGCCACCATGCTTGATTATAAGAGCAATGACCTGGTCTAATTGTAAACAAAATACAGTTAAGTATTTGATCTGTATATACCCTCAAGGTGTGTGTAATAACTTTCATTACAGAACACAGTGGCAAAATCTACCAGTTGACCTTATACTTGCAGATAAGAGTTCCAACATTTTTCAGTGTTGGGCTGTGTTGTGCCGAGCTTCAAATACAATTATCAAGAGGTAAAAAATAAGTAACAGGTACCGAGATGCAATGCACTTGGAAACTGGCGAATCTCGGAAAACATGTCAAATTAGTGATAGAATATGTTTACTCACAGAAAATATAGTATTCTGATCTCAACAATACATGTGCATACTTGGCAGTGCTATACCAGGTTATATAACACAGACAAAATTGTTGAAGTGTGTTATGCTCGAACAAATTTTTGTTTGTACAATTTTGTGGATATGAATAAAGTGCTTTTATACAAAAGCAGGATGTATTAATTTATATAGGTTCACAAAAATAATATGTCGGAATTTTGCAGCAAATTACAGACTATTTGTAGAGATGTTGGATTGGTAAAAATATCTAATTTTACCAATAAATGCCTATATTAGCAGATACCGAGAGCTTTGGTTGAATTGTTTTGAGTCCACTTTATGCACAGAAAGGCTAATATGGACTGGACCTACGGTTTAAAGTGAGATCCGAACCAGTGTGTGCCTCCACCGGGTATGAAATTTTTCATGGTTTAAAGAATTAACGTGGTTGGTGTACCATGAACATGCCGCTCACATATGAATATTATTGTTTTTTTTTGTCATTTTTTAAATATCTTTTTACATTAATGATATTGAAAGTAGTTTATAAATATGTAGTGCCTAATGTATATCACTTATATATGTTTATTTTTTTTATTATATTAAAAAAATTTATGCTTGAGTGCAATATTACTGATTACCTATTATGAGAGGCAAGTTATCAAGAAAAGCACAACAATTAGCCATGAGAATCAAACACACTACCCAGGTTTTCTCATTTCTTATTTGATTCAGCAGGCCATGTTCGGAACTGCTGTTCATTCATGACTAATATCATATTCCAAAGTTTATTTTGCCAGAAATAGTAGCCATAATAAATGAATGGAGTCCAATAAAATAACTATTGAATATCAAAACAGTGACAACATGATTTTAGTGTGCACAGAAATAAAATATGTTTTCAGAAAATGGTTACGTGGTTGGTGTATGTGTGAGCTTGGTGCTCACAAAATGACGTGTGTGTGTGTAGACAGAGTAATGGCAGGACGAACATATAACTGCAATCATCTGGCCATGAACATTGTGAATTACAGCTAGAGGGGACCAGAAAATAATATAATTACCTGAGCCTGAAAAACTTATAATTATATCCCAGGGTGTGTCGTATACCAATGGAGTTTTAATAGTGACCATAATCTACAATCCTTGCCTGGTTCATAGTGAGCTTTATTCAGGTTGAGAGTATAACTGCTGTAATAAAAGTTGGTTAGCAGGTTAATATATTGACCAAGCTGCTGCTTACAATGAAAGTTACAGCATGTTTAGCTTTTGCATGTCAGTTTTGATTTGGTGAACCCTGTAATAACTGAACCAGTCACACAAATAATGTTGTACCCAACAGTTTATGGCTTCTGAAACCCTTAAGCCTCAACTGGACCTTTGACGTGAATTTTCATGTAGTTTGTTTTCACTGTTATCTAGATATTATTACGTAATCGCGAAACTTTTGAGAATAACTAGATAACAGCAAAAGCAAACTCTCGAAAATTCACGTCAGTGCTCTAGAAAGAATTCTAAGCGTATGTAATTTTTCATATTTTGGAATATCAAAGAGGTTTTTGGAATGGAGAGCAAAATTTGAAAAATATTGCCCTTTGTGCTTCCAAAGGTCCAGCCGAGCCTTAAAACTGAAGGGTGGCTGTTTATACAAGGCCAACTTCTAGCCAAGTTAGGATGAAATTTCATTTAGGATAAAGTATGGTTCACCAGGTATTTCAAGGCTCATGTAAGATAAAACTGTTAGCACCCTTAGTTGTAAGGTACATTTTCCCCTTTTTAACCAGATATCTTTCAGAAAACGTATCCACAAATGCCACACATCTCATGCCAGCACCACAAAGACATCTAAGCAGATATTTCATCCGCTCCCATAGGATGTCAGCCAGAGCGTTGCAGAAAGATTTGAAGTATTCTTTCTTGTGAATTGTATGTTGAAGATAAAAATTTAAAACACTTCCAAGCACAAATAGCAATATTTCTTATAATTGAAAGCAGTAGTCCAGATAATTTGTATTTGACTGATTTAAGTTCCAACATGGAGGTAGCTTGGCTGTAGATAAACACTGTCAATATAAATTAATAAGAAATGTACCCACTGTAACCCCATCAAGAGTTAATGTTGATCTTTAATCAACAGATTTTGATGTCTTTATGAAATATAAAATTGGTTCTTGCATGCATAAAACACACAAGATATTTGAACCAATATTATGGCCCACATGAGTAGAAACCTGCCATCTCTGAATACTTTTGCTGCTTTTTATTGCAAAAACCTTTTGTATGCACACTAAAATAACAGAAGAATGTGTTGCAACTTTCTATAAGCTCCAAAGCTAAGACTCCTACTGTAGTTGTTGTTGAATACCCTGTTTGGTGCTACATTCAGTGGTTCGAAGCCTTCGGGCTGCTCACCTTCATAAGTAACACGCTAACATAATAAATGTACTTTACTTCACAGTAACATTTACATGAGCTAAAAAACAGACAATGTTCACAGCAAAATATTTCACTTTCTCGAGGAGGTAGAGAGGGTCAAGGGTACCAAACGTACTTCAAATGAATCGTTGAATAACTGCAAACATAATTTCTACTTCAGTCAACACTTTTATTATATATAATAAAGTAAATAAAAAAAAACTTTTTTTTGAAAAATACATGTTTTAATTATACACGTCTCTACACTTTCATTATTAGTTTTGTGGAGAGACAGATATCAATTGTATTTATGGTATTTTGTTTCAGTGAATGTGATGGGCATGTAAAAAGTATTATACAGCAATAGCACTGTTGAAAAATTGATTGTATGGTTGAAGCAAAAAAAAACAACTAAATTTTAAGGCCAGGCGTTGTAAACCTAAAAAATTTAACCAATTTATTTTTAAAATATCAGAACACTAACATTAATTATCATCAGCTGAAGTGAACATGTTAATAGCTCCGGAACACTCATATTATAAGCATTAGTAGTTGTACAAACATTCTTGTGATAAACAAAGAATGAATAAATTCACACCATTCCACCTGAAATCCCAGAACAAAACTGGAGCATATGCTGCAGTAAGTAGATGTTCTAAATGTTCTAATTTTCTACGTAACAGCCAGACTCAGTGGCAGTGTGTTTAGCATAACATGCTACAACACCAGGAGTGCTGGGTTCAAATTCCAGCCTGGGCACGGTGTTTCTTTCTAGTGCCCCTTTATCAATTTCATCTCATCACCATTTGTTCTCATCTTTGTAATTGGCCAAAAGAAGCAGAAAAGGGAAGTAATACTAACTAAACCAATCAATCACATATATAACAAAAACCAGTACTATACTTCATAAATTGGTAGTGTCACAGCACTGTTGCTGACAATTAATGGATCATCTACATGTGTTTGGTTGGAACTGCAGATCTTTGACTTTGCCTGGGGCCCAAGTTCCTTTTGTTTTATTGTGATGTTATCATGCTAGGAATACAATTTCTACATGGTTCGATTTCGATATACGTCTGTTGACACATACTGCGGAGTTTAAGCGATTACTTAAGATTTTGTTAAATATATGCTTTCGTGGTTAGTTAGGCAGATTAGGTTTGGTTCTCTTACCATTAAAACAAAGTTCCTAAAAGCATTCTACTAAGGGTCCGATTTACTTCTACATTCATTCCCACGCTTCTTGATATTTACTGTCGACGGAGAATATCTTGTCCATGGGAAGTGCCTATGCTTGCGTAAGGTAATTTTTAAGTTGTTGTTTTTTTTTGGTAAAACTTTCGTTTCCGCAAAACGTATTTCTTCAATTTTACAGGAGAAAGTACTTACCGAACTGAGTTTATTTATACTTTAGGAAGGTATTAAATTTTTTGGCCGGTAAATCATGTAATTTTCGACATTAATTTCACTCCGATGCACAAAAGCTATTCCCTTGATGTCTGTCTTACTACGTGAACCAAATTTTTGCATGCGTTTCATGACGTAACAACCGGTCAGTGTTTCCAAATACGCAGTGTTGTAACTGTGTAACAGTTGTAGAATGTAAATAAACGTGCGTTACTGTTCAACATTTCTGATTACGAACTTGCGACAACATGACGTGCACAGGATGCGTGATGAAATTGCACGGCGTTGAAGATCCAGTAGAATTTGAAATTCACCATGGAATTGTGAAGGAATTGGAATGTCCCAAAAAATAAATTATCTTCAATTTTTCTAATTTTAAAAAAAACAATTTTAACTATGTTTGCCTAACCTAACCTTGCCGTGTATGTCTCAATTGTTTGTGGGGCTATCCGTGCATGGTTCGCATGTAACGCAAGCAAAAGCGAACAACAAAAAAAAAATACTCGATATGTCAAAAATTGAGATTATTTGTGTGGAAAAAACGAATTGATTGATTGATTTGGTGTTTTAAGTCCACTTTGTGCACAGTAAGGCTAATCGGGACTGGACCTACAGTTTAAAGTGGGATCCGAACCACTTGTGCCTCCACCAGGTATCAAACCCAGGACCCCTTGATTACAAGGCGACGACGCTACCACTGCACCATCGGGGAGGCCCCCGGAAAAAATTAAATGCCACCTTCAAGAATCCTTACGAATGCAGAATACGTAAGTATAAATGTGAAAAATAAGGGAATTAGAGACGTTTGGTGGTTACTGAAATTTTAGTTCTTTTTTTTTTTTCAACATACATGACTTTTTTTTAGAGTTCAAACAGTGCTCATTACTTTAAGGAAGGTTCAAATTTCGTGTGACAATGATTTCCAAAATTCTACGATAATTAGTCTTTGTGCTAGGAGAAATCATAAAATAATCGGAACCGTTACCCATTCCACATTTCAACATCCCCCAGAATCACAGATGAACATTTTCTGCTCTATTCACAAAATTAAGTTAACATTTATTTGCGTTTGCACCTAAAAGTAATTGGGGTGGTCTATTTTTAACATAATGATCCCGTTATATTTCATCAACCAAGATAATTTCACACAGCAAATCTCATTCATAGTCAAGTTTCTCAAACTGCATGGGCACTTTTTGTCTTATACTCCTTTCCCACAGCAAGTAGAATTCACCATTCCATCTGGTATTGCACCTATTCAAGGGTAATCTTTTTTAGGAATAACCCACATATGGAAAATAGTGGTAAGACCTGTGTGTGTGTTCATATAATTTTCTCACTGTACTCTCATGGGTTATACCTTAGAAGTTTTGGGGAAAAATAAGAACTTGGTATGGGCAGCTTAAAAAAAAAAGTGACGCAGATGGTGAAACTACCATTTGTAATAATGGTCTTCGTGTTTGATGTCCCTGATTTGTACTAAAACCACTTCAAATTTTCTGCTTGACCACCAAATATAACTGCACATTCATTTTCCAACTGTTATCACAAATAGGGGTAGCTTGAGTGAAGCCTGGCATATTAAAGCACTTTTGATTACTACATGTTGGCCAGGAAATACTGACAATACACCAGGTGTCTTACTTCAATTACATAAATTTTGAAGTTGTACATCGAACCCTTCTTTTCTAGATTTCGGAATGCTTTCATCGGTGATTTCGGCTTCACTTGCCATGTCCGGCCTTCTTTTCTTCTGCACGGAAAGAGCAAAGTCCGTGCTACTTATTGGAATATGAGGAGGTCACAATGCATTTTCTTCTTGAATGCATGATAAATTTTCCATTTAGTGTACACCCAGTTCAAGCATGAAGTCAATAGCAGCAAGATGAGACAGACCTCTCCAATATCAGCCTTAGACAAACAAGGGCCACATGTTACTTCCTCATCCTCTTTCAATTGGGGTTCTAGGAATGTTTAACCTGAAAGTAGAAGAAAAGAATTAGAATGAAAAATGCATACATAACTATCTGAAGTAATATCGCAACTAGCCAACATAGTAATGGTTCAGATTGTGTAATGAAATTTGCAAGTTGTACAGTGTCTCTCAAAAGTTTTAGGACAACGACATTTTAAACTAGGCAACCCAATTTACACAAGGTGTTGGTGGGTTGCGTGTAGAGTTAGGCTCAATTTCAGGGTTGCCACAAGCACAATAAATATTCATAAAATACGCGAAAGAAATAAAAACAAGTATTAGTGTATAAAAAGTATTAAAAATATCAATATTATATCGCAAGTGACAAAATTCTTTCTGAAAGAAAAATAATACGTTTTCTAGCATTTCATCGCTGATGAGTCTACAGAAAGGAGAAGAGGTGAGAGAAAACGAGAGGTGACAAATGACAGGAGAAAAAGAAAGCGAGAAGAGAAAAGGAAAAGTAGAGGAGAGAAGAAAGAGAGGATAGACGAGGAGAGGAGATGTAGTGAGGAGAATGGAAAAATATTCTAGGAGAGATGAGGAAAATGGAGCAAAGAAGAGAAAAGAGAAAGAAAACGAGAAGAGAGAAGAGTGGAGAGTGAGTAAAGGAGAGAAAAAGAGAAGAACGAAAAGAAGAGGAGAAAAGTGCGTGGAGTCGGAAATCTAAGACAGGAAAGGAGATACGAGGAGTGGAGATGAGTGGGATGGAGATAAGATGCGAGAAAAGTAGGGAAGGCGATATGAGATAAAAGCAGAGCAGAAGGAGGGGAGAGAAGAAGGAGAAGAGAAGAACAGAAGGGACTGAAGAGAAGATGTAGTTGCAGAAAATATCGTCTCAGCGTCAAGAATTGATGCATTGGTCAAATTATCGACATGAAACATTCAATAACATTTTGAAATGTATTGGAGAATGTATTAAATTGGTGCGAAATGCCTTTTGGCTTAGTTCAGAGCAAGGTAAAATCTTCCATGTAAGATCTTTGATTTTACTTGCGATTATACCACTAAAAACATGAATGTAATTTTAATATTTATAAGAATTATCCAATTTTGTCCACTTCTCGGTTCGTTGAAATGGAGATTTTGTAATTTAATATTTCCCCTCCCCGCATCGTTAATTCCAAACTGAATCATTCCGTTTCACACGGGGTGAACAATGAACACAATGGGATAGGTCTAAAACTTACGAATATTTTCTGCCACCGGAAAAGTTTGAACCTACGACCATCAGATTGACAGTCCTGAACGTTAAACACTACACTACAAGCTTTCGCTCCTGAAGGTAAGTAGAAGGAGCTGACCAATGTGAAATGTAGATGCAACTCTCCTCCTACATGTAATGTGCAAACAATACTTGTTTGTAACAAAGAAAACGAAGGTAGTACGACTCGGCGAAAACATTTAATGGAGAATTGCACATGATGAGAACTTTTCATTCGATATTTGCGGAGGTATCCTTGCATTGAACTCGAGTGGGAAAAGGGGTAAAATTAGTATGTCCTGAATTGCCACAAATATAAATAGTTATTTCATTAATATTTGTCAATGTCTTTGAAGCAGTACACAATTATCGTTAAAGTATTATAATTCACGATCTTATACATGAAAATATCCCTATGAACGTGTGTCAATTCATTTATTTGTTTATTTTTTTATAAATTCCATTTGCAGAACAATGTAGCTACTATACACTGCTATTACAATTAATGTTACCATGCTCTTGTTTGTAATAAAAGGAGAATTAAAAAAAGAACACCTCCTAAGGAGGATCGAACCTGGGACCACAATCAATGCTTTCAAGAACTCTAACCAATACACTACACCCTTTGCTTCCATTGGAGAAACAGTTCTTAATTATTATGTCGCGTCAATATTGTAAACGTTATCCTGCAAAAAGAAGTTCAATACTCTGATATAGTTCTAGAATTACTCTATGCACATGCATTTGAAAATTATCTCTGAATTTATTTCTTCGTTGTTAGTATATCTAAGCTTGTGAATATATTTTATTTGTAATTTTATAACGGTTACATGAACATCTAGGAAATAGTTCCTTATAATAACCTCAGGTTGACCAAGTTGCCAATACAAACAAATGGAATACAGATTGTCTTCGAGCTTACATTGTTAAAAAGGAGCTGGTACGCGTATTATTATCCCAATACTTATTCAATAAGGTTTCTTGGTTGTCAGAAATTATCACTTAAAATATTGCATGTTGAGCTAGTGCCCACCTAGCCGCCTCTGATGAAATCTATCATTCTTCAGATTATCTTTAAAATTCGACTCTGGTCACTCGTAACTTGCTGGGTGCATCGACGGACAATGTTTTGCGATAAGAAGCGGCCTTGAATAGCGTGAGTGAGTCACTTTGAACGCGAGCAAGCTACGCTACCAAGGTTGTCTGTCTGCCTTTGAAAACCAAGTCATTTTTTTTTCACCGTTTCCGAACGCGATTGCTATTGTAGAAGTATATATTCTCACAAAATAGAAAGAAAGAAAATTAGACCAATGTTCTCCCGTCGTTTAAAACCAAATATTATCTATTAAACGAAAAGTTCACGATTGTCAATAAACCTATCTGAGCATAAGGTGGATGTAAATAATAAATTTAATACAAAGATTCTCCAAAATTTCTCTCCCACTGTCTACGTCACTAACGTCAGGCCAGTATCCAGGGGGGGATATTTCAGTATCCCTGAAATATTTAAATGTGAACCTATCAATAACTACGAAAATAACATCTTCGATTTTAGAAATGTGTAAACATTTCAATTTTGTTCTTACATAAATGAATCTGTTTCTTGCGCAAAAGTCTTCAGGCTGCATATTGGATGGTTTTAGTTTTATAATGCAAGGCTAGCAGACGTCCGATTCACCGATTAAGTCAGGACAATGCGCTACTTTCAATCCCTGACCCGACTTTTTCGAACTGCAATCGTGATGCGAGAATGTTTCTTTGTTATTGTTGTTTTCTTAACTCACAATTAGACATGTTCTTTATTGTAATAATAATTCCTAGTACGCAACATTTAATTTATAAATATATTATGTTCTAAAACATAGAATTATCATGACTTTTGAATCGCGCTCGCACTATTTGAACTATTTTGTAATATCTGTCTCTCTCTCTCTCTCTCATATATATATATATATATATATATATATATATATATATATATATATATATATATAGACACACACACACACATATTAGGGTCTGGCCAATCCCGCAAAGAAATCCTGCGTACTGGCCTGGTCTACGTCAATGACAGAAATGCAAGCAATACTTTTATTTATATTTAACCCAATGAAAGGAATGTGGAAGAATTTAAAAGAAATAAGAAAGAGCGGAACTACTGTTGCTCTACTATAAAAATTGTTGTCCTTCGAGGAAGAAAAATAAGAAGGATTTACTCCAGCACCTTAACACAGTGTCCCACGAGTCTCTCTTGACTAATACTGTCAAGTGTGAAGAATAAAATTCTCCGCCTGTTTACGTCTAACGTCGCGCAGATTTGGTAGTTCGCAAACGGTGTAATTATTTCGTCTTACCTTACGCAACAGCAAATACATTTCATAACACTGTTCTGAACACGAAACTTGCGTCAGTAAACAATCATTTCGTCTATTACAGTTTTACAGAAAAATAATATCGTCTTGCAATGTTAAAGCCTCTAGATATTTTCCATTAATAATGTCTAATCACAATAATAAGTTAGAAGAAATAACTCGCATTTTCACAACTACCAATATTCTCGTTTTTCTTCATCACTTCGAAAATTATTTCTCGAAGATATCTGCTATACTACAAGAAAGCAATCCAAAATTAAAGTAAAAGTTCAACCACATGTATACCCAACTTCATTTACAATATTGGAGAGACAGAATACTTAAAAATTGTTGTTTCAATCGAAAGTAAGGGCGAGATGTAGTGGTTAAATTTCTTGAAAGCATTAATTATGGTCCCAGGTTCGATCCTCCTTAGGAGGTGTTCTTTTTTTAATTCTCCTTTTATTACAAACAAGAGCATGGTAACATTAATTGTAATAGCAGTGTATAGTAGCTACATTGTTCTGCAAATGGAATTTATAAAAAAATAAACAAATAAATGAATTGACACACGTTCATAGGGATATTTTCATGTATAAGATCGTGAATTATAATACTTTAACGATAATTGTGTACTGCTTCAAAGACATTGACAAATATTAATGAAATAACTATTTATATTTGTGGCAATTCAGGACATACTAATTTTACCCCTTTTCCCACTCGAGTTCAATGCAAGGATACCTCCGCAAATATCGAATGAAAAGTTCTCATCATGTGCAATTCTCCATTAAATGTTTTCGCCGAGTCGTACTACCTTCGTTTTCTTTGTTACAAACAAGTATTGTTTGCACATTACATGTAGGAGGAGAGTTGCATCTGCATTTCACATTGGTCAGCTCCTTCTACTTACTTTCAGGAGCGAAAGCTTGTAGTGTAGTGTTTAACGTTCAGGACTGTCAATCTGATGGTCGTAGGTTCAAACCCTTCCGGTGGCAGAAAATATTCGTAAGTTTTAGACCTATCCCATTGTGTTCATTGTTCACCCCGTGTGAAACGGAATGATTCAGTTTGGAATTAACGATGCGGGGAGGGGAAATATTAAATTACAAAATCTCCATTTCAACGAACCGAGAATTGGATAATTCTTATAAATATTAAAATTACATTCATGTTTCATCAAAGATCTTACATGGAAGATTTTACCTTGCTCTGAACTAAGCCAAAAGGCATTTCGAACCAATTTAATACATTCTCCAATACATTTCAAAATGTTATTGAATGTTTCATGTCGATAATTTGACCAATGCATCAATTCTTGACGCTTTTCTGCAACTACCTCTTTTATTCAGTCCCTTCTGTTCTTCTCTTCTCCTTCTTCTCTCCCATCCTTCTGCTCTGCTTTTATCTCATATCGCCTTCCCTACTTTTCTCGCATCTTATCTCCATCCCACTCATCTCCACTCCTCGTATCTCCTTTCCTGTCTTAGATTTCCGTCTCCACGCACTTTTCTCCTCTTCTTTTCGTTCTTCTCTTTTTCTCTCCTTTACTCACTCTCCACTCTTCTCTCTTCTCGTTTTCCTTCTCTTTTCTCTTCTTTGCTCCATTTTCCTCATCTGTCCTAGAATATTTTTCCATTCTCCTCACTACATCTCCTCTCCTCGTCTATCCTCTCTTTCTTCTCTCCTCTACTTTTCCTCTTCTCCTCTCGCTTTCTCTTTCTCCTGTCATTTGTCACCTCTCGTTTTCTCTCACCTCCTCTCCTTTCTGTAGACTCATCAGCGATGAAATGCTAGAAAACGTATTATTTTTCTTTCAGAAAGAATTTTGTCACTTGCGATATAATATTGATATTTTTAATACTTTTTATACACTAATACTTGTTTTTATTTCTTTCGCGTATTTTATAAATATTTATTGTGCTTGTGGCAACCCTGAAATTGAGCCTAACTCTACACGCAACCCACCAACACCTTGTGTAAATTGGGTTGCCTAGTTTAAAATGTCGTTGTCCTAAAACTTTTGAGAGACACTGTACAAGAGGATAAAGAATACATTTAGAATACTGGAAGTAAGTTTGGAGAAATTAATTTGTGCATTTTAAATATGAAGAATGTATTAATCCATGAGGAATTATGTTGTGAAAAGTAGCTTGTGAAGGCTACACTGCCTGTAAGTCACTGATGAATGAAAAATGTTCTATATTTGTGTAGCATAATTCATCAAATACAATCAAAATCCTCACATTTTTGTTATCAAATTTAGACTAAAGATGCAGAAAAGTGGCTTAAAATAGGGAAAAAGGCAAAATATAGACACACAAGCACCAATTGTATTTTTGGTACTACTTTACTATACCGGAGACACCTATCAATGATTTATTTCGCAATTTTTTACATTGCCAACGTACTATTCTGCATTGCAGAACTTTTATTTAGGTGAAATAATGAATTTCTAACGAAAATAATGTATATTTCTTACATTAACGAGTACTTACTGTTGTTCCTTATTTCCCACAAACCACGGGTAGCCCCAAAAACCATTGACATTAGCCCAAAAATTCACGAAGGAACCATCACGGGGATGAGGTATGCCTACTAGGTTAGGTTAGGCCTGTTACGTTAGGTTCCATTAGCACTCCTTTCGTTCAATTTAGCATATACGGACAATACGAGAGCGTATTGTGCTCTCGTGCAGAAAGCAAATAGCGGCAGCAGCAACAGCACGTCGGAAATAGATTTTCGTAGAAAACCACATGCATTCGCATTAAAATGGATCAAAACTACATTCCCGAACATCAACAACGCTACAGAAAATGATTTGCTTAAGTACTTTCTCCTGTAAATTTGAAAAAATCCGTCTCCGGTATAGTAAAGTGTTACCGTATTTTTTCGTGTTGACTTTCTGCTTGGGATATTTTGGTACCGAGAATACCTTTTCGTATGGGTATGGGTATGACTGAAGATGACCGGACCCCTCTCAGATTTTCTTCATATTTGGCATACTTACTAATTGAGCCCTGCTAATGACGAATCTGAAGATAAAATTTGTCGGAACCATTGACGCGTGGTTAGGTTAGTTTCGGTTAGGTTAGACAAACTTAGTTAAAATTTGGTGTCGTGGTAGTATCAGTTCTAGAAATTGCAAAATAATTGTGAACCATTGACGCTAGCCTCACGAACCATTGACGTGTGGTTAGGTTAGGCAAACAGTTAAAATTTGGTGTCGTGGTAGTATCAGGAATATATATATTTGTTTGGGAAACAAAAAAAAATCGTGAAAATAGATGGTTTCCATTCAGAAAACTAACGCCTTATTTTGCAATTTCTAGACGTTTCCGACAACTTTTAACTTCAGATTCGTGATTAGGCGGCCTCAATTAGTGAGTATGCCAAATATGAAGAAAATCGGAGAGGGGTCCAGTCATCTTCAGTCGTTCCTTGGCATGTATGAGCATAATAGCGGTTCTAAATTAGTTAGGGCATGCTTTGACAACACAACATCCAGTCCTGATTAACGTCTGTGTACCAATTTAGGTTGTGCGTCTTTAACACTAGTCCAAATGTTTGCAAAAATTTACATTACACTAGATTAGATGGAAGACATCCTTGCTTATGATTATGAACGGTGCACAAGGCTTTAATAAACTCATCACTGTGATTTGAATTCAACAAATAAAATAAGTATTTTATATAAAGAATAGAATGGACACTTGCCTTAATGCAGCAACACAACTTCAATTTTTCTTCATAGCTTTTTCTGTCAACTGCGTGCGAAAAGAGTTTCAACATGTTGAAAGTGCCGGTATTTCTACATGGCACGGCACTGTCATTAATTGCATGTAACGTTACGTATATTTTACACGTAACACATCCGTGTCTTAAGAACATATATTCAATGGGTATTTCAATACAGACAAAATAAAATTGGCTGCGAGTGCGATCGACTGTACGATTACCGAGAATCGAAATCGCAAAAGTCGCAACGCCATTGGCTAATGGTAGGATAGCCTCTCTTGCCAGCCAACATTTCAGCCGTATGCAACTCGAGACCCCGAATCCGTGAGCTGCTCAACTCGTTCCGTTTCAAGAATTCGACTTTCGGCTGGCAACCGAGTTGGTTACCGAACGAGACGACTCACTCGTGAGCTAGGTGTTGAGTGTCAAGAATAAGCTCCCTGGGAGCTTATTATTGAAAGTGAACACCTAGCTCACGAGTGAGTTTTCTCGTTCGGTAGCCAAGTCGGTCGCCAGTAGTGATGGGTCGTTCGTGAACGAGTCGTTCAAAAGTAACGACTCTCTCTTGTGAGCGGTGAACGACTCGTTCACCAGAATTGAACGACACGTTCAAAGAGTCGTATGTGTGCCACGACTCCTCCGCCCGCCAAGCAACTATTATTCCATTATTCCCTCTCCTTTCCACGAATTTTGCGAGGAAGGCGCATGCGCAAGTGTATACTCGCCTGGCGGCCGGAATTTTTTAAAGAAAGCAAGTCGATTCTGCAGGCAGCAAATGGGGACTGGAGAGGAGAGGGAGGGGGGTCCTCTCTGTTCCTTTTCCCTACCCCTAGTTGAGTAAAGCTGGCTGAAACGTGCCGTGTACGATGAGAGGGGAAGGAGCATGCTCGCGAGTCGACTCTTTCCTTCGTTCAAAGAGTCGTGGCACACTTTAGCGACTCTTTGAACGAAGGAAAGAGTCGACTCGCGAGTGTTGTTTGCAGAGAGAGAGAGAGCGCGCAATCTCAGCCCATGACGGGCAGCGAAGAACAGCCAACAAATTTGTCCTGTAGTTTCAAGTTCGGCCAAACCATTAGCGCTAAAATTACAAGAAATTAAATGTTAGTAAAAAATATTAGGGGAGTCTTGTAAAGATTTTGGGAAGGTGTTAGGCACAGACCTCTTGATTACAATATTCCGATTAGCCTATTTTGAGTTGTTATTGTTTAAGTCCACTTTATGTGCAGATAGGATAGTCGGGACTGGACCTACAGTTTAAAGTGGGATCCGAACCTCCACTTTGTATTGAACACGGTACCCCTTGATTACCGGCGACGTTATAACTACGCCATCGGGGAGACCCGATTAGCCTATTGGAGCATAAAAGTGGACTTATAACAATTTTTGCCAAGCAAACCATTTTAATACATGACAGCGTTAACCACTATGCTATTAAAGTGAATCAGAGAAGGGAGGCAGTAATTTATAATTTGCAACACAAAATACTTAGTGTGGAAAGCGATTGTTACTTTTAATTATTTTCTAAAGCGCCGGCCTCCATGGTGGAGTGGTTAGTACACCTCATTACTCATCCTGATCTTCGCGATTACCCAAAAAAAGTGACAGAAAGGCGAAGTAAAATAAACCAAATCAATCAACCAATCATTATTTTCTAAAGCAAGATCAAAGACAATAAACACCTTTTGTTTTATGTTACTCCAAATCCAAAAATGACGTAATACAAGCAGCAAGCACAAGTTCAAATGATAAACCTTTAGTGAAAATAACAAACATGTATTAAAACAAAAATTATAACTTACAATTTTTTATATTCAGTTAAGAATTACCTAATAGAACAACCACATGATAATGAATTAATTATAAGTGGACTCGTGAAATGAAGGTCTTTTTATATTTGAATACTACATTATGTTCTGTTTTTCTGATTTTTTAATAAAGAACCTGAGAGACAAACACACGCTCACACACGCAGTTATACATAATTTCTTATAATCCGATTTATAATAGATATTCAATTTGTTATAACATTAATTTAATATATTTTGTGTAATACAAGGAACAAATTTGAAATTATGCGGGGAACGGTGGGGATTTCCCCTCTAACGATCATATCATGCAATTTCCCTCTCTTTCTCTCTGTATGCATGTGTACATACATATACTTATATATTATACACGTGAGATTAGAAGATTAAAATTTAAATCACATTGAAATGATAACGTTATTAGAGACGAATCACAAATTTACACCAATAGAAACACAGCATTATATACAAAATAAAAGTAAAACACAAATGAAAAGCAAAGATAAATATGAAAATTCAGTGCGCAAAATCATTGCAAAACAAAAATGCAATCAATAAAATTAATATTGACAAAACTAACTCAAGTATTCTATAATGTATGCCGGCGTGGTTAGCACATCAAGGGTCTCGAGAAATATAGTTTAAGGGATGTAAGGGATGATCCTTCCACGTAGTACACCCAATTGTCAACCTCAGTTCCACATAGTACACCCTGGACTGCATTTTGCAGACTAACGAGGCTCTGGCGTCTATACCTACGGCCAGTATAATTTTCGTAGGAATGTGTGTGTGTGTGTGTTGTCCTGTGTTTTGTCCTTATGTGTGCAGAGTGCCTTTACAGCCTCAGCTTTTAACCGGTCAGATTATTTTAATATTTTAGTTACTACAGGACATTACAGTTATGTTATTTTAGTTCTGGTAAGGGGCTGGATCCCGTATAAAGTGAAGGGTGCAAAATAGTCTAAGTGACGCACACAAAATTTTAAATTCATATTCAATCATAGCATTTAGTATAAAACAGAGATGTGATGGGGAGGGCCGGCCCCCGTGGCGGAGTGGTTAGCACATCGCGGCACGAGGGCAGGGAATCCTGAGGCCGATATTCGGTGGAAACACATAGCGGCTCGGGATACCACTTTTGCCCAGGCTTTGCTCTTTTGCCACTTTGGCTAATCGCGAACATGAAAATCAGTGATGATATAATGAAATTGATGAAGTGACACACAATTCCGAGATTCCTCTTAGCGCACTGTTCTAACCACTCCTCCACAGAGACGACTGAAATTGTTGGAAGTGAATCAGTTTCACAAGTAGCAGGGCATTACAAAATCGCAATGAAAACAGGACCAACCCTTCCAAAGTTGGTGAGATGATGAGAGACACTCTGTGTAAAATGTACTGTCCGAGAATCTCGTCTCATTGGAGTAACGATACCGATTTATGCTTTGAAATCGATAAGCGAACAAGACCTGACAGGTGTTTTTAACTTGAAATCAAATCACGAACAAGATATGCATTCTCATTCACGAGTTGAAACGATGTGCCAAGTCATCTTGTCTCACCACGATACTCGATCGAGTTGCTCTTCCGCTTCGTGCACATGTAAACCTTTTAATTTACACGTTCAATTTTATTTATCCAAGAAAACAAATCTGTTAACATGAGAATGAACAGAAGAAATAAGCTACTAGTTATTTTCCCATTAAGGAACAAACAAATTTTAAAATGCTATAATTTCTTATAAATTAGCATGCAGTAATTATATTTTATAATTTATTAATTCAGTTTTAATATTTTAACTGCCTAACACGCTTTGTTGTATTTTATGCATCTTTTATACCTAATTACTTAGTATTGACAGCGAGGATGAATGAATTTTACGTACAGATAAGCTAATCGGGACTGGATCTACAGTTTAAAGTGGGATCCACCAGGTATCGTTACAAGGCAACGACGGAGGATGGATGGTGATTAGAGTAATTGACAAGAGGTTAAATACAGATTACCACTCATCTCTGGGCTGGGGTTCGAACCCGGAACTTTTGGTGTCAATAGGCTTACTTTGAGGAGGGCGACACCACTTATCTGTCACTCCAAGATTATTTCAAGCTGGCCAACATAGAAACCAAGAAACAAAGAACATGCACCATGGAGTATGTTTTATTTATGTTATTCAGCCATCCTTTCATTCCTTGTTAAATCCTGGTAAGGAAATCGCTTCCTGTCTCGGATTCGATCCTCTGTGGAGGCACCTTGCCCAGTGATTTAGACCCCCAGTTTAAAATGTAGCTTCAATCCCGAGCATAAAGTGAACTTTAAACATTGTCTGACAAAATCGTTTTCATATGACGTGAAATATTTCATTAACATTAACGTGTAAATATTTTACTAATGAAAACAGCATTAAAGAATAAATATAGAAGTTTAATCATAAATCTCATCGTACATGATACTGCAAAAAAGCTTTTATTGAATGACTGCAGAATTAGGAACAACTACCTAAGATGGACATGGGTCATGTTCACGAGTGATATAAACAGCTGTTGGCCATCTGCGGTGAGCCTACGTGTTAAGGTGTTTTACTAGTAGAAAGCAACATTAAAAAAAATACATACGTATAATTTGGCCCGCTTTATAGAAATTCGATCATACATTATGATATTGGCAGAAACTTATATTGAATGACTGTAGAACAACAAAAACATGGATATGGGATGGACATGGATAATGTTCAAGAGCGATATATATTTCTTAAACACAGCTGTTAGCCATCCGCGGAGAGCGAGCGGGTGGATCCTACTTTAAACTGTAGATCCAGTCTGCTGGCGAGACTGCCGCCGCCGCACCTTGTGTAAGAGAGCTCGCGACTCGCGAGCGAACGATGAGTGAGGAGAAGAGTCGCTAAGGCGAGCGAGTCGTTAAAGGGAGGTGGAGTTTGGCGAAGGTCGCCGTGAAAAGTGCTTAAATTTAACATGGGCTTTTTTGCATTTTGTTGAATATAACGTTTTAGGACAAAAATTTGCCGGAAAACACGCAGTAGATGTGAACTTACTTTATGAAACTTTGAGTACATGACACATTTATGCAATTTCAGTTCGATAAATGTGCACAAATTCCATTATTTTTTTTCAATTTCCCATAAGGAAATACGTAAATAAGCACAGAATGGTTATAGGATTTGTGGGTAGCACCAACGAAAATGGCCATTATGATGCATACTAACGTAATGCTCAATCCTTCTATGACTAAGCTAGGGAGGGCTTTTCTTTCAAAAGTCACTTGCACAGCCCAAAATGATTGTTTAAAAATGTCATGTATTATCGACGGCGAAAGATACGGCCACTTCAGACGAATTTCATTCATGATAGTTCGCCACTTGGCCACTAGATGTGTCTGTTCGAAAATTGCCCCAGGCTGACGGGAGGGCTAGTTCGCGCGGGTGTTTTAATTCTCTGCACAGCTGGGTTCCGTCCCCTCGTCAGAAGGTCCCGTAGCTGTCACAGCTTGATTTATTGCCTCTTTCCCAGGCAAGAAACCAAGAAAGCAGGAAGGCCATGAGTTTGTGTATGTTTGAGTGTACAGAAGCAGAGCATATTTACCGTGAATTGCAACCAGTGACACAGTAACTTTATCTCGACCCCTACCGCGAAGGACGTATTTAGGGGGTCCAGGTGTCCCAACCTCCCCCCGAAAGACTTACCAAGTACAAAAATTAAATAATGAAAATAATGACATTATAAAATAACTTCAATTAAGTAATGAAAATAAGGTTGTTGTTTAATCGCAAATTGTTTATTTCCGCAAAAATATTGGAAAGCAATACGATTTTGAATGACAGTACCAAAGAAGATTTATGCAAGAATTATTACTACTTATAATAATATGCAAACAAAATATTACCAGGAATTTTACTTTCGTCAACTGGATCTAACATCATTTTTTCATACTGAATAAATATTATATTCTTTATCTATTTGACATTAATTTCCTTGCCAGGGCAGTTTCTATTTATTTACAAATTTTGCCGACCTTAACTACACGTAAGCTAGATAATGAATACGTGATGTTATACTGCACTGTTGTTATACCGCCTTCTTACCTATTCATGTAATAAAAATATATTAATTAATTCAATATAATCATACTTATTTTAATTTAACATTATTAATATTATTATTTTGAGACATTACGTTAGGACGCCCCTCCGAAATATATATCTAGATACGTGCCTCGTGTTAGATTTGAATAAAATGTAGAAAAGGCGGGGAGGGTGGTAGCGCTTCCTCTTTTTACATTTCGATAGTTTTACCTCACATGTAGTACTTTGTGCAGATAGGAAATACGTGTACACACACACACACACACAATTGATGATTCGCAAAGGAACTTCGTTAAATTCCCATGCTTGTTCCGCTCACAAATCACATCCTCCAAATTACAATAGCCTACTATTGTTGTTGCTTACATGTATGTGTGTGTGTGTGTGTGGTTCCTAGAACTTCACTACTTCCAATCATAAACTTGATGTGACTCTTGCAAAATATTTGTTTTTGGAGTGGAAAGATCATGAAAAGGTCTACTGTTTCTTTGCAAATCTTCAATTAATGTAAAATTTAGTATAAAAACATAATTTTGGCTGACTTGCTAACTTGAGATTTAAAGAAATTATTAATTTGAATTCTTCATTAACAATAACAAAAGCGACATAAAATGTAGAAGGACAAGATTCTTGGCTTGGTTGAGAATTACATTAGAGATGTACAGGTTAGGAAAGGGGAGGGAGAATTCCCTGTCTTCTTCCTCTTCAGCGCGAACCCTGCCTCCTACATTCTACATGTCCATTCAAAATGTCTTCTTAGTTTCGGATATATTTTGCCTCCCCTATAGCGTAATGGTAAAGATGAACCTCATAATGTCAAAAGGTCCCGAGTTTGGTACCTGGGGCTCCAGCTACGGGACGCGCGTAGGTTCGAGTCTCCTGGGAGAAGCGTAACAACTTTTCTCCTGATATTTCGGCCAGTCAAACTCGCGGCCCGCGGGCCGCATGTAGGCCCCAGCATACGTTAATGCGGCCCGCCTTGGCCCCACTTAACACTTCATGCTTGAAATTATCTATACATTTGTAGTTATCCCGTTTTCTCTTTTCTCGTGATGCAAGACCAGACTCATCCAAACTTCAACACATTGACCAATTTTCCCTACACAGGTATACATTCCATCATGGCCGTATTTAGAGGGGGGGTTTCTAGGGTTGAAACCCACCCCCGAAACGTCTGACATGTTGGATTAATGGAAGTTCAGAAACCAAAATCTGTAACAAATTTTCAATTTTTTTTTCCGAAGCATCACAAAAATACATTGAGACAATGTTGAAACGATCGAGCTAGAATTTTCATACATTTGAAATTCTGAAACTTGAGTGAAACAGGATTTATTCTCAGAATCGTGAACACCCGCGACCCCACTATTATCACTTCTGCTGTCATCTTTCCAGTGTTGCTCCTGCGTCACAAGGAATATAGACTGAAGATTCCCTTATGATTGTCCCAAAATTCCCTTTCCAGCTTTTAAATTCCCCGTCCGATAAAGTCGAAAATCCCCCTTGATAGGAGTTCAAACCTAGTACCTCCAGTTTTGTAGCGCATTACGTTCGCGATTGAGGTTACAATCCATGCACCAGGCTAAGTTTTTAAAAATAATAACTGGTTCCACACTTTTCAAAATTCCAAAAATTTAATTTTAAAGTCAAACAACAAAAACTTTGACTAAAATTTCCATCTAACTTTTAAAGCTTTTCTCTTGAAGGTATCTAAAGTTTAATGACGAAGTATAATAATTGTGCATTTCAGTACACACTGTATGAAACGTAAAAAAAAACAAGAAACTTGTGCTGGATATTCACTCATCTGCTGGATTGAGTAAGCTCCCTCAAGGATATAACAATAATATAATAATAATAATTATTCGTATTATTATTATGGAATAAAATTGTTTTATTATTATGAAATTTTAATTATTATTGTACAATTATTGTTATTATTTCTATTATTCAAATTTCTGGCGACGCCCATGGGAACAATTATGAATGAACCCCCCCCCCCCCCGAACTTTTTTCCTGCCTACGGCCATGCATTCCATTATAGAGTAGGTGTTGTGTCAACTAAGCAAGGTGATTGACAGGTTACTTCTGAAGTACGAAAATATCTTGCCAGCTGGGGGAGGGCAGCGTGCATACTTTCTGTCACCTATGAGTCTGTTTCTTGATTTTCAAGGATTTACCTGGAAGAAAAGCCAGTTTCTGTAAAAGTTTCAGAGAACCATATCGCAACTTCGTTGGAGTAAGAAAAGGACTATAGAAGAGGAATGTAGATTTTTCAAGTGAAATGCTTACTTTTGTTGTGAAGTGAATACTGAAAAGCGTAGAACTTTTGTAAAAAGGTAAAAAAGGTAAAGTGTTCCCCTATGCATAGCACCACGCCATGAAGGCGTATAGGGGGTGTGGGGGTAACGCCCCACACTTTCTTGATCCGGTCGTGAGTGGGGGTAATGTGATCAGCATCACGCCCCTGACCGCCTTTACCCCCCAGGGTTTCCCCCAGGTACCCATGTTATTCGACGCTGGGTGGGCGCCGGGGCCGCTTTCACCGTTAGAAAAGTTCCCGGATTTGGACCGGCCGGGGATCGAACCCGGGACCTTGAGCATGGTAGTCAGACGCGTTACCGACTGAGCCACCGTGGCCACCGTAGAACTTTTGTACCCTGAAAAAATAAATCCATTCAGAAGTATTTCTTTATCACGAAATAAATTTGCCATAATCTGTGGCGGAGTGGTTATCACAACCCGTTGCGACACCAGAGGTTGCGGGTTCGAATCCTGGCCTGAGCATGGGTTTTCTTTGTATGTGTCCCTTCATCAATTTCATCATATCATTACTCATCCTCATCGTCGCCATTAGGCAAACGTGGCAGAAAAGCAACGCTAATAAAAACATCAGAAATACAGTTGAGGAGAGGATTTATGACTTAGTCAATGAACAATTGAAAGCGAAATTTGTTCGTGTTGTTGCCTTTTCCCTCACAATATGCGAAATTACGCACGTCTGTGAGCTAGCTCCGTTAGCTCCCTTCATTCGTGGATGCGATTCTTATCTCGATATGACAGTAAAACTACTTGAATGATTCCTTCCCGTGACACAAGGGCTGATATTTTGAAGGAAGTGGAGGTCATTTTGCAAAGTTACAGTTTTCCGTTATATTAAAACTTTTTAATAAAGTTATAATTTGTCCTTCCCAACTTCTCAGGAATACTAGGAATGACAGGAATATTTGTCCACAGTAAAAATACTACGTGATGAAGTTGGAAACAGGTTTCAAGACTTCAGAGGGTGCGAAGGGCAATAATCTTGTTCTGCTCTGCTCCCTTTTCTTTCGGTGATGCGTGTGCAAGTCCTGACTTCGAATGGAACTTATTTAATTGCAGTGCAACTCGTATAGGTGGGCTATCCTTGATTTTTCTTATATCTCCCATAGCAGGATCCTCGCATAAGCTATTTTGCTGTAGAAATTTTATTAATTTTGGTTGCACTTGCCTTGGTGAAAAGTTGTTTTCCATAATGAAGATTAATGAAACAGCCGAATGATCAAGAATGACTGACAAAACATTTGTTGTCTGCATTAAGAGTTTCATGCTAACAAAAAACTTATTGCACACTTTTGAGAAGCTTGTTAAAAAAAACAGTGAAATCTGTGCGAAACGAAACTATAATTGCAAACAAACAGTTACAATTGTAACCAATTTATACTCGAAAGTAACATGTAAAATACTATAACCATGAAAAAATATGGGGGGAGGTCTATATAATTTACATATCGATGCTGCAATAATAATCACTGGAATCCCCCCCTCCCTTCGGCCCGCTTGGGTCGAACCACTTAGTTCTGGATTTTAAGGTGTTGGGGTTCTAGAAAAAAAAAAAGTCGTTTTCACGTTCAGAAGACACAATGGGCTCTTATGGGCAATGCTTTTCTTATGGGAAATACGAGCGCGCTGTTGTCAAATTTCTGGATTTACAAATTTAGCTTAAGTAAAATCGGTACCTGCAGTTTTGCAGGAAATTTTGTAAAGAATACGATGGTGACCACAAAAAACTGGTAACTTGCTTACATAATTTTAGATAAATTATTAACGCAAATTTTCTGTGAAAACACAATTTTTACATTGTTTTCATTCCTAACGTTGAAACATGCCGTAAAATTGAAGCTTTCATTATGAAAAAAATTGACACTGTTTTTTAATTGTCATAGGTGACGGTGGTACTCAGAATTTATCAATACTTTAAAGCATATTTGCATTAAAAAATATTCAAATAAAGTATGTGGAGATTTTTTATATTCGTGCAGTAGAAAATGTCGTCGCTGGCCATTTTTTGTTCTGTAATTCCAAGTAAAAACTTCCAGCGACAAAGTTGTGGAGAAAATAATGAAATTATTTTTTATAACCACTCAAAGGTTCCCAGAAATATTACTTCCATGCATTTGGAGTTTCTTTTTAACCCGAACCGCGCGCGAAGTAAGGAGACGTTGTCTGGCCATCTTGAGCTGACTCACCGCAGCATTCCGGCTAATCACCACCAAGTTTTCGATTTATTTTATTTCCATTCAGTAAAAATATGAACTTCATGCTGTTTGTTATAATAGAATTGAAATTACTTAAATTTAATAATTGACAATGATTTCCAATGCTGCTGTTGTGATCAACATTAGTGCTGTCGCAAATACACGTTGTTTACGTTTACATTACTGTCGACATTAATACTGAAATGAAGATCACCTTTCAGTTTCCAACGTACACATAAATTCATAGACACCATATTAACCCTTGAAAGGCTTTCCAACACGTGACAAAATATGGGGCTTCCAGATAGAAATATGGCATGCCTTGCTTGAGTCATTCACGTCTTATCAGTTCACGTGGGCCATAACTCATTTCTTTGTTTGGGTTGCAACTTAATCTAACCCATGTGCCAGGTTCCCCTTACTTGAGTGAGAGATCTGCTTTGGTCTGTTTAGACTTTTTCCCTCTCCCGAAAAAGTGTTTTCAGTTGTGTGAGCTCTCAATGATTTTTACTTTTTTAAGTGATTTCTGAAGTGTCATATTCGTGCATTACACTCGCGTGTGTAGTGATCGCAATGGATCATAGTAAAAAGGGTAACTGTAACGTTCACAGTATAATATTAATATTAATAATTACATATAATTATCATTATATATACAAAATACGTAACACCTTCATTGTGAAGGAAGGTCATCATTTCCCGGCGACATGAGCTAGCGCTGTATTGGCAACACTGTGCGGTTTCTCCATAAGCGCCGTTGTGTCTTCTGAACGTGAAAACGACTCTAGATGTGTGGCCCGGATAGTTTTGACATTATCGTTATGCGGCCCTACTCACGAATTGAGTTTGACATTGCTGGTCTATAGGACCTGTTGAGGAGATATATGTGTGTGTGTGTGTGTGTGTGTGTCATAGAACATCACTACTTCCAAACAAACTTGATGTGGCTCTTACAGAAACATCTGTTTTTGGAGTGGAACGATTACGAAAAGGTTTACACTGGCCTCCCCGATGGTGCAGTGGTTGTGTCGCCGCCTTGTAATCAAGGGGTTCAAGGTTCGATACCCGGTGGAGGCCCGTAGTGGTTCGGATTCAACTTTAAACTGTAGGTCCAGTCCCTCTTAGCCTTACTGTGCATAAAGTGGACTTAAAACACTAAATCAATCAACCAACAAAAAGGTTTACTGTTTCTTTGCAAATCTTCAATTAATGTAAAATTTAGTATAAAACATAATTTTTGCTGACTTTCTAACTTGACAAATTATTACTTCGAATTCTTCATAACACGTATAGTGCTGACCTTGAAGATCATGCTATCATTAGTTGGACTGAAATTTCACTTGGGAAGCAATCAATTAACATTGGGAAAAATCACAATAGGAGAAAGCAACTAATGTGATGCAGGAACTGGTCATATGTTTCCACAGGGGATTCCCATCACCACTGAGAGTTTGTCCCCACCCTAGGCCGATTAGCCGGCCCCGTGGTGGAGTATTTATCTCATTTCGCTACGACACCAGTGGTTCCGGGTTCGAATCCGGTCTGGGCATATGTGTCCTTCGTGAGCGTCTCTTCATCGATTACATCATATCATCATTAGCCAAGAGTGGCAGAAAGGCGAAGTAAAATAAACAAAATCAATCAATATTGGCCGATTAAAGCTGCTGTGAACTCCAACGATGAGAACTGTGCAAAGGGACTTAATTCAGATCATAACAAAGAAAACTACTTCATCAAAGTGTATGTTCAATATTATACTATTGTTTCCTGACATCTTTGTTACTACTGTACATTTTGTTACATTGTTTTGTCCGTCTTTCTCCTTTTCAGTTTTTCCATATGTTATTACGCATGTCCACGTTTCCCCTTTTTAAATTCCAGGTAGTTTCGCTCCTGCCCATCTCTAATAGGGACTCGATTCGTTAATAGTTGAAATAATAATTGTTACTAATTCTTGCCTTATTATTATCATTATTATTATTATATATCGATTTTGTATAAATGAACACCCCCTTAAAAAAAATACTTTCTTTCAACTGATATTCTCTACCTCCTTCTTTACTCTCAATTGATAATTCCAATCTCAACAAGAAAATTCAACATAATTATAGTAGCCACTGTAATCAACCAAATTTATTCAGTCAAAACTTCAGTGATGAAGGTTCCGCCTCGGGAGCCTGCCACTCTTCTCGTTCCATGCAAGAGTCAGCCAGCAAGCAGTGAAATGCGAATTGCTTTGCCAGTGGAGAAATTTTAGCCTCCGAAACCAGAATGAAAAGAAACAGGTGGGTGTCCTTTTCCTGGAAACCTCACTGCGGGAGTCACGCGGAGGGGAGGGGGTGGTGAAGGGAGGAAGGTTCTCTTCCTAGTCCTCTGATACGTCGCTAGGTGTCTCTGTATCGCATCGGGCCAGGAAACTACTTTCATGCCAACCTCCAGGCCACTCTTAAGGTGCTTAATGACTCTTCGTGCCGACTCGCGAGTCGTGAACGATGAGGGAGGAGAAGAGTCGCTAAGGTGCTTAATGACTCTTCGTGCCGACTCGCGAGTCGTGAACGAATGATGGGGAAAGAGTCGTGGGACTGTGCTGTGACTCTTCGTGCTGTTTCAAGAGTCGTGAACGAGCGATGCTCGTTGAAATGCAAGCATGTGTCGCAGCGCAGATCTGGAGTGCATTTTGTTGCGATATTAAAACCAGTGATCGAATGCAAAAAAGGAAGAATATGTAAATGCACGTTATTACTAATAAAAGGTTGATATAATTATATAGCATTTCTGTGTATGCTATCGTACTGCATAATTTGCATTATCCGCAGCATGAAATGTAAACTGAAACAAGATACAAATATAGAAAATCTCACTCATGAGGCAGAGTAATGAAAACAAGTATGTGTATAAAAAAAAGTATAAATTTTGTTTGTGTGTGTGTGTGTTTACTGTTTACACATGTATGTATATCCACACACATACAGAATCGTATTTGCATTTTTCTTATTTTATGCCGCTTTTCTTCAAA
Organism: Lepisma saccharinum; assembly: GCF_977018435.1. Taxonomy (NCBI): domain Eukaryota; kingdom Metazoa; phylum Arthropoda; class Insecta; order Zygentoma; family Lepismatidae; genus Lepisma; species Lepisma saccharinum. The sequence continues at coordinate 62,944,654 of NC_139230.1, read as the reverse complement.
TTTTAAGTAATCGCGACGATGAGGATGATGCGTGATGATATAGATGAAGGGACACTCGTAAAGAATATCCTTGCCCAGACCGGGACTAGATCCCGGGAACTTCTGTGGCAAGATCAAATGTCGATTACTTCAGAATCTTGGCCTTCTAGTCGGCTACACGCACACACACATACACAAAAATGCAATACAATTTATTAATCTTGAAGGACGTACGTTGTGTTAGTTTACTTAAATACAATCAACTGCTTCAACACCACCTACCCCCTTCCCCCTCTTCAGGCATGTGTTTCGAGAAAAAGAAGCTTGGCGACTCTTTTGAACGACTCATTTGAACGACTCTTCTCAGTGAGCGAGCGCTCATGAGTCGACTCGCACAAATGAACGGCTTGAACCCATCACTAGTCGCCAGCCGAAAAGCGAATTATTGAAACTAAACGAGTTGAGCAGCTAACGGATTCGGGGTCTCGAGTTGCATGCGAGTGAAATGTTGGCTGGCAAGAGAGGCTACTGTACCATCAGCCAATGGCGTTGCGACTTTTTCCATCTCGGTCATGCACAGCTGATCTCGGACAATTTTGTTTCGTCTGCAATGAAATACAGAATGAGATGTATCGATACTCTTTTTCACGTATGATCTTAATGCACGGATGTGTTAAGTGTAAAATGTGGGTGACATCGCATACAATTAATGACCGTGCTGTGCCATCTGGAAAGAGCAGTAAAACTCTTCCACGGTTGACAAAGATATGAAGAATAAGTGAAGTTCTGTTGCTGCGTAAAGGCAAGTCTCCATTCTATTTTTAATATAAAAATAATTATTGTATTTGTTGAATGGAAATCACAGTTAGGAGTTTATTAAAACCGTATGCACCATTCATAAGCAAGGATGTCTTCGATCTAATCTAATTTAAATTGTTGCGAACATGCGAAATTGTGCGAAGACGCACAATCTAATAAAACGGTGCCTAGTGGTGAAAAAGTTTAGTTTGGTACACAAAAGTTAATCAGGTCTGGATGTTGTGTTACTCACAGACCTCATTTCTATTATTGCTCGACACAAAAATACTCCAAGCAGAAAGTAACCACAAAAAAATACAACTTGTGCTTATGTGTGTTTGTATTTTGCTTCTTTTCTATTTTAAGCCACTTTTCTTCATTTTTAGCCTAATTTTGTTATTCTACTGTGAAAGCTTGTATTACGTACTTTGAATCTCCACCTGTATTTAAGAATGATTTTCATTATTGTTACTGTGTTTTTCCAATTCCATTGTTATAATGATACACATTATTTTCTACTTGAATCGAATTCCGTACATCACTATAAGCACATGTTGAACATGTTTCATTATTATTTAACTCGTTTTTATGTGCAGATCGATTTTTCAACATGTTTCTGTAGGCTTACATCAGTAGGTTAGGGTTGGTGCCCTTAGAGTTATAATTATACTCCTATGTGCATACACATACAGTATTACTAATTTTACATTTTAAGTGGGTTTGGATACTTTAACATTTCCACATATTCCTTGATGTGCTACACAAATATAGAACATTTTTCATACATCAGTGATTTGTGGCAGAGTAGCCTGCACAAGCTACTTTTCACAACAATTCCTCATGAATTAATGCATTCTTCATATTTAAAATGTACAAATTAGTTTCTCGGTAAGAGTTTAGTATATCGGAGACACATTTAAATCGAATATTTTGTTTCGAATGGTTCGTAATTACCAATTGTGTATTGCGGAACATAGTTCAAGGTGCCATTATGCTTTTTTACACGAAAAGAAAAAAAATATATTTTCACATACAGAGTACTTCTTTTGATTCATTTCTTCGCTTTCGTAACACACAATATGGCGGGCTGAGGTTGACTACCGTAGTGGGTATACAGTGTTTCCAACCTTCTTCACCAAAAATACCTACTGTCATGTTTGTCACTTGTGCAAATTGTACATTATGCACGGGTAGCTGACGGATAGCCCCACGAACCATTTCCTATAAGGTTAGGTTTGGTTAGGTTAGGCAAGCATATTTAAAAAAAAAGGGATTGGAAACACTGACAGGGGCTTACGTTATCAAACGTACGCAGCATGGCAATTGTGCGTCGGTGAGATATTTCTCTTAAAAAATACATGATTTCTTGCTCAAATATATTCCACGATGAAAGGATGATATGATCCACATTGTTATGTGACGTCATCATTAAAAGATATGTCACTAATGTATTTATTTTTGTAAAAGAAAGCGTAATTTCTTTGTTATTAAATGTAATAATGCACCTTGTTTGTAATATATATCTTTTGTTTAATGTTTATTGTATTTTATGCTCTGTTATGAGTAACTTAATGTATCTTTGTTTGCAAGAGTGCTCTATACGAATTTGTATTTCTAAAGATGTATAGATGTCAGTCTTGTTGATAGTATCCTTTTGTAGATAGTGAGTGATTCATCTGTACTTTAATCTGTGTTCTCGAAAAGAGTATAAAAGCGAGGATATCGCGTAAGAATCATCACACTTTCGCCACGGATCGTCGAAGCTTTTTAACTTAAAAAGAACTCCTCGGTATTGTGCATACATCTTGGTATGGTAGTTCGGGGCGCAAGCTAGGCCTATGTGAACATAGGTACGCCGATAGCCATGCATTGATGATATGCACAATACTGCAACTATTCTACGTTAAATAATAAAGCTAGCCTAAAGATTAATTTTGAAAAAAAAAAAAAAAAGGCTAAAGAGCAAATATTGGCTCAGTTATCATTGCATATCTCTTGGTGTGGTAGTTCGGGGCGCAAGCTAGGTCTATGCAATCATAGGCTTGCCGATAGCCACGCATTGAGTTTATGCGTTTTAGTTGAGTCAATTCATCGACAAAGCGAAATCCTCGCTTTCATCTCAAGTATATTTGCATTATAATTGCAATGAATAAAGAATAAAACCTTTCAGTTTATATATACTGCAATAATGTGATTTTATTTCTCTGTGCAGTGAATATTGTCTTTGCCTAACACTACCCCTGTACCTGAGAGGAGTCTGTGTACTTCACCGAGTCTCATCGTTCATCGCTGAGTATTATTAAGTTAATATTAATAGTATAATAATACGACGCGTACGTTCTAAGTTAGTTAGTCGTTAGAACGTGTCAAGTGGCAGCTCAACGTGTTGGCTCGATTTTGTAGTGTACAAGGGCAAGACCATTGTTTAAAGTTGAGATTAATTGTGCAAGAGCACTGAACTTTCATATTTATAGAAAAGCACAGAACTACTTCGTTCGAAATGGAAAGAAAACATTTGCGTAGCGCAAATAAAAATCTTGCTTCAAATTCAGAGCTTAATGTTCCCGATTGTTGTCGGAACATTGATAAAGATAAAACCACATTTGTGTGCAAGAAATGTACAAAGCTTTTACATTTTGAATGTTGTGGCCTAGATATTCGAACTGAAAGCCACGAGTCTACCGATTTGGTTTGTAAAGATTGTGAATTATTGTCTACGGATAGTTCATCTGATCCATTAAATATGTTCAACGCATTAAAAGCAATGATTGAAGGAATTAGCAAACAACAAGTCGAAAGTATGGGAAAATTACAGGCTGATATTAGCAATGATATCTGCAAACAGTCTGAAGCACTGAAAGCTGATATGTGTAAACAGTCTGAAGCACTGAAAGCTGATATCTGCAAACAGTCTGAAACACTGCAGGCTGATATTAAACAGCAAGCTGATTCCATTACCAGCTTGAAAGCTGATATCTGCAAACAGTCTGAAACACTGAAGGCTGATATCTGTAGACAATCTGACATATTGAAGGAAGATATCCTCAGAGAATGTGCGTTGCTAAAGGATGATATCGGTAAGCAGCACGATGAATCCATGAAAGCTTTAAGAGCTGAAATAGGCGAGATGGCCTGTGAAATACAACAACTAAAGTCTGAGAACGAGAGTACTAGGGCCCGATTCTCTGAAGAAATTCGGCAGGCTAGAGAGATGGACTTTGATGAGTTCCGGCGTAGCTTGGCAGCCGATGTTAATAAAGCCACGGAAAGTGTTCGCATCGATGTAGAGGATATTAATTCGAGATTCACTGAGGAGTGCAATAAGATTATTGAAAAACAGCTGACGATGGAACAGATGTTGGCCGAGGCCGAGGCTGACAAAATACAGTTCCGGGCTGAGGTCCAAGAAAATATTAGTCAGATTTCAGTAGTTGTGTCTCAAAGAAGCAAGGACGTTGAGGAAATAAAGACTCAAGTAGAACAGCTTACGAATCAGTTAGAGACCATGCACGTCACCCGACAAACAGAAACAGAAACTGGATCTCGAACAGCTGGTCATCCGTCTGCAGTTGCTGAGAGTGCAGCGTTGCCAACCGTGAACATTGAACTAAATGAAGCGATGGACAGAGCCGGTGGAGAGAGAACTAGAGAAGACAAACAAGTCTGTCGCCCACGAGATACACCTGATTCAAGAGGTAATGGAGTGGCGTCTGCTGTTCCACCTACCTTTAGTCTTTCGGGCGATGACAGAAGTTACAGAGAGCGTGAATCTCGCAGGGCCCGGCACAGTCTTTATGAAGAAAGGACAAAGAGGAAACGTCTAGAAAGGAAGAAAGATCACAGTTCCTCCTCTTCCAGCACCACCTCTGACTCTCAGTATCAAGCAAAAATCAGGAAGCGAACGCGAAGGCATGGAAATTCAAGGAGCGGGTCAGATGAGTCGCCGCCAAGAACTCAGCGATCAGCAATGACTGGAACTCCAAGGATGGCAGACCTTAATTCCTTGTCGAAGTTCAAGGGAGACCTGGAAGCCCAGAATGCTGAACAATACTTAAAAGAACTTAATATCAATTTTGATTTAATGCAGATTCCATACGAATACCGATTGGAAATTATTCCTCGGCTTTTCAAGGGCCAGGCTGAGCATTGGTTTCGAGCAAACCAGTTAGAGTTCAAGTCCTATTCTGATTTCTGCCGTCGTTTTCGCAAACAATATGCTTCAGAAGAGGCCAAAGAGAGGCAGCTGACAGCAGTGAGATCTCGCCGATACTTAAAGCAGTCCGGTATGAGCATGGAGGAATATGCCTGGTCTATTTACTCAGCCTACCGCAATCTGTCTGCTCGTTACATAGAACCTGAGATTGTGAATTTAATCATCTCCCAGCTTCCATATAGAGCTCGCAGTCTGAGTCTAGCTAATTCTCCTCAAACTGTACGGCAGCTAGCCGACTTTCTGAAAAGGTTCGAAGTGCTTGAAGAACAGGACAGTTGGAAGCCTGTGTGGAATAGGGAAGGTGCAGGCCAGGGAAATGCTCCCAGACAAAATAGAATTGGAAACCAACAACCCAGAGTCAGACAAGTTATGCAGAACCAGAGGAATGGATATTCCAATTACAACAGGCGGCGTAATCCTCCTAGAAGGGATGGCAGGAACAACTACGCACGTGGGCCGCGTCGTTCCAGATCTGATCCAGAAGAACATTCCGGTGACTCTTCACGTAACGCCTCTGAACCCAGTAACTTCAGAGCGACGGCGCCTCCGTTTGAACCTTCAGCTTCACGTTTGACGAACGAGCAACGTCAAAGCGTCGACATGACGAGAGACTTTTGTTGGGCTCCATCGACTAGTGCTAATCCGAGTGGTATACAGTCGGATTTAGCCAGTCGCCCAACGTGAATTCTTCGTTCCCGATCACGGTTGGGCTAAAATCTTGGACTTCTCTGGGAACAGATGACAGCGTTATAAATAGTGAAGACAATCATCTTTTTGTTGTGCTGACTCTCAATGAAGGAGAACAAAGTTTTGATAGAGCACTACAACAGGCAGTTAGAAAGGAAAATTTACCCAGGGCTCCGTTAATTAAAGCAACTGTAACAGGCGTCGAGTTTATTTGTGTTCTGGACACTAGCAGCGAATGTAATCTCATGAGCTACGCCATTTGGAAGAAGATTAAAGAGAAGCTGCCGTCATTGGAGTTACAAACATGTCCAGATGTTAGGATGACTGATTTCACTGGGAGAAACAAAACTAGAGTTGTGGGATGTAGACAAGTATATCTGGAGATTGCTGGAAGAAATTTATTGGAGGACATGTTTGTCTTGAGAGGTCTCGAAGCTGACTTTATTTTGGGCTACCCATTCCTCAGGAAATATGAAGCAGGAATTGACCTACAGCGCGAGAAGTTATCCCTCACCGTAGACGGAGTTCCGGTAGAGCAGGACCTCGTGAATAATGGATCTTCGAAAGGGACGTATGTAAGAAATGTCCGTGAAGATTCCCATGTCGATCAGTGGACGGCTAGTCCTGACGACATTCTGCAGAAGGTCAATGCGAATGAGATTTTATGCGAAAGGGGTAGAAGCCAATTGAAAGAAGTCTTATTGAAGCATAGAGATGTATTTTCCGAGAGACCAGGTACTATTAAAAACTTCCAGTGTGATATTGAACTCACCACCACAGAACCTTTGTACCGATCTCCATATCCCATACTAATAGCCTAAAGAAAGCTCCTGAAAGAAGAACGGAAAAAGTGGAAACAAAGAGATGTTACTGTGCCTTGATATTCATCTTGTGTGAGCCTCTTAATTGTTGGTAAGCCTGATGGTAACATACGCCTGCAGTCATGTGGTTAATTAATTATTCTATTTCTGAGACCACTGGATATTCGCCTGCTGAACTATTCTTCAACCATCCCATACCCAGAGAGATCCTAACCCATTTCAATTGGCCCGAACGGGAAGAAGCCCAACCGGATTGGAAGTCCAAATTATTCTTAGCCCAAGTCAGGGAGAAGAAGAAGCTGTCGAAGGATTTAAAACAGAAGGGAAACGCCAAGACAGTGACAGTTGGAGACTTCGTGATGGTTAAAAACCATTCCTTAAGTTCCTCATTAGATAGGACCATTCAAAAGTTATTTATGTTGTGGATAGGACCTTATCTAGTGGACAAAGTGGAAAATAATGTTGTGACATTGCTAATTCCAAGGACTAAAGAATTATATGGTAAGGTTAACTTGGATAACGTAAAACTGATGCGTTTTTCGGAGGATAAAAAGAAAGAATTTGTAATTTAAAACTAAGTTTCCTCCAGGTAGATAACTTCCTTCCTGAAACTTAGTTTCCGAAAGGAAGGGGCAGATGATATGATCCACATTGTTATGTGACGTCATCATTAAAAGATATGTCACTAATGTATTTATTTTTGTAAAAGAAAGCGTAATTTCTTTGTTATTAAATGTAATAATGCACCTTGTTTGTAATATATATCTTTTGTTTAATGTTTATTGTATTTTATGCTCTGTTATGAGTAACTTAATGTATCTTTGTTTGCAAGAGTGCTCTATACGAATTTGTATTTCTAAAGATGTATAGATGTCAGTCTTGTTGATAGTATCCTTTTGTAGATAGTGAGTGATTCATCTGTACTTTAATCTGTGTTCTCGAAAAGAGTATAAAAGCGAGGATATCGCGTAAGAATCATCACACTTTCGCCACGGATCGTCGAAGCTTTTTAACTTAAAAAGAACTCCTCGGTATTGTGCATACATCTTGGTATGGTAGTTCGGGGCGCAAGCTAGGCCTATGTGAACATAGGTACGCCGATAGCCATGCATTGATGATATGCACAATACTGCAACTATTCTACGTTAAATAATAAAGCTAGCCTAAAGATTAATTTTGAAAAAAAAAAAGGCTAAAGAGCAAATATTGGCTCAGTTATCATTGCATATCTCTTGGTGTGGTAGTTCGGGGCGCAAGCTAGGTCTATGCAATCATAGGCTTGCCGATAGCCACGCATTGAGTTTATGCGTTTTAGTTGAGTCAATTCATCGACAAAGCGAAATCCTCGCTTTCATCTCAAGTATATTTGCATTATAATTGCAATGAATAAAGAATAAAACCTTTCAGTTTATATATACTGCAATAATGTGATTTTATTTCTCTGTGCAGTGAATATTGTCTTTGCCTAACACTACCCCTGTACCTGAGAGGAGTCTGTGTACTTCACCGAGTCTCATCGTTCATCGCTGAGTATTATTAAGTTAATATTAATAGTATAATAATACGACGCGTACGTTCTAAGTTAGTTAGTCGTTAGAACGTGTCAAGAAAATACCTTGACGAACATTGTAAACCTTGGAAAAACTCATTTCCGTAAGTAGTGTCTTCTGTAAAATTGAAGAAATGGGTCTCCGATATACTAAACTGTTACCAGTTTCTCTAAATTTACTTTCAGTATTCTAAATGTATTTCTTATCTTTCTGTACAACTTGCAAATTTCATTACACAATCTGAATCATTACCATGTTAGCTAGTGTATTACTTCAGATAGTTATGTATATATTTTTCATTCTAATTCGTTTCATTTTTCTTTCAGCGTTTCAGATTAAGCATTCCCAGAACTCCAATTGAAAGAGGATGGGGAAGTAAAATATGGCTTGTGTTTGTGTATGGCTGGTATTGGAGAGGTCTCATCTTTCTGCAATCATCTTCATGCTTGAACCTGGTGTACAATAAAGGGATAATTTATCATGCATTGAAAAAGAAAATGCATGGCTGCTTCCTCATATGTAAACAATACTAACCATTTCAATAAGTATCATGGACTTCGTTGCTTCCGTGCAGAAGAAAAGAAGGTTGGACATGACAAGTGATACCGAAATCACCAATGAAATATCAGTCTCTTGTAAACATTCCGAAACCTACAAAAGACTAGTGAGATGTGCAGAAACGTGCATAACTAAAACAGTAAATTTTTCAAAAAAAAATCTTTTCTACTTAGTTTATTACGTACAATAAAAGTGTTTGCTAAAGTAGAAATTTTGTTTGGGTATTTTCATCCTTCATTTGAAGTATGTTTGGTACCCTTAACTCTCTGTACCTGTGAAATGTTTTGCTGTGAACATTTTCAGTTGTTTTTAGCTCTCGGAAACATGTTTTTGTGAAGTAAAGTACATTTGATACCTTAACGTGTTACTTTACTGTGAAGGAGCACAGCCCAATGAATATAGCACCCAACAAGACATTCCACAACTATGTTGGGGGCCTTAGGTTTGGAGCTTATAGAAAGTTCCATGTTTTTCATTATTTTAGTGTGCATACAAGCAATTTTTACTAATAAAAAGCAGCAAAAGTATTCGGAGATGGCAGGTTTCTACTTGTGCTGGCCATAATTTGGATTCAAATATCTGTTATTTGTGTTTTCTGCATGTAATAATCAATTATATATTTCGTAAAGCATCAAAATTGGTTGATTAAAAAGGAAAACATTAACTCTCGAAGGGGTACAATAGTTAAAAGTACATTTCTTCTTATTTTCTGGTGACAGTGGTTTCTGTAACAAAGCTACCTTCATTCATTTGTTGGAACTTGAAAGGACAAATTATGTGGACTGTTCCTTTCAATTGTAAGAAATGTTTCTATTTGTGCTTGAAAGTGTTCTCAATTTCTTTTCAAACATACAATAATTCACAAGCAAAATATATTTCAAAGCTTCCTGCAACCCTTTGGCTGACATCCTATGGGTGCGGATGAAAATCTGCTTGGATGTCTTTGTGCTGCTGGCATGGGAAGCGAGACATTCGTGAATGGCTTTTCTGAAAGATCTCTGGTGGTGATTGTTGTGTGCATCAAAAGGAAGGAAATGTACTTTACAATTAAGGTGCTGACATTTATTATAGATGAGGTTGACATACATGGTGAACCTTTCTTTCGGTAGCTCTGATCGAGTCCTGGTCGTGCCTGTATTTTTTGCTTAAAATTTTACTTGGTGAACCATCGTCTATGTGAAATGAAATTTCATCCTAACTTGGCTAGCAAAAGTTAATTCTGTCACCATTTCCCTCCCCCTGATACTTTATCAGTTAGCATTGTTTACACAGCCACCCTTCAGTCTTAATGGTTGTGGAAAGCACCATAGAAGCTGAAGGGCTCTTATTTGGTTGTGAACAACTAAACGTAACATATTCATTTGGTCTACTGAGAGGAAATGAAGGTTCTTGAGTATATGTACTTGAAATTTAATTGCATGAGGTGAATTGGTCACACAATGAATGCTGTATTCAGCAAAAACCCAATGCCACAGAAACAGCACAACAATCACCCATGTTGATATCCCAAGAAAACCAATTATCACCCATGTTGTTTTATGTTATACATTTTACCTCAAACAGGAAGTTCCATGGTTCCGAAAACTTTTCCATCTGTTCATAAAATGTGCCACTACTATATTCTGGAAAATATATATTTTCTTGTATGTACGCATTGCTTGCATTGTAGAATTATTTCTCTTGTAGTCTACAGTCATTACAAGCATAAAAACACAGTTTTTCATTGTGACGTTTCAGCAGATCATATGCTCCCCTAATCAGACTGTTATTTTTAGTTTTATTTACATTTATTCAAAAATAAATGTCTGATGAAGGGAGCATTCGTGTAACCGATTCAGTTATTGCAGGATTCACCAAATCAAAACTGACAAGCAATTAAGCTAAACCTGCTGTACTTTTTTTCATTGTAGGCAGCACTTTGGTCAATATTTTAACAAGCACTACAGCAGAGCCGCTCTTGGTCACACACAACTAAACCTTGACATTGACTGCCATGCTGGGGGCATATTTAAATATATTTTACAGAAAAAAATAACTTACATTAGTGTGCAGAAGATACCAATCACACTGCCAACCTCAACTTTCATTAGAGCAGTTATACTCTCAAGTAAAATTAGATATTTTTACCAATCCAATATTTCTCTAAATAGTCTGTAATTTACTGCAATTATATTAATTTTGTGAACCTATATAAATTAAGTCCTCTGTGCCCGTGCCTTCTAAGACACCTTGCTTTGGATGGCAGCTGCGGGACGGTATGGGTTCGATCCCAAGTTCAGTCTCCAGGAATTTTCGGCCGGTGGCAATCCACCATCATGAGGAAATTGGGGAGCTCCGAATGAGTAAGCATAATCCGGTCACGAAGACCTACTACAACGGCTGGGGATACGTCACGCTGACCCCCCGACTATTCCAATCCTGGTTGAAGATCTCCACACTTAGTGGTGATGAAGGAAAGCATAGGAGGGAGGCCGGTAGGTAAGCCAAGGCCCTTCATGGGCTGTTACGCACAGGATTATTATTTTTATATAAATTAATAAATCCTACTTTTCTATAATAGTACTTTATTTGTATCCAAAAATATTTCATATGGAGAGACATACACACTTTCCAGAGAGAAAAAAATTACAATTATTAGAAATATTTATGCATATGGGTTGATCTGTGAATAACCAAACTGCACCATACACAATAGTATATTTAGAGAATAGATTAGTTTGAATTCATTGCATGGGTTTAGCAATTCCACTGTTGTCAAAACAACATTCGTAGCTATTCATTGACAAACAAAAAATTGTTAAAGCACAACACACTTGAAAAATTTTGTTTGTGTTACATCACCTGGTTTAGCACTGACAAATTGGGCAGGTATTGTTGATATCAGGATACTATATTTTCTGTAATCAAACAAACATATCCAATCACCTGCTCGACTTGTTTTCTGAAATTTGCCAGTTTCCTAGTGTATTGCAGATTATATACACGACATTTCACCACTTGTCTACTATTCAGGATGCTGAACAACTCCCATGTACACTCAACACAGGGAAACCGCCATTAAAGTGGTTAACTTGCTGGGACCACTATAAAACTGCACTCTCATTGAAAGTCTTCAGTAAAATTTGCTTTTTGACACTTGAAATCCTTCGCAAGTTCCTGTAATCTGACATCACAGTGTCAATATGTTCCAGGGTCATGTCTGTCTGCCATGCAGTATATTCAAATCCTAAAAAATAAAAGAGTATAAATAGTACATGTATCACAAAGAGAAAAATGGAATATATATATATATATATATATATATATATATATATATATATATATATATATATATATATGGTTGGGGTGGACCAATGTGATATGCTCACGTTGGCTGCTACTAATGCTTAACCGTTAGGGCTGTCCCATTCGTAACAAACTGTGATTATAAAAATATATATCGTACACATAAATGGAAAAAAGTTTAATCTGCACTGTGTCATGCATTTGGCTCTGACTATGGGGTATGCATAGGTTTGGGTCTCCTGGGGGAAGCATAACAAATTTTCCCAAGATTTCAGCCTGTGTATGGAACCCATGGCCACCAGCCATCGTGAGGAAATTGGGGAGCTAAGAAAGAGTAGCGTAACCTGGTCATGGAAACCCACGACAATGATCAGGGGTTCATCACGACCCGTCATGCCATGGGAAAAAGAAACTTTCCCACTTATCTCTGGATTTTTCATTTTTGTTTACACAGGATTATTACAAAAAGAAACACACACACCAGCTTGATAACAGCAGCATGTGAAATGCTAGCATGGTTTTACAGCAATAATGTCCTATGAATAGTATTCTGGTTTCGTTAGCAAAAAAAGTCATTTCACTCAATACATTACAGAGGTAAGGAAATTCTAAATCTAATGAATTACATTTCAATATGATGAAAATAACAACTTAGTTTGTTACATTTATTGTTACTTTTCCCTACAAAATTCACACATGCTTTTCGTAGTTTGGATTTCATACATTTATAACGGATATTAGAAACTATTACTAGTATATGTAGAAATACTGTGTGTCTGAAAACACTCCCGTTAATGGTTGCATGGATCCCTATTGTGCTCCACTGAAATGTGAGCTTTATAACAAGTCAACAATGGATATATTTCACATAATGGATGAACAGACTTTCTGCACTCTTCCACGAAGGTACAGTGGGATCCATGAGTATTACCGTGCAAATTGTCCATCGCCATGTTCGTTCACTTTCTTTGACCCAATGAGAGCTTCAAGAATTAAAAGAAAAGTCAAAACAAGCTGTTGACAACTTCTGCACCAGCATACATGAAAATCCATCGCTTAAAAACACTTAGGATGTAAGAGAAAAATTAATTAAAATAGTCATGGACAATTTTCACGGTAATACTCATGGATCCCACTGTACACTGGGAGTCAAAGTGATTAGTGTTGCCAAACTACAGAAGCATGTGAAAATAAACGAGTGGATCACTACCGTAATCCCCACAACCGTGTTAAAAAATTGATTTTTTCAAACATTTACTGGAATCATTTATGGCATAAGTGTGTCATTATGTACTAGAACAAGAATTGTGGCCTTCTAAATCCATGAAACTTGACATTATAAAATATATATTAACTGCGGTTACATGCGCAGTAAATACAAATTGGATGATATTGTTAAGGCAAGGGGAATTTATGTGTGCATCAAGTTCATATGAACATAAAATCTTAAGATTGAATATAACTTAAGGACCTCAAAAGGGAAGTTACTTCCACAGAGCCATTTTCTAAATACTTTCTAAAATAATGTCATGCATTTCATCTCCGATATTGTAAATCAGCAAGAAATTTGTTATTTAGAAGCAGATTTTTTTTAGCAGCAAAGTATTGTGAGTATTGTCAGTTATAAACACAGCAAATCTCAATCAGTGGTTATTCACTAACTTGTTATGTAGCTACATTAACCATCCAACTTTCATGTTAGTTCTAGTGTTGCCCACGAGACGAGACTTTGGCCTGTCTCGTCTCGTCTCGAATTTTTAAAAGCCTGTCCCGTCTTGTCCCGCGGACAACACTAGTTAGTCCAGTCTCATAGTCATAGAAGAGAGGATTCTCAGTATCTTCCAGTCAACCATGTTCTTAACTGCTTAGAAAAAGTTCAGACATTGACGTTAACTTATCTCTTGTTTATTTTGTTTCAGTTTTTAAAGTCTAGTGAATACTGGTGTCATGATTTATGTAATACATTCAATTGTAACTGCTAGAGGTCTTTAGTTTGAGATTAAGTTTTGTTTTAAGTCCACTTTTATGCACAGATAGACTAATTGGGACTGGACCTACAGTTTAAAGTGGAATCTGGAACACTATATGCCTCCAACCAGGTATCGAGCCTGGGATGCTTTCATTACAAGGTGACTGCATTACCGCTATGCCATCGGGGAGGCTGCTATGGGTTTTAGTGATGATGACATGGAAGGTTTTGTTAATACACGGTATATGTGTCAGACACAGAGGAATAAGTTGACGTTCCAATGTTTTGTTTGCTACATATTTTTAAAAATGCAGATTATATTAGTACTTACATTACTGATGTGTATTTATTAATTTTTAATTTTGTTGGCCTCTGAAATTGTCAGTATTGGAACAATTGTTATAAATTAGTGGAACACCTCTAAATGTAAATTTTACCACATATCAATGAAAAATAGAATGCCTACATTCGCTTCCATGTGTGGTAAATAAGTTTTTTCTACATTTCTTTTGCAAAAATAACATTTCTTAAATTTTGGAAATCATGAATAAATGTGTTAAAAAAGACACTCACCCTCTCCACTGTATTCTGCCCTTCTTGGGAGAAAGTCTTGCTTGATGCAATTCCTGACTCTGGCCTGGAAAATGGAAATTCTGCAATCTCTTGCCACTGCCAACTAGTAGCTGCCTGTTGTAAAAAAAGCAAATATAAACATCACTAAACATGCTAAAAATGTTCGAATTTAGTTCTACATTATCAGTACTCAGTAGTAAGTGTGTATACATTTGCATTTTATATCCATTCCATTATTTCAAAATTTCTCTATACATTTTGTAACTCTGATCAACACGAAACGTGTTCTTGTAGTTAAACATAATTCAGGTTAGCTGCTAGTGTTCTATTTCTCAATTATGACCTTTAAAGTGCTTCTGTATTTTCAATTTAATTTTTGTTGCGCCGCTTTTCTATCATATGGATCAATCGCGACAATAACTGCGAACTTATGACATATATATGATGAGACGATCATATATTAACGCCTTACCCCATGAGCATTAAAGTGCTTTTATATTATTTTTTACACAAGAAAAGGGCAAAGGTAATATTTTCCGTGGATATAGCACCGTGTCATGAAGGCAACTTAGAAGAACATTGGAAAAACCTATTGTATTTTTTTAAATATATTTTTATTTACACCTTGTACTACTGCAATACAATATACATTGACAAATATGTCTTCAACAAAGTCAAGCATGTGTACGCGGAAACCAATATTTCCTTAAGAAATCGAAAAAAATGCATTGATTAACAACCGCATATTTACATGGCTGATTACTGTTATTTTAATGTGCAAGTTTATAATAATAATAATACAAATCGTAACATACTCACCCTAAGATGGCCCGGAATGTAAGTATTCTCTTGCATCTCACATTATCCTTGTCTCAAGTACCAAAAGCAAACATAAATATACATCCACCTTCGACAATTATGGCAAACGACTCGACCGAACGACTGATCTCGGTTGGGTATGAGCTACCGAGTGCTAGCGAACGGAACGACTCGAGAGCCAGCGAACGAGTGAGTTTCAATAATACGGTATATTCGATGTCGTTTGTCTTGCAACCGACTTCAGCCACCAACTCGTCAGCTAGCTACCGTAACGAGTTTCAATAATAAGCTCCCCGCAACGGAACCCAATAAAACCCATTAGAATTTATGGGTTCCTGAACCTTTGACAACAATGGTGGAGGCTAAATGAAGAAAGATCACAAAAAGTCGCAATATTTGTCATGAATGTAAAATTTTCAGCAAATGTAGAACAGTTTGCCGGGGTCACGTGAACGTTTCGGGGGGCCAGTGCCCCCCGTGCCCCTCCCTAACGACGTCCCTGAGACCGAGGAAAATTTTCGAAGGCTCTCCCTGTCTGTCGTGTGTGAAATGAGTACAGTTTTGCCAATTCAAACCTCCTGATAAGAAAAAAAGTACTCTTTCAACTCTTAAATTACGCTAAATACGATCAAATTATGCTGGTGTCTATTATTATTATTATTATTATTATTATTATACAATTATTTTAAATTGATAATTTTCTGATGGTTGTAGTATTTTTAAGTTCAATTTATTTCGGAGTTGTGAACTGTGTTATTGATTATTTATTAGGTATAGTTAAGCAGTATTAGGAATTTCAACCCTTTAATAAAATGGGTTCAGTATAGTGCTAGAAAAAAGTTGAAAAAAATTCGACGACTAGTAACGGCGTCCGTTTGTTATTATTTGTGACTTCCTACTTTCTAACGATTTCCTTTCATAAAATTTTCCTCACTTGTTAAATTGGAGAGGAAAAAGAAAAGATTAAAAGAAGAGGATGTACCAGGGACTGTAAAAGCTTGTCCGTTTGTTTGAAACAATGTTATGGGCTTTTACTTTTGAGATCACCACCCCCATTCTGTCAGAAACAAAAGTCGTTA
Organism: Lepisma saccharinum; assembly: GCF_977018435.1. Lineage (NCBI taxonomy): Eukaryota > Metazoa > Arthropoda > Insecta > Zygentoma > Lepismatidae > Lepisma > Lepisma saccharinum. The sequence continues at coordinate 62,928,323 of NC_139230.1, read as the reverse complement.
ACATGCGAAGAGAAAATATTAAATATGCAAAAAGGAGAGGAAAAGTAAGGTTTTGATGGTCTATACCTTCTATTACAATTCAGAACATTCAAAAAATGCGCTTTCCTTTCTTATGTTAAGCGCGATTTGGGGAGTCAAAAATAACAGCCATCCGCCTGTTGCCACTCGCTGCAAACACGTGTTGGGAAGAGGGAAGGGGGTGGGGAATGGCCAGGCAAAAGTTCGTGAATAGGCTTCCGTCTTGGGGCCAGGTCAAGAAATTTATTATTTGTGTGTGCGTTTTCTCGTTTTGGGGAATTTTTCTCTGAAAACAGGCACATTGTATGCATTGGCGGATCTAGCGGGAATACTCCCGGTTCACTTGCTCTTCCCAAAGGATGACTAACTATTATAAAAAGTTAGATATCATTATATTAAAAGAACATAAAATGATCGAGCAGTTCTTTTCCAGATAGTAAAGTTTGACGCAAATGCATAAATAGGGAATAGATTTATGAGATACCTAAGTAAATTTAATCCGGGACTTGTTGCTTGCAAGGCAATAACGTTAACTGATGGACACAAAGCGAGAGCATTTTAGATTGAATATTTCCAATGTCTATCTCTTTCTTTCTGTTATCATTGTTCACACAAATACAACAGAACTTCATCTATTTCACACCTCTAGTAATTGATTAATAGAGTTTTAAATTCACTTTTCTGCACAGATATGTTAATTGGGACTGGACGGACTTACGGTTTTATGTGAGATACGAACATTTATATGCCTCCACCGGGTATGGAACCCTAATCTCTTAATTAAAATGCGACGACCGGGCTGCTTTGGTGTATGCCGGTATTATAATGAACACTGTTCCGTTTCAAATGAGACAGTGCACCGAAAAATGTGAAAGAGGCCTCCCCGATGGCGCAGTGGTAACGTTGTCGCCTCGTAATCAAGGGTTCCCGGGTTTCATACCCGTTGGAGACACATAGTGGTTCGGATCCCACTTTAAACTGTAGGTCCAGTCCCGATTTGCCTTTCTGTGCATAAAGGAAAGAAAAACACTGTGATAAAGTAGAGAGCAAGACATATGAAAAGTATATTCGGAAACAGTTATTTTCAAATCTTCCTCCACGGACCGTCATTATTCTGGACCAACAGCTGCAAGAATGAACAGCTTCCCACCAAGTCATGCATTCTTGTATGTTCCTGGTCAAAGCAAACTATTGTAGGTGCCAGCATCCCTGTTGTGACCATACGCTTTTGATGGGCAATTGTTCTCCAATTTAAATATATGGGGAATTTGATGCTGAACGTGCTGCTATTACATTAAATTGCAACTTTAATTTCATCTTAACATCGGAAATTATGTCGGAACATCAGTGTTCTGAAACTAAGAATTTTAATAAGACGATCGTCAATAACGGGAAAGATATCGGAACTAAAAAAAGACTTAAAATTTGCACAGCACTTGTTTACGTCACTTTGAAATTTCACAATTTAAGTGCTTTATTCTTGTGAATCTGGTAAAGAATAATACATAATAATTCCACGCGACTGCACTTTTTTATAGCTAGTTGTTATTAATACCCGACTCATTTTTTTACGTGATATCATACTTTTCCTCATGGGTAGTAAATATGGTTCTCTATTTTATACATACACACTTATCGAGAAGAATAGTTATTACAAGAAATATGTTACATTCTGTTTCATATCTCGCAACCTCTAGGACTTTCTTATTTACAGGAATTATAATTTTAAAAGGACGAAAATACGAGGGGGAAATATCTGCTTAATACAAAGAAAACATATGTTAATATTAAGTTATGGATAATAATAGTGTATAATAATAAATATTATGCGCTTCCACTTAATACATTTTCTCCTTGTAATTTGGGTAGTTTCCCCGATTCCTACTCCCGCCGTTGAATTGCACATACTCGCAAGTCGCAACAAGAGGAAACATAAAAGCGTAGTGCAAAAATCTATTTTTTTATTATAGACCCATGGCAGCTAGGGACGACCAAAATAACGTCAAGTTTAGTGCTCTTTGTGCATAAATATACTATATTTAGCCCGTCTGAGCTACCCTGTCGTTGCGCTTTAATATATTAATTCTTAGGTTCAGGAGAACGTAATTTTCAGAAACTTATGACTTGCTACATAATCCTAAAGGTTTGCTAAACAATTTTTGTTATCGATTTACACGAAAAATTCTTACCTTCGTTGAAAATAACGTTTGAATAGCCATCCTATCGCGCTCCAATGTAAAGCTTAGGGCAACCAGATGACGAACGTAATTATTTAGGGACACAACAGGGCTAGTGCCTATAGTGGAAAAGTTTGACAGTGAACAGCCCCGTTGACCACTAACTTTTGTTGCGGCGTGTACTACAGCAGACGCTCGATGCGCGCTGGAGCTTTCTTGTACTGCGCACCATGCGGCAACGCTGTTGCCATAAGCCCCATACTGAACTCTTAAGTTGGGCTCACCAATAGAAAAGTACAAACAAGATCTGGAGATTTATAAAAAAATAAAAATATTTCCTCAAAATATCTTCATTTGGATTCTACCATTATGCCAAACACAGAGTGTTAGGTGCGAACCAAGTTCAAATTTTGCTAAGTTTAGAACTATTATGCTAGGGTTGGCACCACTGATTTAGGAAGTTACGAGAGATTCCTCGCGGACCCTATAACTTGACAACCCCCTCCCTCCCTTGCACTACCCCTCACCCATCTGCCTGTAGGATGACGAGAAAACTTCCTCAGCCCCTCAGTTGCAGGCAAAGACGGTCGTCTTTGGGCAGCAGATCGGAGCGAGCGAGAGAAAGCATATTGACACTTGACAGTTGAGTAGCAAACCTACATTACGCTCATAATTTTACAACGCTCATTGAACTCTTAAATAATAGAGAACTGGAAATATGTATAAATGAACTGTAGGAAGTTCCTCACTTCCTACATGGAGGAATCGCTCCTGCTTTATACTGCAGATTTGCAGTAAGCCATAAAATTCTTCACTCCAAATTTTTTCGCAGTTGATACCCAGTTATACTTTTCAGATCATCACGCTTCATTGGAATATAACCTGCGGTCACTGAACTCCGACTTGAACATCGTCAATAACTGGTGTGAATCTAACGGTCTTAACATGAATCCGGAAAAATCCACTTTCATGATCATGGGATCTAATTATTCAACAGTGTTCGGAAAGTTACTTTTTAAAAGGTAACTAATTACAGTTACAGTTACTTGCTAGAAAAAGTAACAGAGTTACAGTTACTGATTTTAAAAAGTAACTCACGTCAATTACAGTTAGTTTCCTGTGCTACAAAAGTAACTGTAAGTTACTTTTACAGTTACTTTCTGCTGGAAATTTTCTTGCAACCAAATTACACAATCGATCATTAATTGTAATAAAATATTGTGAAGACACATATGTTTTACTTATATTACTGGCACATAATATAAGTCTTCTTTTATTTATATTTATTATAAAGTAAAGTAAAGTGCTCCCCTATGCTTTGCACCACGCCATGAAAACGTATAGGGGGGTATAGAGTTAGGGCCCCACACTTTCTTGATCACGACCAAAGGTGGGGGTGATGTGATCAGCACCACGCCCCTGCCCGCCTTTAACCCCCAGCGTTTCCTCCAGGTACCCATTTTTTATACAACGCTGGGTTGGCTCCGGAGCCGTTTGAAGAGGTGGAAAAAAATCTCGGTTCTCCCCCACCGGAGATCGAACCCGGGTCACTCGCATGGTAGTCAGAACGACTTTGTCCGAACCGGAATTCGAACCCGAAACCCAGGCGCGTATATTCCAGGCTAGCTAGGCTATATCCGAAGCCCAGAATAAATACAGAAAATAACCGATTAGCAAATGTGACTGTTGATTGTTCCACCCTCAAATAACAACTGAGGGAGAAAACGAAAGTACATGGGGATGGACTTCTTTCCTTTAAAACTATCAACAGGGTTCTTCGTTCCCGACCAGCGCCTGGAGGCGATCGGTGACGTATTTGTAGTGGCTTCTAAACCCAAGCCTTGAACAGGGAACTCTTCATTCTACAATGGCGGTAATACTTTACAGAGATGCCAATTCGCTAACCAGCATGGGATTATTCTCAGAGAAGGGAAATTTTTAAACGGAACTACAATTACAGGAATGGGAAAAGCTGGCAAAGTAACAGGGATTTTTCTCCCTCTGGACCTATACTGTCCCATTGAATACATCCAGAAGCGAGAGCGCTGACCTTCAACCAATCATGCTTTACAATGGTGACAAAGTTTTGAACCCCTCGGTTGTTTCATTTTTGACTGGGGGGGGGGGGGGGAGTGTCTGACCGCGTTGAAGGAGGATGAAGAAAATTACGCATCTTACTGTGTGGATTTTATTTAGTGTATTGAGTGAGTTACATCAGAGGCGCAACCACGATTTTTTGTCTGGGGGGGCAAGTACCAGGATAAACGTACCAATAATAATAATAATAATAATAATAATAATAATAATAATAATAATAATAATGCTAATAATAATGATGTTATATTATATTATTATAACATTATTATTATTATTATTATTATTATTATTATTATTATTATTGATTTGCTTTATTTTACTTCGCTTCTTGTGCCACTTTTGGCTAATTTGCGAAGATGGGGATAAGTGATGATATGATGAAATTGATGAATGGACACTCACAAATATCCATGCCCAGCCGGGATTCGAACCCGGGACCAACATTATTATTATTATTATTATTATTATTATTAGTAGTAGTAGTAGTAGTAGTAGTAGTAGTAGTAGTAGTAATATCAAAGATGTTATTATCCTCGTAAATTATGCAAAAAGGGGGTAGAAGTTGGTGCTAAAGCATTTGTGTTCGATCAAACGATTTTAATTATTTTTTCAACACGTTGAATTTCACATTAATAATGGAACACAAGATCACAAACTATTTTTGAAAGACAGAAAATCCTTGATAAGCGCTTTCCAAATATAATTCTTTTTTTACATTAACATGTATTGTATAACTTTCATGCACGATATATGTTGCATACAGCAACATGGAGCGACGTGGACATTAAATTGTGTACATATTCAACGTTTCTATAATAATATTATATACAACATATATTATTTAAATACATTATACATCCAATTCATCCATCTCACAATAAATCAACAGCAAAAATTACATAAATTGTCTCTCAAATGTGCACGCTCTCTTTTTTCAAAAGAATTGTTCATGTGTTTAAAACACAATCAATTAAGACAAGTCTCATTTTTCTGTCTAGTAATTTACAATGGATTACAAAGAAGAATGACAAAATGCGAGCGAAGCGAGCAAGAAAATGTTTGGGTCCAATTTCTTTGCAGGCTGAAATCAATATTGATTTAATAGGACGCAAATGATTTCACGGGACGCCAATTCATTCTCTCATTTTCAACTTTTGTGCCTCCCCGATGGTGTAGTAGTAACATCGTCGCCTTGTGATCAAGGCGTCCCGGGTTCGATACATGGTACAGTGATTCTGATCTCAATTTAAACTGTAGGTCCAGTCCCGATGAACCTATCTGTGCGTAATGCGGACTTAAAACCAAAAAATAACCAATCAATCTTACAACTTATTTTCATTTAGATCGTTCGGCGCCCAGGGCCGACTCCCGCGGCACCCTAGCTACGGTTCTGAACTTGATAAGACTAAAAATAGCAGGCATTGCGAGCATAGCGGGAAAGAAAATTTTACGAAAAGTATTTTTATTTGCATAAAATTTAAAGTTGTGTGCGGTACTGCAGGTACACTTGGCCATCAATGTTTGCCCCCCCCCCAGAACCCATTTCAGTCCAAGGTTGAGCAATGCCCCCCTGTCCCCCTATGGTTGCGCCACTGAGGGGCATAGGCCTATACGTTTTGAATTATATGTGCTGCGTACTGTACTGAATGAACAAGAGTGACATAATTAACGAACTATTGACGAAACAATTTACTCTGCTTTTGTATGAGGATAAGCTTCAAATCATGAAGATATGCAGGCCTGGCATCCCAAAGAAAAGCAGAATGGATTGGATTTAGTTTTGTAGCGTCGCTTTCCTGCCACTTTAGTTAATCGCGACGACGAGGATGACTAACGATACGAGGAAATTGAAGAAGGGACATTCACAAAGAATAGCTTCGCCCCCCCTACTTTTTGTAACTTTTGCTCCCCCACCACGCTAGCCTTATGCACCAAGGGAAATTAAACTGTTCTTGCCGCCCTACATTTTGTACCTTGCCCACCCCCCCGTCTTGGAACCCACTGCTGTGTTGTACAGTGGGATCCATGAGTATTACCGTGCAAATTGTCCATGACCATTTTCATTAACTTTTCTCTTACATCCTATGTGTTTTTAAGCGATGGCTTTTTATGTGTCCTGGTGCAGAACTTGTCAACAGCTTGTTTTGAGTTTTCTTTTAATTCTTGAAGCTCTTATTGGGTCAAATAAAGAGAATGAACATGGTGATGGACAATTTGCAAAGTTAATACTCATGGATCCCACTGTACATCATTTATTAATTCATTTTTGATTTGGAACTGATCAAGAGAATGAATTCAATATAGATTTTTCTGTATTTTAGTAATGATATTTGTTCGCTAATACTACTTGAGGACGTATGCTGAAACAGAAAAATATTTCTAACAAAAAATACCACCTTCCAACTGGCCTCATGTGTCTTAATTCAGTTGTGTTCGAAGATTATCTATGAGCTTTAAAACATTATCCACTTATAAAGTTACGAATTCATATAGAATATATATTCTAACAAGAGAGATCTGTTGCACATAAAGGGTGCGTAAGAGAGAAATAAATTTGTTGTACAATTTCAAATGCTTATGAACGAGAAAATGATTAAAATGATAATGTAATAGCCTATAATTGTGCGTTATCAATGAAGGTGAATATGACATTCAGTTCTCTCTGAGACGATTACATAAACAAGCGAGAATGTTGATTGCGTCTTCCTGATTCATTCCTTTTGCCACTTGAATGTTGTAATTCACTGTTGTGTCAATAACAATAGTGCTCATTATTATTACTATCATTGCATCCAAAGTAAAGATCTGTCACATCTGTCATTTCAGGAAATTGATGTAAATTCTCATTTACATCTTAAACAAATAGTAGTTATCAAAATATATTACTTCTTTCATTATTTCCAGAAAAATATGCTAAATAATCGTAAATAGGCAAATTCTAACCGGATATATTTTTACTTCCATTTTTAAATTATCAGGAACTCAGATAAATGAAATCGCGTAGAAACAATTACACCACAGAGGAACAAACTACAGAAACAAGAGACACTTCACAGCACACCACTGGCAATGGCAAACTAACAGCAATAGGAAAGAATTCTCCTCCAAGAAGCTTATCTTCTCGCTTCTGGGAAATCCACTCCTCGTCCGAGGTATGCATATCGCTTTGGATATTTGAGGACTACCAAACGAAAGATAAGCCTGGCACCAAACGCGGATCCACGGAGGGGGGATAGGGGCGATCGCCCCCTCCCCAACTGCCCTAATGATGGATTTTGGGGATATAATAATGATTGATATTACTAATAATTTAAGTGCTGCATGTATGTTTTTTAAGTTACATTTCCCTCATTAACAAGATAAACGTAATTTTCCGCAACAGGAGCTTCGTTACTACCTGTTGAAGTGAAATTTTAGTTTCCTTCCCTCTGCTACTGACCAGAAGGACCAAAAAAAAAAAAAAACATTTCAGTCAACACCGAAAAGTCGCAGTCTTCGCTGGACATGGGTGTAAGTCACTTTCTTAAAAAGAAAAAAAAAGTCTGACTCACAGCACTTTGCTGATCAACACAACAGCTGTTTCACTAGACCTTAAACTGTAATATGTTGACAGTTGAATGAATCTCTGATTTACTTCACGTTTTCTGTTAACAGATTGACTTATATAGATCTGGTTTCCGTGGCGAAGTCTTTTTTTTTTTTTTTTTTTTTCAAAGTGACTTACACCACTGTAATTTTAACCCGTCCATATGATACCCACGCCGAACTTGAGGGTGGGTCCAGCCGGCACCAGTGAACATAACTTTGGGTTTGTCAGTTCTCGCGTTCTTTTCCGGTCGAATGAATGGGTAGGGGTTTGGTGCGATACGTTTCCATCCGGATAGTGTGAGTAGAGGTTATCTGAGATAAGGCCGGTCGCTATTTAATATTCGCAATTCATTTGCACGGGTGTTAATTAATTTGCACGTACTTAGAACTAATTTGCACGGGTTTTAATTTATTTGCAAGTACTTAGAGTACTTTACATTTATGTATTTGCATGTTTATAACTTTTTATGAATATATATTTATTTATTTTATGAAAAATATGTATATAAAAGGTAATTAGAGGTACTAAACGCTATGCATATGGTTTTATATTCATTACTACAAAGTATGTAATGTATGATTCGATAATATTAATGTTTATAATATTGAAAATAAGTTTTCTATGGTTTATGAACCGCTATGAACGGTGTTAATGGGTGTAGGTACAGGTCCAATTACGAAAGAAGACGGTCCCGGTACTCGAACCCGCGATATGTAATATTATTAATTAGTACTATGTTTTAATGTTATATGTTATGAAAGACGGTGGTTTCACACGCCAGACAGAATACTGTCTCAGAATCTCGACTCGGCGGTGAAGGTAGACGAGAAAGGAATTTGGGGAAGTGCGGTGATGCCAGACAGAGAGAATGAATTAATATTCCGCGCAGGTAGACGAGAAAGGAATTTGGGGGAAGTGCGTTCAAGGTCAAATGACGTCAGAACGTCAGAACAAAGGAAGAATCTGATTGACCAATCAGAGAACGCGTCGGTAGGTTTTCAGAACCGGTTTTTTCAAGGTTAACCAGTACGCAAGAACAGGGGAAAGCTATGCAATACTGTAGGGCAGGGGAGGGATTGAACCAGACAACAAAGGATGTCTGGAAATGCACAGCAAGGGTCAAATTTTTTTGAAACTGCGCGTCGCTTGCAGGCTACAACATGTTTCTGTCAAAGTATGCCAAGGTTACCGAGAACACTAGAACAAAGGATGATGGGAAGAAGTTCAAGGTGAACTAGAACGCAAGAACAAAGAAAGCGTCGGTTTATATTTCAACCAATCAGAAAACGCGTCGGTTTTATTTCAACCAATCAGAGAAAGCGTCAGTTTGCTTATGAAGTATAAAAAAACGCGTAAAAGCGAGAAGATGTTAGTTTGAGAAGAATTTCTGAACCATTGTGTCAGAAAAGATATCAACATCAACTTGTGATTATTGTCTGAGATTTGAAGACAAAGAACTCAAAAGAAGCTATAATTAAGGTAAGTGTTTTTTATTATATGGTGCGTTTTAAATAATATGTAAACCAAATAATGAACCGAAGCAAGAAACAAATATGCGTAATGTGAACAAGTACTACAACTATTTTTCTATTTTTTTACAGGTGATTCTATTGTCTGTGTGCGTGCGACTGGAAGAATCTGTTAGTGAAAAATGGCGTCTTCAAGCTCCACAAACGAGGCTAACCATACTGCGGTGAGTACTTCGAACGAAATTATATGTAATTTTCATTCTGGAATGTATACTTCCCCACTAGAACTTGTTAATGCATACTATGATATGTGTGACAGAGTTATTTTCCATGACGATATCCCCTCATGTGATCCGACTTTTTTCTGTGAGACAGTGCAAACAGCAATGTGTCAATTAGGGGTGGGGGCAAGTCAATTTTCTATTGTGGATGAAAGAGAAAGATATTTTAGACGATTCGGAATGCTAGGGCGGGAGGTATCCATTGAAATACCTAATCAGGTTGTGGGCGACCCTGAATATTTGGTTGGGTCAATGTTCCAATTTTTGATGAAAAAGATTTTTTTTGATGTGGCACCGGACAGTCAGGTTGGTTTGATTATTTTCGGCGCCCACTTTCGGCATTAAATCCCAAGATTATTCAACACTATGTAACCAAAGTGCTGAACAGCAATGAATCTTTTTTTGTGGATAACACCATCAAATGCATGGCGCATATTGTCGAACCCAAGCGCGGTAGAGGGAAGAACAAATACCCCCTTTATAGAAAATACGCCCCTTTACTATCAATAAACAATCCTAACCAGAGACAGCGGGCTATCACTGTTCTGACTAACGATGACAATTTATGCTTGCCACGCGCTATTGCATTTGCACAAGCCAAAATTGACAAGAACACAAACAAAATCAAATCGTTTCGTAGATACGATAATAAACTGAAAGAAGCCGCTATGCGGTTATGCTATGAAGCTCGCGTTGATCCAACCAATGGATGCACTGTAGAGGACATCGTTAAATTTCAAAACCAATTGGGCCCAGAGTACCAAATTGTAGTGTTTTCAATGAAAGAGGGGGAAAGAGAGTATGAAGTTATCCGGTCAACTCCGTTCGCCCCTAAACAGATTAATTTATTGTATCACGATCAACATTTTGATATAGTTAATTCTGTCCCCACACTTCTTGTGAAAAATTACTACTGCCCAAAATGCCAAGTCGGATTTAATAATAAACCTCAACATACTGAATGCACTAGGTATTGTTCATTATGTGAATACACTCATGATGACAATGAAGCCACTAACACTATCCCCAGAAAATGCACTGCATGTAATAGGAAGTTTCTGTCCCCGAAATGTTATGAAAATCATTTGCGTACAGAAGGGCGGAAATCCAGTGTTTGCCAATCTATTCACCAATGTAACGTTTGTTACAAAGTAGTGAACAAGAGAAATCGCAAAACACCACACAAATGCGATGAATTTTTTTGTAAAAGCTGTAATGCTTTTGTAGAACCAGCACACAAATGCTATATTCAGCCTGTAAAACCCGAACCAAGTGCAAAGTTTCTCTACATTTTCTATGATTTCGAGTGTATGCTGGTAGAAAGAGAAAATGACCAGAAACACGAAGTTAATTTGGCTGTTGCTAAGCAAGCCTGTTATGTCTGTAAAGACACGGATGCAGATTTCTGCGAGACGTGCGGTCCCCGTGTCCATATTTTCCCCAATATTCAAGAATTTATGCAATATATTCAAACTCCAAGGGAAGGGTTTGATAAAATTGTGTGTATTGCACATAATGCAGGGCGATACGATTCACATTTTGTTTTAAATTACTTGATTACTAAACAGAATATTACCCCCTCCGTAATTATGCAGGGTAGGAAAATAATAGAAATGTCTATTACCAAGAAAATAGTTTTCAGGGACTCGTTGAATTTCATGCTCATGAAATTGAAAATCTGCCTGCAAGTCTGGGACTAGCGGAAGATTTGCAGAAAGGTGATTTTCCGTATTTGTTTTCAACCCCTGCAAATCAGAATTATGTAGGTCCATTCCCTGATATTCAATATTATGATATAGATTCCAAGTCCCCCAAAGAAAGAGAAGAGATGCTAAAATGGCACGAGGAAACGGTGCAAGTAGGGAAAATGTTTGATTTTCAAAAAGAGTTGCGTGAATACTGTATTAAAGATGTGGAAATTCTTGCTGCTGCATGTATTAAATTTTCTAATCTGATCGAAGATCTGACTGGAATACAGTGCTTTGTTCGCTGCGCGACTCTTGCGTCGTTAGCGTCTTTGATATTTAGAAGTAAATATCTTAAAGAAAACACTCTTATTAAAGTCCCCCCATTTGGATTTCGGGAACAAGACCAACAGTCTCTAATTGCCTTAAAGTGGTTAAAGTGGGTAGAAAATACTGAAAAAATCACTCTAAGACACGCAGGGAATCTCGGGGAGGCTAAAATAGGACGTTATAAGTTGGATGGGCTCCATGAAGAAAGCAAAACTGTTTATAGTTTCCAAGGTTGCTACTACCATGCTTGCCGGATTTGTCTTCCTGACAACAGAGATAAGCCTCTTAACGAGACTGGGGAGACCCTTGACCATAGGTACGAACGTACTGTTACCCGTAAAGAAATATTAGAGCAAATGGGGTACACGGTTGTAGAAAAATGGGAATGTGAATTCAATGAGGATATTAAAAAAGATCCAGAATTACGCAAATTTATTGCTGAGAATTGTTATTCTCTGAATAACCCACTTATCCCAAAACAAGCTTTTAATGGGGGACGCACTGAACTTTTCAGGGCAGTTTATGAAAAACAAGAGAATGAAAATACGAGCATGAAACTGCTAGATGTAGTTTCCCTTTACCCTGCAATGATGAAGCAAAGAAAAATGCCTATAGGGAAACCAGTGATTTACACGTCAGAGTTTCCTACCTTGGATAATGTGTTTGGGGTTGTAAAATGTGATATTCTCCCCCCTAAAGATTTATATTTACCAGTACTGGGCATGTCATGCAATAACAAATTAATGTTTGCTTTATGCAGAACTTGTGCACAAAGCGAGAATCAAGAACAATGTTCACACGCAGATAAAGAAAGATACTTACATGGCACCTGCGTATCGGAAGAACTGAAACTAGCTGCAAAAAAAGGGTACAAAATACTCAAAATATATGAAATTTGGGATTTTCCTTCGGCTGACCAGAATGATAATGTGTTCAAAGACTATGTAGACACATTTCTTAGACTGAAACAACAGTCTTCAGGATATCCTTCCGGCTGCAGTTCAGAACATGACAAAGACAAGTATATTCAAGATTATTTCGATCGTGAGGGAATTCAACTTGTAAAAGATGAAATTGCACCTAACCCTGGACTTCGTTTTATTTCCAAAATTCTGCTGAATTCAATCTACGGGAAATTTGCCCAAAATCCTTTAAAAACTAAGTCTATTTTTGTAAATACAGAACAGAAATTCCATGATATAGTGTTTAATCCACAGTATGAAATCAGTAATGTTGTTCCTATTTCCGAATCTTGTTTATTAGTGAATTATATTGATCTGGAAAGCAAAAATGAACCGTTAGTACTTTCAAATGTACTTGTCTCTGCGTTTATTACTGCTTATGGAAGAATGCACTTATATTCTTTTATGGACAAAGTCAAGGAAAGTATTCACTACGTGGATACGGACTCTGTGTTCTATGTAGAAAGAGAACATGAAAAACTTATTCCTACAGGCTCATTTCTTGGTGAAATGACGGATGAGATTAAAGAGCCCTACCAAATTACATGCTTTTTGGGTGGTGGTCCCAAAAACTATGCATATAAAATGGTGAACAAACATGATCCTCAGGATGAGAAACATGTTATTAAAGTAAGGGGCATTACCATGAATTACAGAACTCGACTCCAGATTAATTTTGATTATTTTAAGCAACTGGTCAAAGGGGAAATTGAAAAGCGAGTTGTTGAGAACCCCCGTAAAATTAAACGAAAAGCCAATTTTGAAATTGTTTCTGAATCTGAGCAGAAAACACACCAAGCAGTCCACACAAAACGAAGAAAAATTGAAAATTTTGAGACGGTTCCATATGGAATCTAAATAAAAAACGAGTGTTTTGTTTTATTTTTTATTGTTCTTTACAGTCCAAGGGCCATCTGTAAAATCTCTATTTGGGTCCTTATCCAGGGGCACTCCCCCTCGATCCTCCGCCTGGCGCAGACACTACATCTGTCAGATGTTCTTCGCCTCCGGCGCGACGAGGGAGGGGACACCGGGCGCAGGCGGTGTTCCGCCCTTATATGGTCCATGAGGGCTTTTTTTCCTCGGAACCCCACCTCCCAGCAGATAACACATTCTTGTTTTATTTCATCCTGAAAAGAAAAGATAAAATTAATTTGTGGTATATATTTGGGCCATTGTGTGTCTGCGCTTCAAGCAGAGAACGTGTGTTGTTCAACATGGAATTGCGTTTTACACACCCGTTTGCAATGATGGTTTGTGGGCCCTCACAAAGTGGAAAAACCACTTTTGTGGATAAGCTTCTATTTTATAAACATAAAATGTTTACACAAGTTCCAAAAACAGTAATATGGTCGTATGGTGCGGTTCCTCCCAGATTAAAATTAAGCAAAAATACAAATATTCAGTTTATTGAAGGAATCCCTGATGTAGCAATAATAGAATCGAAAGGGAAGTTCTAAAACTCAGAGAAGAAAACTCGCATGGACTTCAAGAAACTCAAGAAAAACTCTGAATATAGAAAAGGAGATTGTGGAAAATCGAGCCAAAATGAGTGCAGCAGATAAGAGAGGAAAGGAAATGGATAAAAAAATAAACGGAACAGTATCCAGGATGAATAAGACAGAGAAGAGAATCGAAGAAGTGGAAAAAAGATTAGGGAATATATCAGTAAGAGAAAGGAATCAATCAAGTGCAACTCTGCGTACCTGGAGCACTAATTAAAAAAGTACTCGCAGAAGTGCATGAGAAGTCTGGACATTTCGGGATTGATAAAACATTGAGGCTTGCCCGGAGGTTTTTCTTCTGGAAATGTATGAAGAGAGACGTGGTGGATCATGTAAGAAATTGTATGTTATGTATAAAAACTAAACCTTCAAAATTGAAAATGGAAAGAGAAGAGTTACACGTAACTGCAAAAAATCCTCTAGATATGATATCTATTGATCTGATTGGACCTCTCCCAAGATCGCGAGGATTTACATATATTCTCACATGCGTCGACGTGTGCAGTAAGTTTGTAATATGTTATAACCTCAAGAAGGCTACAGCAAAGGAAATAGTAAAATATTTAGAAGAAAGATTTGTCAAACACTATGGAGTTCCATTAAAAATTCTAACGGATAATGGTACACAATTTGTATCGGAATATTTTAAGGATTACATGAAGTTTAAAGGAATTAAGATGATAAACGTTACTAGGTATCATCCAAGTTCGAACCCGATAGAGAGATATAACGGGGAAATAGTAAGAATTCTAAGAATGTTATGTCATGATAATCATACGAAGTGGTCTACAGCAGTTAACAGAGCCATAAGATGGATAAATAACTCTATATCGGAGGAAACAAAGAAGAGTGCAGCTGAATTGTTTCTGGGATATATGGAAGAACCCGGAATCTTCAAGGAATTTGATTGGCCGAGGGAAGTAATATCCAAAGAAGAGATTAAGGAAGTATTACTAGACATATACATTAAGAGAATGAAGAAAATGAACAAGAAAGCAGAGAATGGTACGAAAATAAAATTAAAAAAGGGAGACTTAGTATTTTGCAAAACACACCCAATGAGCAAAGCATCAGAGAAAGCAATCAAGAAATTGTTCTTCATATATGAAGGTCCATACGAAGTCCTGAATTTGTTTCGGAACACAGCAGTAGTAAAGCATACAGAAACAAATATAGAGAGAAGGGAGAACCTGGAAAATATCAGGAGGTACAACTGCACGGAGGAAGTAAAAAAGAGCTTAGTTAATGAATAAAAGAAACAGTAAGAGAAGTCGCATAGAACGAGGGAAAAATTTATAAATTTACAAATGAACTTTCCAATATATAAATTTTTCATCCTCAAGGAGGGGGATATTGTGTCACGTGCCAGTTTCGATGACACAATGAAGGTTGCAAGGAGGAATGGTTTCTCGGAATCGACGATAGATGGCAGCACGCCATATAAAGAAGAGCAGAGCTCATTGTACAAACTAGGAGCGGAGAAGAGGGATTATATATATTATAGTAAATTGAGAAATATATAAAAGAAGAGTTCAAATACTATAATAGAAGTAAATAGAATGATGTATATAGTAATTTAAAAGAATTAAGAATATAGCCGCATATCAAACGTTTAGGAAATTTATTAAGCGAGCAAATGAATTCAGAAATGTATCTCAATTTCTTTTTGATTCTCTGACGAGGAGAACATCGTCAGCTTTTGCATTTGTCCGTTCCCCGGTGGCGCTGTGTCAAATTAGACGCCCCGAAGCACTTTTCGGTTGCGCTTTTTATTAGTCGCACTGGGCCATTGGCAGCGCTCGTTATTAGCGATCCTGGTTATTCCCCTTTGGTCGTCAAATAGGAGGTGGCGCTGTTGTCAGTTTAGTCGACCCTACTCTTTCTACAAGTATAGCTTGTATTGTTTGACAAAGAAGCGGGGGGAAAGCGAGCACATAAATAAGATTACGCTTTAATAAAAGAAGAAGAAATTCAAAGTAAAAGAAGAAGAAGCCATTTCCATATTAAAAGAAAAAGTAGCCTTTTAGAAGAAGAAGAAGCCTTTTAAAAGAAGAAGAAGCCGTTTCCATAAGAAAAGAAGAAGCTTTTTCCATATTAAAAGAAGAAGAAGCCATTTAAAAGAAGAAGAAGCCTTTTCGATTATACAAATACATATATTTTCTCTGTATTTTGTTAAGTTCTCAGAATATAGATCCGCATTTTACTATATCCTCTTGGCTATAAAACGCTTTCTTATTTGGAATTCTCAAACAAAGAACCTATCCCCCTGAGATTAAGATATCTGTAGCCGTGGTAAATAACATTTAAGTACGTACCCACAAGGGGCGTAGCAAGCTACAACATAATAATATATTTGAAACATATTTTGAAGTTCAAATCTTTTTAAAAACATCAGTTATCGCAATTGGCTTGTAGACGACACCATTCAGATGTCAGATGTTGATGTTGTTTCTTCAAAACAATGGTCATGATTGTGACAAAATCGCACTGATTATTTGCAGTAACAATATTAAAGATGATGAAAATATCCTAAGTCTGCTTTTCCTAGGCCTATTTAAGATTCATTGCTTGATAGTACTGTAGGCTATTTTACGACGCTTTTCTTCCACTTTTGCCTAATCGCGAGGATGAGTATGAGTGATGATATTATGAAATTGATGAAGAGACACTCACAACGAGCAATCATCACCAGAACATAATTCGAGCCCAAGACTCCTGGCGTCGTAGCGTTCTGTGGTAACCACTCCACCATGAAGGTCCGCTCCTAGGCCTACCTGAATTAAAATTTAGTTTATTTTGGGACACGCACACAGTATACTGCTACAAGTAAAGACTTTTACAAGAAAATTCTGTTATCTTTGGTACTATAATACAGAATCTTTTACAAACGTACTCTTATCGCATAAATTCCAAAAAATATATACAGTGGCGTGTCAAAAATAGGTGGTGGTGGGCGGGTTTGGGGATGCAGGTTGCGTCCACCCAAATTTGGGGTGATTTTTTACTTGCTTCTTTTGTGATGGAAATTTGACTGAATGAAAATTTCAGCATTGGAAATAAGTTGAATTTCGTTAACATGTAATAATCACTTCGTATACTGCTAAGGGACAGGCAATAAGTATTATTGGGGGGGGCGGAAAACAGTGCTCAGTTCGTATTAAGTTTTAAATTGTCAGATTAATTCTTGTGGGTGGGGGCACTGTGAAACTCTTCATTATCAACGTTAAGTCTTAGATTATCACGGGTATCCTTTGACGGGGGGGGGGGGGGATATCCAGATATTGGATATCAATGTTAAGTTTTAGATCAGCACAGAATTTCCATAGTACGAGGGGATCGAACTTTGAAGTTCGTGGAGGGGGCAATCAATATTTAGCGCTTTGGTATAAAATTCGTATGATGATCATTATTTTGGCACCATACCATTTGATGATCGTATCGTTTAAAGTGGATTTTACTCTGGATTATTCGCTATGGGGCGTGGCGGTGGGTGTCATAACCTTCCGCCTTTCTTCCTTCTCTCCTAAAACAAACATCTGATGCATTGAAATGTAGTGAAGTAAAATAGAGCACCGACTACTAAATAAGAAGTCCACGTGTAACTATTCGTTATTTTACGTTACTTTTCTGCCACTTTAGGATAATGAAGGTGAGAGAGATGGTTTGACAAAGCATCAGGTACGGGGGCGCCACGAGCTCAGAGACAACAAAGTAGGTGCTGAAGAAGCAAAAAGAGAACAATTTGGAAGGAGTAAAGGTCGCGGCACCGTGCGAAAATATTTACTCCATATTAAATTAGTATTATTTCCAGTTTCTTAATTAATACCTATTTTCTTGCTCACTTCGTTTGCAGTGCTTCGCACAGTGTACAACCGCGGATTCAAGAAAGGGGGCATAGAGTGCTGGAAGGCACAAAAAAAACTGTACAATTTTCACGGTTCACATTTTGTGATATTATATACAAAACAGTTATTGTAGTTTTTGTCTTACCATTTACATGATATTTTACCACTTTTTCACCCCATTTCTTAGTGATGCACTGAGCAAATGGAGAAAAAGTTTGAAAATAATAAATATCACGGCATCCTATGAAAGTATTGACGCTAAACTAATTTAATGTAATATTCTTGTAAGTTTGCAAATAAATATAAATAAAAATTTTCCTACTCGCTTCGTTCGCCATTGTCCCTGTTTGGCGTCTTGATATGATGATTGCGAAGGATTATACTGTAGCTACATTACTATTTGATTT
Organism: Lepisma saccharinum; assembly: GCF_977018435.1. Classification (NCBI taxonomy): domain Eukaryota; kingdom Metazoa; phylum Arthropoda; class Insecta; order Zygentoma; family Lepismatidae; genus Lepisma; species Lepisma saccharinum. Next base: position 62,909,958 of record NC_139230.1, on the reverse strand, counting down.
GTTAAAAAAAAAGTGCTCCCCTGTGCTTAGCACCACGCCATGAAGGCGTATAGGGGGTGTGGGGGTAACGCCCGACACTTTCTTGATCCGGTCATGAGTGGGGGTGATGTGATCAGCATCACGCCCCTGACCGCCTTTACCCCCCAGGGTTTCCCCCAGGTACCCATGTCTTTCGACGCTGGGTGGGCGCCGGGGCCGCTTCCAACGTTAGAAAAGTTCCCGGATTTGAACCGGCCGGGGATCGAACCCGTGACCTTGAGCATGGTACTCAGACGCGTTACCGACTTTCCTTTTTTCTTTTTTTAAAAAAGAGCCCCTATGCGGAAGCTTTCCCCATCACACTTCATTCACTCATATCATTTCATTCATAATTCAATTTCAGGACTTTTCAGGACAGACAATCGCAAACATCCATGTCCAAGCCAGGATTCGCCCGACCCTGTGGCCGAGTGGTGTCGACCTCCGTGGCGAAGTGGATAGCAGAGCGCGCTACAACGCCAGGGGTTCTGGGTTCGAGTCCCGGGTAAGACATGGGTATTTGTGTTCGTCCAGTTGATAAGAAACAAAGAAAAATGTAAGAATTGAAAAGTGTAAAAGTGAGAAAAAAGTGTGAATGGTGGGGGATACCTCCGTGTAGGGGGTATTTCCTTTTCAAAAAAAAAAAAGCGGTTAGCACATCGCGCTGCGACGCCAAGGGTCCCGGGTTCGAATCCCGGTCGGGCTTGGTTGTTTTGTGAAAGTCTATTCATCAATTTCATCACTCATCCCCATCTTCGCAAATTAGCCAAGAGGCACAAAACGCGAAGTAAAATAAACTAAATCAATCAATCAATCAATCAAACCAAGCCAGGATTCAAACCCGGGACCCCCGGCGTCGTAGCGCGATGTACTAACCACTCCGCCACGATGGTCGGCTGCTACATTACCAGACACGATCAATATTCTTGGTGATGACAATATTTTAGTAAATTTTCAGGAGATGAAGCCACACTTTCCAAACAGCCCAAAAAGTGCCAGGAAAACGCGCCGTCCCACAAATAGAGCGTCCCAATGGCAAAATTGCACTAATTTTGCTTCGAATTTTATTTCCCATCCAGCCAATTCACAGGACTTGGCCCGTGCGATTTCTTCCTGCAGGTGCTTGCTTGCTTGCTTTATCGTGGCTCACACCGCCTATCCTTGCGGTTTCTAGCCATCGGGCCCGCTTGATTTGATCCGACTTCTTCTTGTCTCCTGTCGTTGTTCCTTATGGCACCTGCACAATACACTTTCACTTTCACTCTTGATTTTCACTATGGGAGGGTATCCTGTTAGGTATGTTACACTGTGATCTTCCTTATTGTTTTTGTTTACATTGAGATGTTGTGTTTTCGTGCGAAGCTATATAGCGTCCACATGATGGGAGCTCGAGGCTGACTTATCAGGGTTGGGATTGACGCCGGAAATGGAACAGCTAGTCGAAGTAGGGTTTGATACAACTGTTCCCGATGGGCTTGTCGTAAGGGGCATTGGAAAAACAGATGAGTTATTGTTTGGCTGGGTTCTCCGCATTGACAGGAAGTTATAGGTACCGCATTTATCCTTGCCAAATGTTGATTCACCAGAACGTGACCCGTGCGCATTCTCAAGGTGAACACAATCACGGCCCGAGGCATTTTCAAGGATTGATACCAAGGTTGTTTTGTGCCGATGTGCGTGTTCCACTTATAGGTGGTTGTGTTTTGTAATTCGTGTGCACACCATTCATCCCATTCGTGTTGGATTTTCATTTTTACGCGAGGGAGCAAGTCTGTGTAAGGCAAGCGTAAGGGGGTTACGTGTTCGAGTGTCCGAGCTTGCTTTGCGTAGATGTCTACGAAGTCGTGAGATTTGTTTTGATTGGAATGTGCCTTGATGTAGGTAAAGGTCACTTCTTGTCCCCGTTTTCGGAGCCGTAACGCTGCACTTTGAATAAGATATGGGAAAATCGTAAGTTTATAGGCTGCAGTGCCTGCTCTTGACAACGTTTGGAGCACGCTCAAGGCGTCGGTCAGTATAAGACATTGTGGCAGGCCCGACGCGAGGATGTGAAGTAATGCTCTATATATTGCATAGCATTCCGCCGAAAAAATTGACGCGTCGGGAGGTAATTTAAATTGTCTAATTATGTTCTGGGACGGGATATAAAATGCAGAACCTACTGCGGTATCATCTTTTGATCCATCCGTGTATATTAATGTCGACTCCGGCCATCTTTCTTGATATTTTCCATGTTCACCGCGGTCGGCGTAATGAATATCTAGATTTGGCTCTATGGGGATATTTAATTGATATATGAGTGGGTGGTCGTGGGTAAATGACAGCTGATAGGCCTCTGTGTCTATGAAATAGCAGTATAGGAAATAATATCGGGGGGTTGAGTGATCTATACGCTTTATTATCTCCCATTGTCTTTGGATGGCAAATTCTCTATTGAAAGGGTGGGGGTGTATAGCCCATGTTTTGAGTAAAAATTGTACCGTGAGTTTTTTTCGTCTGTGAGTAAGTGATTGTTCATTACTCTCGAGATAGACACTCACGTTTGGGCTGGAAGGCATTAGGCCGAGGCACGTTCGTATAGCCTGTCGTTGTAAGATATCTAACGAGTTTAGGGTTTTTGTGTTTGCCCCACCGTATACTGGGGCTGCGTAATCGTATAATGATCGAAAGCAATTTTTATAAAATAAGAGCATAATGTATGGATGACTCCCCCACTTAGTGGTGGATATGCTTCGTAATATGTTAATAATTTTTTTTCCTTTTACTTTGAGGTATTCAATGTGGGGTCTCCACGTTAGTTTTCTGTCAAAAAAAACTCCGAGATATTTATAGGAGTCTACCAGAGGTATATTTTGGATACTTGGTATATTGTTTGGATAAGTTAAAGGTTGTCGGTGATTGAAAATTAGGATTTTTGATTTGGAGGGTGAGAAGGTTAGTCCTATACTCCAGAGGTTATCCCGAAGTACTGTAATAGCCCTTTTTAGAGCAAGTATGCCTTGAGTGGCATCAGAAGTTTGTTTATAACAACATAAATCGTCGGCGTATTGTAATACTTTAAAGTCAGCGAGATCTAATTGGTGGATGTGGTGGGTATATATATTGAATAGTAGGGGGCTGAGGGGGGACCCCTGTGGTATTCCGGTTCGTACTTTTCTGGCCCCGTCCACTCGATCATCGAACCAAAAGACAAGATTTCGTTCATTATATAAATTCCAGATAATATTAGCAACGGAAGGGTGTATTGATAATTTGTCTAATACATTGCATAGTATTGGGACGTAAACCGAATCATAGGCTTTCTCAATGTCTGTAAACAGGCTAAAACAATAGTCCTTAGTTATCTGACTATTTTGTATTGCTACTGTGAGAGTGGATACGGCATCTTGGCTGCCGTGATTGAGCCTGAATCCCATTTGTGTTGGGGGGAAAAATTGTTGCTTTTCCAGGGTCCAGTTTATTCGACGTTGTAATGTTTTTTCAAAAAGTTTGGTGAGTACCGGAATTAATACTATGGGTCGATACGATTGTGCGTTGTTGCGAGGTTTGGATGGTTTGAGGAGAGGAATTACGACATGATTGTTCCAGGTTATGGGGATAATACCGGTGCGATATATTTCATTGTAAATTTGTACAATGAGGTGGATACCTTCGTCCGGCAAGTGGCGAAGTACGTCATATGTAATGCCGTCATATCCTGGTGCGGTATTTTTGAGGGAGTCCAAGGTATTTGTGAGTTCTAATGCGGTCACCGCGGGAAAGTCATCTGTGAATGTTGCGTTTAATCTTTCGTCGTGTTTATAACCCGAGCTAACCGAGGGGGGTGTTAATAAAGATATGAAGTCGTTTTCCCAGGTTCGGTCTAGCGTTTTCACCTTACTTTGGGTGGGTTTGCGAATGGAGTTAAATTTGTGCCAAATGGAGCTTATGCTATCGCTGCGATCTAATGTATTGCAAAAGTTTTGCCATGCTGCTCTCTTCGCCTGGAGGTAAGTTTTTTTCGCTTTCGCTTGTAGGCGTTTTAGTTCAATCAAATTTTCTCGGAGGTGGCGTCGTTCATATTTTCGGAGTTGTTGTCGTTTTCTGATTTTAATGGTTTCGCAATCTCTCGTCCACCAACTTATGGATGGATATCTGGCCGGGATACTAAAGCGGGTACGAGTAGCACTGTGGTCCATAGCGACCGTAATCATTTCGATGAGATTGGAGTAAACTAGGTTGATATTTCGGAATGATAAAATTGGCATGTATATCCGTGAGAACGTGGCTTTGAACGCATCCCAGTTAATGGAGGCTTTATTCCATCGCCGTACTGGGGGTGTCTGGCTGTTCGCTAAGCCTGGGGGTCGGAGATTGTGACGACGTCTGATCAAGAGAATGGGTGTGTGATCGCTTCCCCGTAAGTCTGCGTCTTTATACCACGCGAACTGAGGGAAAATTTCCGGAGACGTTATCGTCAGGTCGATGCAGGATGGGTTATTTCCGTTCAGAGGGTAATGGGTGGGGGTGCCATCGTTACAGAGAATGAGGTTATTCTCAGTGATCCATGTGTCTATTGCGTTACCTAGTCTGTCGTTATGTTTGTCCCCCCACGTTGAGTGGTGTCCATTAAAGTCACCTAAAAGGGCAATAGGTCCGGGAACGTGTTGTATCATTTCTTGAAGGTCTCGTGCTCGTATGCGTTGGGAGTTAGTATTGGAAGGGATGTATATCGATATGACTGTGAATGTTCGTAGGAAGATAGAAACGCGGAGAGCTACTATTTCTGCTTGGAAATCTTGTTTTAATCTTATGTCATGCGGAATCCGGACTTCTGTATGTTGAATTTTTTCGTGTACGAATATTACCGTTCCCCTATTAGTTGTTGGTGTACCGTATAGATTATAATGCGCAAGACGATATTTTTCGCGTTTGGTACCTTTAACTTCCTGTAAACAGAGAATTTGGGGTTGATATTCGGCAATTAAGTCTAGTAATTCAAGTTTCCTCGCGGAGAAGCTATTAACATTCCATTGTACTATTGTTTCCATTTCCGGTATCCATCGGAAACCTTGCTCTGTCAATGTGTGGATTCTATGATAGCCAGGAGATTAGATGTTAAAGATTGGATTTGTTTGATGAGTTGAATGCGACGATTTTTGTTTTCTGTTTCCCGCACCGCGTCCCATAAATTGGGAATCATGTCTAGAATCGAGTTGTAGATAAGGTTGTGCTCTATTGGTATATGCTCTGGGGTTGAGTTATTCGAGAACACATTTGTTGGTGGCCGAACAGGATTCACTCTATCTATCTCCCTCTTACTTGTCAAAGCAGCGGGCCGGGCATTTTGTCCTATCGGTTTGGAATAATTACTGTCTGTGTCGGAGGTGGGACTGGAGGTCATGAGTAACCCTTCATCATCATCATACCAGTTCTTGCTATTGTACGTTTTGCGGGGTTGATGGTCGTCTTTTCTTTTTGTTTTGGATGTTTTGGGTCGCCTTGACGGTTTAATGGCATCAGGAGGGGAAGTATTTTCTAATACTGGTTCTTCCCTTGTGAGCACCGATTGCGTATGATTCAATATCTGATAGTTATTGACCGTTTGTGTAGAATGGGGCAAGTCAAGTCTAGTGTTGTCCACCGAACGTTCCGACCTTGGAAGACGTAATGGGGGGAAATTAGCACCCGTGAATCTTGGGCGGAGAACTTCCTCCCTGGTGGGGCTGGGAATAAAAATCCCTTGTAGTTTGTTTTTTGCCTCGTGGTATGAAATGTTTTCTTCAGCCATTTTGTTTTGTATGGCTGATTCAAGTCTACGTCGGGGGCAATTTTTTGATAAAGAAGAATGGGGTTCTTTGCAGTTAATACACAAGGGTGAACTGTCGCACTGGTCTTCATGTTTATCTTTGGCACAATTGGCACACACGGGTTTCGAACGGCACTGTTTGTGGTGGTGCGAATAACGCCAACATTGGGAACATTGCAAAACTGCTCTTGTTCGAGGTGTTACTTCGTGTATTTGGCTATTAATGATGATTTTATCAGGTATTTGGTTCCCGCGGAAGGTAACACAGAAAAGTTTTGTGGGAACGAGGTCGAAAGTCCCATCTTCTCGCCAGATCTTTTTCGGCAAGCGTTTGACTGTGAGAACTCTGATGGGGCTTTCTAGACCTTCCAATACATCTTGTTCGGAGGTATCATGTTCAATACCAAATACCAGACCCTCCCTTTGAACTAATGAAAGTGGCACCCGCGATTGAACCAGCATTTCCCGATGCAAAGCAGTCTGCAGCATGAAATTATTAGCAGCCCTTGCTGTTTTGAATGTTACCCGGACCCGATTGATACCACATTGTTCTACCAAGTTCACGGTCACATTTTTTTTCCTGAGAATGTTTCCGACGCTACCTGCGGCAAGTCTTTTCGCGTTTTTCTCAATGCCGTCCAGAAGGACGACATATGGTCCCGGCATGTCTTTGTCGTACCAGTATTCGGGAAGAGTGGGTTGAATTTCGGAAATAGTGTCTCCGCGGGGAACTTTGTCGGGCTGGATCGATTCCTCCATTTCATCCCGGTGACGTTTTTGGGTGTTTTTGTCCGCACTTATCTGAGAGGGTGTTATGTGGTTAGTCTTGGGTGGCGATGAGGGTTGATCTATATGGTCCATGTCGGTGTCCGGGGATTCGTTCCCGTCCATGGCCGTTCGGGTCGGCTACCCGGTTGAAGGTATGCGTATCACTGTTCTATTAAACCACGCGGTATGTGTTCCTATACAATACCTGTTCACTACACTATCACTTGGTAGCAAAATCGCGAGAACTAGTTGAACGTGTAACCACTGCACGAGGATCTGCGTACGTACGTCTTGATCCTGTCAAGGTTCCAGTTGAACTCCCTCTTCCTGCAGGTGCACCATTTTAACAAAGTAGTTATATTAGAAATACTACTGTATTGTGTGTTCCGTGTGCTGTCATAATTGTACTAAATACAAACCTCATACTAACACATTGTAAAGAACCCGATACAACAGAAAAATATATAATGTAAAATGTGCATATCAAACTTGTCGCAGGAAGTGAATTTTGCACGTGAGATACAATCCAGAATTATTTTTTTTTTACTTTGAAATACTCTAAACCTAAGAGGAGAATTAGTTGCAGGAGGCACCAAATTATATTTTTACTATCTACGGCTCTGTGTATGAAACAATAATAATTGAATCAGTCATACAAACAAACAAGTTTTGGTTAAGACAACTGCAGCATGAGTATTTAGTTGCACCATTGGTGTACGCAGGGTAGGGGTTGGGGGGAGATGATGGTGCTGCAGCTTAATTACCTATGAATTTTGATAAAATTTGAAATTCTGAAATTTTTGAGAAAATCAAATTTTTCAAATGAAAGCAGTAAAGAACTCAGGAAGGGCAAAATAATAAAAGCAAACATCCCTCAAAACTACCCCCGATTACCATATTTGTCTTTGAACAACTTTAAAAAGGAAAAAATGATATTTATGAAATATTTTATATCCAGTCTCCTCCCAGAACGCAGCTATGTAATATCTACCTTTACAATTCCGAAAAGAAGAATCATGCGTATGGAAGTGGTGTGCCCAGTTACATTTTTCTGTCTTATCATTAAGTTGTGGGCTTTTGAACATGTATGCCCCATCCAAAAACACTGTTTACACATAATTTATTTCCTGACATTTCAAATTATCTAAAGAATCAATGTTCTAGCTTTCTGCGTGTCGAAAATATACATTTTAAGATATAACTATCGACCACTTGACAGGCTATTGCATCCAAATTAAAATCAATTACTATATTTATCAAAATATTATTGCGGGGGTTATGATGATCGAATTTGGGGGAAACTGCGTTCGGGGCCTTGAGGAGGATGGGCATCCCTGGTGGAGGGGATCATAGCCCCTCTTTGGCCCAGTAAAAAGTTGTCAAAAGCAGGAAAAGGTGGCAAAATGATGGCTGACGATTAAAAAATTTTGAAAGTCCTTGTTTTGCCACTGTATGTAGAGTTTTATTTTTAAACCCACTTTATGCACATAAAGGCTTATCGGGACTGTAGACTTGCAGTTTAAAGTGGAATCCAAACAACTTGTACCTCCACCTTACATTAAACCCGGAGCCCTTTGATTACAAGGAGGTGGCATTACCACTACGCTACTCATCAAAGAAAGAAAAACTGGAACTGTCCCACAACTTTTCAAGATAGGAACTGTTCCATTTGGAACAAAGAAGGGGATGAGAAAGGACTGTTCCTCTTTCTGATAGGGGAGGAAGTGTGATAATTTACATTGACATTTCTTAAGTTTTGATTTTTTCCCCTCAAAATAGGACGAGGCCCCAATGATTTTTTTTTTATTTCCATGTGCTCGTACATATATTCAGCTACAAAATGGCATAGCCTACTAAGTTTTTCCCTTCCCTTTTGCTGTTTTGAGAAAAGCCTAATTCTAAAGTTGCGGATTTCACAATATTTTAGTATTTAAAGGGTTATATCTGCTAACAGCGTCAATATCCAAGTAATGTGCTATTTCAGTGAGTGCTAATAGTGAGCTTCCATGTCCAGTAAGAAAATGGGAAGTGTTGATTAACCAAAATATTATAGGCCGAAATAAGTCAAAAACTGTATTTTGGACCCTCTTAATTGCTGCATAATAATGGAAAGCAACAATGCCCCATAAAAACAATTGAATGTATACAAGCAAACAGTCTTAATATAGCAGTATATGAAAACAGAATTTTGGGGTGTTGTGGCTTTCCAAATATACAGCACTCCAAACTTGCTCATATTTCACTTTTCATGAAAAATGGACAGCATGATCTTTGACATTTTCTACAGGGTAGGACATTTTTTTTCAGGGTCTCAAAATTGCATAATATTCATTTCTCAACACCTACTTCAAGACAGGGTTTCGGAGCAGAGCTCCGGCTGTTGCCCACGCTCCGGAGCGAGATTCTAAGAAATGGTTCGCTCCGCTCTGGAGCGAAATTTTAGGGAACGGTTCACTGCGCTCCGGAGCGGAGCGATACCTTGTGACGCTCTGCTCCGGAGCGAGGAGCGATATTCTAAGAACTTGCCCACTGCGCTCCGGTGTCTTGTCATGTGGCTCCAAATGTAAAAGTCGCAAGGCGTCAAATCGATCGGGGGATCGAGCTGGGCAGTCATCATGCTGATAAATCATGTCACGTCTTGTAACTAGAAGCACATCCTCCAGCAACATAACAATTCCGAAAAATATAAAGCTCTGGACCTTGTTCATGGGCTCATTTTGAATTTAACGAAATGGAATATCAGGAGTTCAAAAGGTGAAAATTGCGAACAAAGATACAGCTATTGATTTTTAATGCAAGGTGAGATTAAATAGGGTGAGAAGGATTCCCCCTTGTCCTCTATCTTCAGCTATCCCAACCAGGAATAATCGTCTCTCACCAACTGGATATAGAAACCATATTATTGAATATATCATACTTATACAGTCCACATCAGTTCAGTTCATTTTAATTTTAAAGTCCCATAGCTAAGCATAAAAATATCTTTAAACAAATTATGGCAGATGTGTACCACATCCAATGCCTTTTAAAAACCATGTATTCGGTACTTACTCAGACTCTATAGGGTGTTGTATTTTTTTAAAGAAAATATTGGGTTGAGATGGTTCCCGATCAACTCGTAAGAAGTCTAAGTTTGGAATGTTTGTAAAACATTTGACAAAGCATTTATTTGCAACATAATTATTTGTACCTAACGACGTTCTTCAAGCACTGAAAATACTATCATTACATATACAAAACCGAAATCCTTCAGATCTCAGAGCAAGCAAGGAAAGCCAAACGCTCGAAAATTGTTTTATTTCTCTTTTCAATCTTCGGTGGATAATATAAAGAGGCGGCCAAGGTTTCTTTTCGTATTTAGTAGTATTAAATGCATATGCATGCATGTTTTAAGGTGACTTGACAATTCCTCGTTTACGTGAAAAGGTGAACTTTAATGTAAGCAAAAGGATGCGCGTCTCAGTTAAAGATTTTCGCATCTACAAAGAAAATCCAAAACACATTCCCACCCCGCCGGACTCCGTGGCGGAGGAGTTAGCAAAGCGTTCTACGACGCCAGAGGTCCCCGGTTCGAATCCCGACCTGGGCATGGGTGTTATTTGTGAGTGTCCCTTCATCAATTTCATCATATCATCACTCATTCTCATCTTCGCGATTAGCCAGAAGTGGCTGAAATTTGAAGTAAAATAAACCAAATCACTCAATCAAACATGCCCATCTTGCTCAAAGACCTTGTGAATTCAATCAAAAATCTATCAATATCTACCAACCAAATGTGAAATGTTATAAACCTAACATTAACTGATTTGAAAAATAACTTAGAAGTTTTAAACATACTTTTACTTTACCCCCAGTGCATTGCTTTCATGCACAAAAATTTGCAAGAAATTGAATGAAGTCTAGTCTAGATAACACAGTGGTCTTGACAAGCCAACTGGCAAACCATAGGACCTGCAGTCAGTCTCATTTATCCCGTGCATTCATTTGAATAATGTAATTTTCTTCCAGTTTGACTTTAGGGTTTAACTTCAAATGGCGTTGTATTTGTGTTGCATTCGATATCAAAAGTAGACTTTAAGCTATTAATGTCCAATTCTAAGTACTAGCTATATCTAATACTTAGGTAAAAGTTATCGTCCTCTGATAAAGTCACAAATTCTGTTCTAATGTCTAGGAAAGGGGAACCTTTAATTTGACCTAGGAATAACATCGAGATGAGACGAGTCGAGAATTGTCACAGCCTGTCGTCTCCTGTGTGGCGAGTTTGAGTTTGTTTGAGTTGGTGTATTAAGTCCATTTATGCACAGTTAGGCTAATCGGGATCCGAACCACTGTGCCACGTGCCTCCACCGGGTATCGAACCCGGGACCCCTTGATTACAAGGCGACGACGCTACCACTGCGCCATCGGGGAGGCCCTCCGGTGTGCTGAGGTATGTACTTCTCCTTCTTGTTTGTTTTTTTCTATGGTTTTTCTTTTGTTTCGGTGTCCACTCACAAGTTGTTAAAACTTATTCTATGTACTTTATATCCACTTCATGGGCTAATCGGGACTGAATCTGCAGTTTAAAGTGGAATCCAAAGCTCAGTGCATGTTGGATCCTTCAATTATAAGGCGAGATATCTCGTCCTGACCCACGAAATGTTTAGTATAAGCAACACGTACATCGTGTCACCACTCAAAGTTTCACAACGTATATGTCATTAAATCAATACTTTTCTTAATAACGTTTTTCTGCTTTATATCTTGTTTCGATGCTGTGAACCGTCGAAATTTGGAATTATATTATAAATAGATTAAACCGGGTAGCACAGGCTCGCAATTATTACTAATGCATTAACTTTGCAATTACAGTAAATAAAATACACGACATTTTGAAAAAAATAAGTCAATAAATTTAAACGCTTCGTATGTCTGATAAGACACACAGTAATTTAAATGTATTTTTACCAATTTCTTCAAATATGCAGTGGCGTAGCGTTATAGTACGCCCGTACGCCCGGCGTTCCCAGATTTAATATTTAAAAAAATGCGTAAATGCTGTAAATATAAAGTAAATCTTGACTAATTTCATATATGTCTGACCTTCATGGCATTATAATAGCTATATCTCGCGATCCGCTTGCAACGCTCCACTAACAACACTCGTTCTAGCATTTTTTTTAAATGCCTTTCCTGGCCGAACGCCGAGCAGGTTCGGCGTACAGGACCCTATATTCCTTGCTGCCTTTCTGGAGGGAAAGCTTGGACCTCTAAAGCACGCGTCCAAATGCTCTCTCTTACGCCCGCGTATGGAGCAGAGGGCTACGTGATTGGTTCACGTGACCCTTCCTGCCTTCTAAAGCAGACGACAGCGGTAGAATTTCTACCCGGTTCTTCGCGCTCGTTTGATTGATTGATTGATGTAGTTTATTTTACTTCGCGTTTTGTGCCTCTTGGCTAATTTGCGAAGATGGGGATGAGTGATGAAATGATGAAATTGATGAATGGACATTCACAAACAACCAAACCCGACCGGGATTCGAACCCGGGACCCTTGGCGTCGCAGCGCGATGTGCTAACCGCTTTTTTTTTTTATTCCTCAGATACATTTACAAGAAAAATCACTACAAAAATTGCATTGCTTTACAAATACAATACAAATTATATATTGCTAGTATCACAAAGAACATATTTATACAACAAATGCAATCACTCGCTCATATGCACATTTGTAAATACACTTCTATAAATTTTAATAGTAGACGTTACTACTGAATTGTGATGACTTTTGACACAAACTTTTCTCAAAATTACATTCTTATGCAACACAGTAATTTACCATTTTTCTTTCATACAGTAATTTTACAGGTTTTGGATAACAATAGTTCTTTTAACATTCCATCAGCACCTTTAAAAAATGTGCAAATAATATTGTTCTTTTATCTTGAGACACTTTATGATATTCCTGTTTAACATATATTAAAAATTGATCATGAAAATCTATACCTTTATATATGCAGACAAACAATATATAATGTCCAACTAACCATTGTACACTACGCAATTTAGTACATGGAAAATACGAAAACGTAGGTAACATTATGTTATGCACAGTAAACGCATTGGGATGGGTGTGACAATTTTTTCCTAATAACACACACAGATATTTCCATGTTTCACGTGTCCGTATGCATTCACTTAGCCAGTGTGAAATCGAACCATTTTTTTTACACCTACCACATAGTGGGTCTTGTAACAGTTTTAATTTATGTAATTTCTCTTCCGTCACCACTATATCCTGCACCACACAGTACCACGCAGATTTTACCAAGGGCGATAAATGTGGTGCGTGAACATTGTTCCATATTTTGTGCCAGGGATGGGTTGGTTGATTAATCATTATCTTACAGCTAGGCAATGTTGCCAAACAACGTGACTGGTATAATTGAGATACTTTTGGTATTTCAAGAGGTTTCGTTGAAAGTAGTAGATAGCAAATTTCTAGCACTGATTCTTGTAAATATTTATACTGCGGTGGCACCGTTGCTATAGCCATCGGAGACTGCAATGGTATGGTGTCCAAAATCTGCTTAAGTATCACGCCCGTTAAACTGTCTGGGAAGTTTACTAACATTGACATATCTGCTTGTACTCGAAGAGCCTGGCTTTTTAAATCCACGTGAATCAAGCCAAGCCCCCCGCACCGTACCGGCAGACATGCATTCTCGTGACTCACCCGCAACATTTGGTGTGCCCAAACAAACCAGTTTATCGCACTCCTTATCTGTACAAAATCCAATTTACTCATCGGAAGCACTCGTGCCACAAACCAGAGCTTTGAACTCGCATAAATGTTTACAAAGGCTACTCTTTCAACCAAGCTAAGGGCACGAAGTTTGTTTTGTTTAAGCACACTTTTCAGGCCAGCAATACATATTGAATAATTTTGAGCAATCATTTCTTGTAAAGAGTGGGTAAAAATTATTCCAAATATTTTCAGTGCATTTACTTTTTGAATTTTATCATTTTGATACGAGTGGTTTGTAACATCTAAGTGCATCCAGTGAGTTTTATTATAGTTAATCTTTAGTCCAGCCACCGAGCTGTACTTTTCTATCACATTTTGAAGTATTTCCATATCTGTCGGCAAATTCACGAACACCGTGACATCATCAGCATAACCTAATAATTTTATCGTTGTTGAGTGAATATTTAACCCCTGCAATTGCATTTCAAGTACCTTTAAAAATGGCATTAACGCTACACAAAAACTTATCATAGACATGGGATCACCTTGTCTGACACCCCTTTGTATAGGAAATGTCTTAGTTAAAAAACCATTGATTTTTACACACGATTTGGCATCAGTATATAAACTCTTAATCGCATTTACAAATTTTGGACTACAACCCATCCTTAAAAATACAGCATATACAAATTCGTGCTGCACAGTATCAAAAGCATTTTGAAAATCCAATGCCACTATACCATGGTGACCTTGTATGTTTGTATGTCTATAACTAGTTATGACATCACGAATTGTCTGTAAAACAGTAAAGATCGATCTATTATTACCATAACAGTATTGATGGACACCGATCATTCTTTCCATATAGGGAAAAAGACGACGAAGTAAACATCGTGCAAAAATTTTATAATCCGTGCACAACAAAGATATAGGTCTATAGTGCTTTACTATCGTACGGTTAGGAACTTTGGGAACCAGGACGATTACACCTGTGTTGCTCGTCCTTCCCAAGCAGTGTTGATTAAATACTGCATTTATCCAGTCTGTCACAATATTACCTACAAGTGACCAAAATCTTTTATAAAATTCTATGGGAATACCATCTATTCCTGGCGATGAGTTATTCTTCATTCCCAGAATCGCTTCGTACACCTCAGCAGCTGTAAAGGTCTTTTCAATCCGCAAGTTGTCATTAACAGAAAAAAATTCCGGAACTTGTTGTAAAAATATTTGTTCCTGAGCTGGATCATAACTTGTTCCTTGAAATCTAGAGTGATAAGCGCGGTAAAAGATTTCCTTTATGTCAGTCACATTACTATACTCTGAATTACCTTCGTCTATTATCTTATGAATCGTTTGGCGTTTTCCACGATTACGTTCTTGTAGAACATGACTAATATTTGCCATTTCAAGAGGGTCAAAAGGTAAAAGTTTACTACGTATTTTGCACCCACTTCTTTTTTGCGCGTGTAATTGCAACAATATTGCCTGTACTTGTTTAATGTTCTGTTGCACTTTTCCCCCTCTTACCCCTTCATCAGTTAGCTCTCTCAACACTTTATAATAAAAATTGTATTTATTATTCCAATCCTGGTTCCTTTCCCTACTATATTGTCTACAAAATCGTGTGATAGCTGGCTTTAGATATTCAACCCACCACTTAATTATATTTATTTGTTTCGCCCTTAATCGTTCCCAATACTTCCATTTCCCTTGGAATTTGTCAGCAAAAAGTGGATCATCAAATAAAGATACATTCATTTTCCAATATCCATACCCATATTGTATATTTGGCAGTTGCATATTTACCGCCATTATAATTGCACTATGATCTGAGAAGCAAGTTGGCACCATAGTAACATTAGTGATATTAGGGATAATTGATGGTGAAACATAAAATCTATGTAACCGTGAAGCACCCCCATCCTTTACATATGTGAAGCCTGCACTTGTTGGGTGCAAAGTGTCCCATGCATCTTTCCATTGGAACCCAGTTACCAACTGTTGCAGCGCATTGGATGTATTAAATCCTGGGCGCTGGTCTTTTGGCAACAAAACACAATTAAAATCGCCTCCACAAATAATATGTTGCTTATTACCTTGAAGTTCCGTCGCTACTTCAGTTGCGAAAAATCCATTGCGTTGCTGCCTTTGATTACTACCAGAAGGTGCATACAGATTATATATCCACAGGTTTTCCACTTGTACAGTTGTAATTCTACCACTCGGATGGTATTCTACATTTGATACAGGTATATTGTCTCGAACTAATACAGCTGTTCCTTGCGCTGAATATGTGGAATTATTATAGACAATATAACTAGCGGGTAACTCATAATTAGTTATTGCTACTTCTTGAATGAGAGCAATATCTATAGCGGACTGAATTAGAAAGTCCCCCAATGCACTTTGTTTTGTTTTGTTTTGTAGTTTGTTTATGTTTATACTAGCAAGTCTAATGGTGGTAAGCATCACTATGGATATGTAAACACTTGCTTTTACAATACTGTTAAATATATACATTGTTTTACTGTTGTTAGGTCTACCTTACACACAAAGATTCTTAAAATATAACAAAAAAAAATAGCTATACTTTATACTCTGGCGATGTACAGAATATTTCACACCAATCACCTGATCAAACATCATATACTGAAATGTATTCATATTAATCGTGGCTAAATAAAATATTGTCTCTTGCGCCATATCGTTTATGGTATTCCAATCTAGGTTATTCGTGACAAGTAATATAAATACACACCAAAAAGTACCCGTTACTAACATTTCTGTTAAATATATCTTTTAACTTAACCCGTAAACAAAACCTTCTCTTACACTCAATACCAACAAAAAGGGGGTGAGAGAAGGGAACATGAACACTTGTAGTTAATAACACATCTTTTATGTCAAATGTTGGATAGCAAAAGTACTTACAGACTTTCTGTAGAGCCATTCTTCATATGTTTATCATCAAGAGCAAGGGTTGTTTCCAGATTGTTGGGTACACTTTGGGACAGGTTATCCCTCACTTGCGAAGGGGAACGTTGTTCACTTGGTTTCTTTGCTGGAGGGCCATTGATCGATTCGACGCGACGATTCATCCTCCGTCTCTGCCTCCCCACTGTAGGTGATGATGCGATCTGCACTGATGAACGTGCTGGAGACTGGTCCCTGGTAGTCATCTGCAAGGAATTTTCATCTATTGTCGGTGCATCTTCAAGTGTTTCCCTTGGTTCTCTTTCCTTAACAGTGTTGGTGATCGGTAAACTGGGATCCTCGTCTTTGGTTGACACTGAACTCTCCATACATTCTTCAGTACTTTCCTCATTTGACGCAATTTGTTCTTTTCTGGTCGACATTTGTGGAACACCCTGTATTGTCTCATCACTGACACATGCAGGTGGTTCGTTTTGTTTCTTGGTCGTTACACCCGAGAGTATTGTAGGCTCACTGGTGATCACTTCTTCTGTGCTGTTCAGGTTATACGGGATGGGTCGGACTTTTCCTGCATACGAATTGTCACCCACTCTTGCTGATGATCGCTGTCGATTGGGGCATTGATTGAAGAAGTGTTCCTGGGAATCGCACGCTGCACAAGTCTTAGCTTGACCATTATGTGTGACCCAATACCTCCCTCCACTTATAGACACGTAAGAAGGTATTGAACGGGTCAAGGTCATCTTTACAATTTTTCTGCCCGTACGTACTGGATATATATAATCATCATTATACTTCTCATCTACTAATGTATGTATGGTTCCATATTGGTTCAACACTACTCGTATCGGGTCATCGTCTAATTCACTTGGGATCACATGAAGTCGAACTATTACTGTTGCACTGTCCGCCCATGTCATTAAAACCTCATGGGCACCTTCCGAATCATTATACACATAACATCCATTCGATTGATTCAACAACCGTTCACACACAAGCTTCGAAACTAGCTTCAGATACAAACATTTTCTAAAGTGATCTAACTCGATACTCACGACCTGATCCGGTGTTAGTTTCAATGTGTCGTTTATCCATTGGTGTAATCCCGTCGACGTGGGTTTGTCTCTGATGTTGCTGAAATTAATTTTCAGAGTGTTGACTCTTTTAATCGCCATTTGACGTCTACGTATTAAACTTCCACAAGACACTTACGTAAAGCACTGGCTACGCGTACGCGTGATCGGGAGTTGTACGAGCGAGCGTTCGCACAACTTCCTTGTATCGCAGCTCTCGCCAGACTGGACCGCTCGGCCACAGGATCGGGCTCTTCGCGCTCGTGCCACTCGTGATATGTGTTGCTACAATACGCAATATTGACTGACGTAACTTTACCAAACTGAAATATAGCACTTCTTAATGGCCACTGCATTGTATAATTTATCGCACGAACAGCGATGTGCATTAAAAACTAAAAGATCAACACAGTTTTTGTCAAATAAGTTGCTGAAGTCCTCGCGGTAGAAGTTCAGCCTGTGGCTGCTCTACCACTTAATAATAATAAAAAAATAATAGTTTTGCGGGTTATTATTTTTTAGTTATTATGTAACTGCTTAATATTGTGTCAATGGAAATGTTTAGCATTCATTTGAAAACTCTTAACATCGAATGGTCTCTGGACAAAATTATTTTAAAATGTTTATCAACATTCTCAAGACGTAATAAACAGTGGTCTGAATTACTAATCGGCACTGTTATGTTAGTAGAGTGTACGATAGTTGGATCATCCGCCCACCTCCATGTCAGAGTGTTTTGCACAGCGCGCCAAGACGACAGAAGCCCGTGATTCGAATCCCGGGGTGAGCACGGGTGTTCTTTGTGAGTGTCCCTTCATCAATATCATCATCACTCATATTCATATTCGCGATTAACCAAAAGTGGTAGAAAAGCGAAGTAAAGTAAACCACATCAATCATTAGTTGGATCATTCACAACAATGACGTCTACTGTTGTCCAGAGGCTTGTGATTCAGGTAGGTTTTATAATGATTTGTGTCATGCCGAAAGGTATAAAACACCAGAGTTCAAAACATTTGTTGCATAGCGAGGCATCTAATTTTCTAGCTAAAAACTGCATGGATGATGATGCTTTATTGCAAACCCAGCTGACTTCAGGCAAATAAACAACACCTGTGGCGACTAATTCCATAAGTAAATTATTAACCAAAAAAGGGCCGACCTTTCCTTCGGACTTGGCGTTCCCACCCGAAATGCCCATGCTACGCCACTGCAAATATGATACCAGAGTTTCGAACGAGATCATCTCGGACATCAAGTATCGCCACGCTTTGATTTTGCAGAGATTTATTTCAGTCTCGTTTCGAAATTTGAGAGGAAACACAAACTTTTCTTGTCTCAGTATCATCTCTATGTTCAAAAATCTCTTAATATATAGGTTTAAGTATAGTTTTCCCTCTTACAAAGTTATGAAGTACAGGAGTACATTGTACCCCCCAAAGTCTCGTCTCATTTGTGTAAGTATTTCGTTTCGGAAAATTCCATTTGAAAAATTCAAAAGTAAAGGTCAGTCATATACTCTTCTGATGAAGATTTATATATTATCTTTGAATCGACGCGACCATTTCTTTAGAAAAGTGTACCCCCCCCCCCCCCTTACGCAAAGGAGCATTCATCTGGAGCGTGATTTTCTGAGAGTAAACTTATCTGATTCCATCGTTTTACAGAAATTTTACACAATTTTCATCTCCTTAAATAGGTTTCCAAGAACACTAGTCAATGAACTAACTACATAGTAGCAAGCACAATGTAGTAGAATAAGTTTACAATGGTTTGAATTTCTGTGGTAGCCAAGTAAGATAAATTAGATAATGCTTGTAAGTTATAAACAATATGCCTAAACCTTTTTTATTGAGCGAATTTAATTTTTTTCCTTTAACAGTAGCACCTTGCGTCTGTCAAATTATCTAAAGGGGGTACAGGGGGTACAACGGGATTTTCGGATTTAGGGGGTAAAGTACCCCCATCAAAAATTTGAGGGGGTACAATGTACCCCTGTACCCCCCCCCCCCGTTCCAGCGCCACTGGATAAGAATAATTAATATTTGTTTCGTTTTGTTGGAAGCAAAGTGACTCATTGTGTTGCTTTGTGTCCAGTCGTGTTGCGTTGCGTCGTGACCCGTCATGTTGCGTTGCGTAGAGGCGTAACTCATCATGTCAGATACGGTGTGCGGCTGGCCTAAGTGGACAAAATAACTAACCAACATATATTTACCCGTGATAGGGCCTCTCTACCTTTACACTTTTGATGGACGTCTTTTAAGCCTGACTTCCATCTGACACTAACACTAACACTAACACTAAGGCACACAACACACAATATAACCTATCCTAACAATACATTACCCAACCATTACATACTTATGTAATTTTGTATCTGTATTCATAAATATTTTCAGGGACGTCGTTAGGGGGGAGTACGGGGGGCACTGGCCCCCCGAAACGTTCACGTGGCCCCGGCAAACTGTTCTACATTTGCTGAAAATTTTACTTTCATGACAAATATTGCAAAATAGTTTTTCAGTATTTTTTTCTTTCAGTTAGAAACACTGTACTAAATTTGAGTGGCATGAACCCAAAACCACATTTCTTTCTAGTTTTCCTGGTTCTAGCTATAGTGGATGTCAGTGTAGGAACCTAGAACTTCGTCGTTTCTCGAAACTTTGAGGGAGCTGTCTTTCCTCCCCTAGCAGTCCCAGGTCAACAACAGGCAGGGTTGGGCGTTGAGTGTTGCCGTTGCGTCCAAACAAAGTTTTGAGCTTGAGTAGATTGAAGAACGACCGCTTGTGCAGCGGTAAACCACATATATGCAAGCAGTTACAACTGGTCCCGAATCAGAGCGCAATACACGCTAAATAAGTATAATGGTGGCAGGATGCCTCATATCTCCGGGTAAGGTAGTATTATTCGCACCAAATAACTATTCTACTATTGAAACAGTCTAAAACACGCAACGTGTTAAAAGTAATTATCTTCACAAACTGTTCGATTTCTCGAGTAGCATATTTTTCTCGATATCGTGAAGACCGATTTTGAGAATCCTCCTTAACCTCCCGGATTGCGCAGTGATAGCGTTGTTGCCTTGTAATCGAGGGGTCCCGGGTTCGATACATGAGTGGAGATACACAGTGGTCCGGATCTTACTTTAAACTGTAGGTCCAATTCCGATTAGCATTACTGTGAATAAAGTGGTCTAAAAACACCAACTCAACTCAACTCCTTAACAAACTTTTCGAAGAATCGAAAATTTAAACAAGAACAAGTAAATACATTTTTGTAATTTTGAAGTAAATTATTATTATTGTTGTTATTATTTTGGGTATTTTTGGTTCGTATGAATCTGCCTCACACAGTAAGCTTATTTTGTTGACTCAAGTACAATAACAAACCCTTGTAATAAGTCACTGGAAAGACATGTGAGGTTGCACATATATTTAAGCATCTATAAATATATAATAATCCGTGGTTCGACAGCCCTGGAAGGGCCTTGGTCTATCTCCCGACTGCCAGTCCCTCCCACAATCCTACCTAAAATTTTAGAGGTGTGGAGATCTTTAACCAGTAATGGGGTGACGTGGGGTCAGCACGTCGAACCCCCAACCGTTATAGGGGATATCCATAAAGAATAATTATATTCTTGTGGTAAGGAGTCGTTGTCATTTAACAAACTTTATTGATTTATTCCATCAGCATTATTTAAAATGTAGTGCCATACTGAACTTACCAACAACAAAGGCACATTGATTGCTAAATGAGGCATTTTCCTTGTGTTGCAGAGCAGGTTCAGTTTTTGGAGTATTGCAATGTTTTACACAGTCCGTTCGAAGAATTTTGAGAATATTGATGTTTTGTCAAAGGGACCACCCTCGAATAAATATCTGTGGATGTTTTACAGGTTTCATCGTATTTAAGAAGGTAATTTTTCCGGTGCAACTTTCCTCCGTACAACATGTATTTTGCCACTCAAGCTGAAGAGCCGATTAATAGGTGCAACGACCTTGGCAGAAAGAAACTCTGATTGGCAACATGTTGACAAAAGACTCAAGAAGTCCCGCAACCGACAGAACTCGAAGCGCTCGGATCCTACGGTGACATACACTTTGATTGAACACAAACGGATGCATTGGTAGGAAATACAGTGATTTTATGGGCCGTCCCTTTCTGGGAAGTCGGGGAACTTTTGAAGACACACTTTCCCTTCATGCACACCAGGGATCCTAAGCCAGATGCCAGGTCACCCCTTCCCACAAAATCTTCTCTTCATCTGGCTCTGGTTATCGGCAGCGCCGAAACGCACTGCAGGTAGCTAGGACTTTCTGGGTTAATTACTTTATGGTTCAGCATGGACATAGGCTTTTCAAATTGCAAGAGACAAAATTCTACTGTTTGTTCTTTTTCTGGCGGGAGATGAATGACAAAGATGTCGCGGATCCTTCAGGTTCCCACACTCAACCCTTGTGCTCATAACCTGCAATGAAAGGAAAGACCATAATAAGCCTTTGTAATGGACTTTACGAATATCCTTCCTTGGTAACTTTCCACTCATTTTCAAGAAAAATCTGCTTCTTTTTGCCCTACTGTGTTGATTGGTCGACAATTGATGACTGCCAGCTAGTTCGAAGAACAGTTTGATCCAAGAAGTGGTTTCATAGTTAGCTTCTGTAAACGTGAGATTCCGGTAGGATCACGGAGTGCTTGAGATCTCATTTTCATGCTTTGCGAGTGAAATTTTGATTGATTTGATTCATTTTACTTTGCTCTTCTGCCACATTTGGCTAATTGCGAAGATGGGGATGAGTGATGATATGATTAAATTGATCAATGGATACAACAAACACCCATGCTCAGTCCGGAATTCTAACCCGGCACACCTGGCATCGTAGCACGATGTGCTAACCTCTCCGCCACGGGGGTAGGCGAAGTGAAATTTCGACTGTGAAGCTGCCAGCTTGTTTTCGTCTCGAAAAAGTTGAAGTAGGATCGACCGATCAACCAAATGTCCAACACATTGACTTTCTAAATTGGTGTCCGACTACCACACAGGAGACCGGGCTTGACTCCCAGGACGGTTGATCTCACATGTGATGAAGAATAAGTCACATTTCAATTAAGGAAGGAAACGAGGTATGTAGTCAACTTTATAAAGTAGTGTGCATGCTCTAGAAATAATATGTTTCAAAATTCTGCTTATTTTGTGATTTTTCTTCATTTAGCCTCCACCAGGGTTGTCAAAGGTCCATCTACCCATAACTTCTATGGGTTCTATTTGGTTCCGTTGCAGGACCGGAACCTTTTTTCTCGCACAATTTAAATTCGGTCCTAGTAGTGTATTGTTCCATTAAAAAAAGTTACTGGATCGTATTTAAATTGATCCGGAAAAAATCCTGCACCAAATTTTAATTGATCCTGAAAAAAGGTTCTTGGACAGTGTTTAAATTCAGCCGCAAAACAAGGTTCCTGGACCGTATTTAAATTTTACCGAAAAAAAGGGTTCCTGAACCGTATTTAAACTCATACGGAAAAAAGGTTCCTGGACCGAATTGAGGCCTAGAACCCATTTACACTTGCTGATTTTCTCTCCTGGACCGGAATTGGATTTATTTAAAATGCCTGGACCTTTAACAACTCTGGCCTCCACCCGCAAATGCAGACGCTGTGGCTGCTGCTTAGGCGGGAAAGTTGACTAGACATACAAATAAAATTTATCCAAAGGTATATAGCGAATAATAGTTGCTTACATAATAATAGCATGAAATACGGAGAGCCAAATTACTTATCAAGCATTTTCTGTTATTTGCCTATCCTAGTAGGAGCGAAAATCATTTGCCCTTGCTGGTGAACTCGGTTCCTGCAAATTCAAGACGGCATTTCTAATTTTCATTTCTATTTGGGCCGACAACTCCGTGTTGAATGTCCCGTGTTCGAATCCCGGCCTGACAATGTGTCTTCTTTGTGATGGTCCTTTCATTAAGTTAATCTTAACTCATTCTCATCTTCACGATTAGCCAAAAAGTGTCAGAAAAGTGAAGTAAAATGAACCAAGTCAATCAATAATTTCTATTTCGTTATTTTATGCCGCTTTCTCCCTCTTGGGTTAAATGCGACGATGAGATTGAATGATGATCCGAAGGAATAGCGATGCGAGACATGATGCAACCACACCTGTCCAAGGTCCGAACCTTGGACCTCTGGTTTCGTAGTGCGTCATGCTCATGCATCGGGAGTGGAATCCTTTGAATGAAAAACTATAAAAGTAGGGTAAAAGAAAACAACATTGTACTGTGCAAAAAAGCCATGTTTAGGTCCTCTAAAGAAAAGTACAGTTATTCAGTACAATTAATTTTGAAGGACAAAGCCTCGGAAGTGTTTTTCCATTCGGTGACGCGTGGTCATCACATCGAGTCCCATCTAGCTTTGAGAGTGAATTCGCTTACATATTGATTTCAAGTAGCTTCCCAATTGTCCTCACGATGTTAGGCCATCACAGAAATTTTGGAGTTTCTACCAGGGATCGAACCTTGAAAGAATAGAGCGCAATAATTTGAGCGCGCGGGAATTTTGTTGTTTCTATTGCCATCATATATTCAGTTTTGCACGCGCAAAGAAGATTACTTTTAAGAAACTAGATGCGTGCATAAAATTTCACATATATCTTCATCATTCTCCAATGTGAACAGTATGACGCCACAAAAGACTCGTGCATGTCCCATAGAATAAAGGCCGCCGGACTCGATTCTGGTATAAGCAATATAGATGGGATGCCTATCTTGAACTCATTACACAAACATTTCATTTTCGCACCGTTGTCATACTTGTACGTACATCTGATACCAGCACCCTTTTATATCTAAACCCACGGAAGAGAGTTTTCTCTACTCCTCAATTTTCTTCGAGCAAATTTACAAATCTAAGGAGTAAGGACTAATGACATTGTTCTTGGTGTCTCAAAAATCTAACATAAGAGAAAATGCATTGATTTTTAAAGACTTTCTAGATGCCATTAAGTTAATAAGTTCATTCTGCATTTAGATTCCCGAATAATGGCCGTGGATTTCGCGAGTCTATATCCGTAAATTGTTGGGTTTACAGGAGAAAATAATGTTCTCTTCCAACAAGATTATATATATATATATATATATATATATATATGTGTGTATATATATATATATATATATATATATATATATATATATATATATATATATATATACACATACTGTACATATACTTATGTAGGCCTATATGGTATATTAATAGTTTGTTAGTTTTTAATGGTTTGATAGAAAAAAATCTTAAGTTTTTGCCCCCCCCCCAAATTGATCAACCTAGCTACGTCCCTGAATATTTTTAATGTTGACCAATAACACACATCTATCTCTTACTATTACTAACGTTTAATTTAATCTTACTTATCTCCTCATAGAATGCTGTAAAACCAACTTTGTTTAGGAAAACAGATCAAATTTGGTTCTTCATGCCAATGACACAGTGAATTACTGTAAACAAGAAAATAAGGAAAATAAAGGATGAATCAAAGAAAAGTAGAGGAATCCGTAAGAAAACCGCGGAACTCACGCCCTGAGTTAATTTTCAGGTACCAGGACATAAGCGCATACCTCTGAAAGTATGCGGGTGGAGGAGGGCATATTTTGGGTCCCCCCTTTTCCTTCTGACAATTCTAAACCCCTCAAAATACTCGGTCATCTGTAAAAGTAAAGGGTATACAGGATATTGAGCAATGTTCTGCAACCTTCTTGTCCTCACCAAATACCATAAATTATCCAGTACTGAACACGGCACATCATAAAATTTATTTCTCTAAAAAATCATACATTACAGCACTGTTGATATAAATGAGGACTTTAGGAATGAGTTACAATATAATCAGTTAATAATAATAATAAAACAACTACTACTACTACTACTACTAATAATAATAATAATAATAATAATAATCCAATTCACTGCACTCATAGGGTACTTTTGGTATTATTATTATTGAAATGATTCATGCAGCTGATTATATGAATCCGAAACGCCTGTCGAGATTATATATGTGTAAAAACAAACTGACCCTTGCAATCAAGGAGCATCTTATTTAAGTCATGGCAATGACAGAGCGAAAAATACTAACGTAAGAAAACAAATTTGTAAAGTAAAAAGTAAAGTGCTTCCCTGTGCATTGCACTATGCCATGAAGGCATAAAGTGGGTGTGGAGTTTGGACCCTACATTTTCTTGATCACTGTCGAAGGTGGGAGTGATGTGATCAGCACCACATCCATGGCTGCCTTTATCCCTGTACCAACTTTATATGATGCTGGGTGGGCGTCGGGAACGGCTTGAACAGATGGAAAATATACCGGTTCTCCCCCGCTGAGCATCGAACTCGGGTCTCTCGCATGGTAGTCAGATTAAATAATTTACATTAAATTTGTTACTACAGACAAAAGTTCGCAGCACACCAGTGACCTTGTGGAGGCACACCGGTTCCGAAACATAGATTTAGATAGAGGGCAATGGCACCAAATAATAAGAATTAAAAATATTTCAGAAATCGAATTCCAGAAAGCTGTGGGGCAAAAGTGACGTTCAGCCAGATACTGTCTCAACCTCTCCTGACGAGCACCAATACACCTTAAATATCTTGGCCTTTGACCGGGAGGTGATTCTCCGGTACCAACAAGAGCTACGCGTAAAGAAATCGTGTGTATGCGCTCCCCCTCTCACAGCACCACCACCCAAAACCTCCCCCCTTACTCCACTTTCCCCCGGGTACCAACAAGGGCGATAAAACCAGAGTGTGTGGGTGTGTAATGTGGATGCGATTTTTCTGCCACCTGGTGGGGAAAATGGTAAGCTCATCCCACATGTTGCATTGAAATTTACCACCCTGTGGGGACACGTGAAAAACAAATTTGCCCAGCTAAGGATGCTATGCATCAGGTTCTTGCATGTATTTCCTATTAGGTAAATCCGTTATCATTCCTCAAAAATTCAAGGACAGTGATCCCAGGCTTGTAAAGGCATTTCCTTAACAATTTCCTTGGGGGGACCGGATTTTGGTACCCACAAGTCTGTGTGGTCTCCACAAGGTGGATTCACAACTGATGAGTGTTCCCATAAGGTAGCATCTGCAAAGGGGGGGGAGGGAGGGAGGGAGAGAGAGAGAGAGAGAGAGAGAGAATCTTGTTCATGTAACAATGCTGAAATTTTATAAAATGTTACTGTTCAGAAAATATTGGTGAGAACTGCATGTATCCTTACAAAATTTCTACTCCTTTAAAACAGAGTTGTTAAAATATTGGATAGTTTTCAAAATTAGAGTCCTTGTGTGTTCTGAAGTTTACTTCTGCCACATTTATCCATCCATTTATTCTCTCATCTCTTTCCAGAAGCCTATAAATAGAACTAGGATCAAGTTCCACATTCAATTGTGCTACCTGCAGGTCAATCCATACCAAACGGTGCAGCACTGGTTGCTCGACCATTTTAATTTTTTTCCATATTTTTATTGCTTATATTATTCATATTATTTTAACCCCTATGCAAGGATAGTTCAAAGCAGGTATTTTTCTAAATTTTACTTTGTTTAAAAATTGCAGCCATTTCTGTTTCATGATTTGCAGCATTTATGGCCTTTGCCGACATTAACTCAACTAAGAAAAATGATAGAAAGCTGTGGTGAAAAAGTATGTTTTCAGTACATTTCAAGATACATCTTATGTTTTGTACCTTTTATCATCATCTTTAATGCAAATGGCTGAAATTAGGGAAAAGCTGATATTAAATTTTGAGAAAAAAATAAAATTTAGGATTTTTTTAAAGTATGGAAGTGAAGTAATGTAATATAAGAGCAATATGTATATTTTAGAGGAAACATATACACACAAATTTTAGCAGAAAGTATTTGAGCCCCGACACTTATTTCCTCTTTGAAAATGTTAGTTTTCATTTCCTTCAAAATTTGTGTTTCAACGTCTCTGGTGGGGGAGGAATAAAAATCTGAATTTACAGCATAAAGGCACTAAGAAAGTTACCTGTAAAAAATGAGATTGATAATCCATGGATAATAAAATTACAAGAGGGCGAAGTTGGGGGGGGAAGACAAATTTACATTATTTTAGTTACAAATAAATATTTACTTTTAATGAACCATCATGCAATTAAAATTATTGTATTTATTACTTACATCATACTAATGGCATAATAAGCCTGTTGGTAACTATTATGAATGAACAGGTGTGTAAGGAACAGTGGCGATGCTAGATAAAGGGCAACTAGGGCACTGCCCCGCAACAATTTTAACATAAAAAGTTCATCTGAAGAGACGATTGGTATATAACTATTTTTTTCCCTCCACTCCTACGTTGCTGCAACCAGATGTACAGGATGTGCATCCTGTGTGAGTCTAATATATTTCTGCGTTCTGTTGGAGAGAGTCCGATCTCAGCTCTGCCCTGGGACGTGACATCACTGACTGATCCAAAGCTTTACAGCATAGGCAATGGAAAAGCGCAAAATTCGTAGCCATCTTTCGGCAGTGGACAAGGTGCCCTGCCCATTCATTTTTGCCTCCTTCACCGTTCAGTGTTTCCAACTCTTGGCAGGCACTTCATTCGTTCTTCCAGCCTTCGTACTTTCACCTTCCGCAGTAAGATGCAGCAATAAGCTGGAAAAAAAATCCCTCGAATGCTTTTCCGGCGACCTGAAAAGTTGACAACACTTTTTATTGCACAAACTAGTCTCTCAGTATTTTCAAAAAAATCATCCTTCCTTTCGTTTGCATGCATACGGATTTGGATTTGTTAGTGTGTGAGTTTGCTTTGCGTTCCATCTGTGTGCGTATTGATCGCTTATGAAATAACTAGTCCTTTTACTAGAGTTTATAGTTACTGTATGTGTGTATTTATTTGAGTGGTTGTGTCTGTGTTCCAGACAACTAGACATGCAAATTTTCTTCGTAAGTATAAACGAACCTTTTTTGGGGGTACATGGCCAATAAAAAGTGTTGCAACTGAACTTAACGGTGCATAATTTTCCTAAAGTGAAAATCATAGAACTTAAGACCTTCTGTAAACAAACGCACGTGTACCTTAACAGTGTTGATAACTTATGAAAATAAAATACCCCACATAGCCACAAGGTGCAAAGATATACCATTTGTCAAACAACGCGGAATAAGCAGTGTCCCACTGATGACCTGTTGGAGTTAAATGTACATACGTAAAAAATGAAAAATCAAAATGTACACCTTGCCTGGTGGTCGACTTTCGGACTCGCTACCGAAGTTCCCTGGTTCGAATCCCAGCATGGGTGTTATTTGTGAGTGTCCCTTCATCAATTTCATCTGACGATCACTCATCCTCATGATCGGGATTAGCCAAAAATGGAAGAAAAGCAACGCTAAATAACAAAAATCAAATACAAAATACAACTAATGACAAATGTGTGCGTGTCTCACAACGGGGTCGATCTACATCTCAATGCCACACGTTCCAGTATCCTCCAGAGTGTACCTCAACGTCTCTAAAGATACATCTTCCAAAAACACACTTGTATGTTCGAAAATGCTGGTTTATGCAGCAAAAACACCAAGGGAAACTAAAACGGAAACTTAGTGAAGCATTGTCCCTGGCAAACAGCAAAAAAAAAGTGGGGAAAGAAGATGGTAAGATACACAAATATTTTGAGGCAGTCAAGTTTTCTTGTACCCTACATACAAAATAAGATGCACATTTGGGGGTGAATTCTTAAATATTGTCACTTTTTTCTTTCCCTTGTTGAGAGGTGTTCCTTTTAATTCAACCTTCCCCACCCTGACGGCCTGCCCTCATCGTCACGACTCGCCCTCCTTCACACGCAAAGGTATTCCAGAGTGTGAACACCTCTGCCTCCGCCACCCCTCCCTCCGCATCATCATCCTCACTGACAATGTGAAATCACATTATTATATGCCGACATTCGACATACCACTTCCGTTTTTGTACTTCACCTAGTGAGAAGTCTTGAGTTTGGCAACAGCCTAATAACGGATTTCTTTAGCAGCATGTATTCCGTTTTATAAAAGTACGCTAATGCAAGAAAAACGTGTAAATTTGGGATATACATTTTAAAATATATTTTCATTGAAGGTTTCTCTTTATAATAATAATACGTGATGATTGTATAAATTACAACCGATCATGTGAGCAGCAAGAAAATAGCGCCAGTTTCGAACATGGCGACTTCCATGCATGCAGGAAGGTCTCCGTGATCTCAGAGTTTCTTTCGGAAATACAGCCGTTAGAAAAGTGGCGAGAAGCAGGTTGATCTTAACGTGTATATGATGTTGTGTCGGTGGTATCCTGAGAAAGCAGTGAAGTTAGTGTCCGAGTGTAGTGTTGTGTCTGCATCTTTTGTTTTCGGTCTGGTGAAAGAAAGGAAAACGACCGGTCAAGTTGTGAGTCCCGTGAAGAAACACGTTGTTGCTCGCATAAACAAGTACACTGATTTTGAGATAAGCGCAATATGGCCCAAGGTGCATTGTTCGATGTTAAATCGCTTCTTGTAGCACATTGAGTTCGTTTTGGGAAAGCAAATTTGACAGACGACACTCATTGACAGGGACGATATAGTTGTCTATAACGATGCACGCTTTTAGAAGCGATATGGGGCGGGGCCACTTGGAGGGTGTGCATGGCGACCAGCCAATTTCAGGAGTGCAACGTTGTACAGTTAGGATACTGCAACGCAGAAGTTAAAAGCCGTGTTCTGTATTTTTCTTGCGCGCAGGAAGTTTTCATAAAACTCGCCACTTTAAGGTTCACCAGAAAAAGGGGAAAGACACTTTGAACCTGACTGTCCAAGTCCCATGAATTTCCGTCACCTACAGCCAGAGTTATCGCTCCTTGAAGAAACAAGGGAAACATCACCTTTCATTTCCTTCCGCCTGTTTTTTTTCGTTGCCACCGTGTTGACGCAGCTGAGTTGTTGTGTCTAGAGAAAACAGTGAGTGTTAAATTCATCTCGATATAAACAATGATCCCTCATTGTCCTGGGAGTTCTCAAACATTGAAAGTCTGGGTCAGTTTGAGTTCAGCATTTTCGTAGCAAGGCCGGTGTAAAATTATTCGCTTATCGTTCACTCGTGCGCCACAAAGAACAGTCATGAGAAGATTAAATACAGGCCTTTCATGCAATAGTGTGTGTTCCATGTGTTCTTTTTATTTTAAATAATGTCACTCTCAAAACCTAGCACCAGTAGTACAGGCACAAGGGTAAAATAATACATTCACAAGGGAGAAATATTATTTTTAAAGTGTATTTGTACTTCCAAGGAATTGGCGTCGGAACAAGTGCGTGTAGAAACAGTGTTTTTACATAGAGAACTTACGGCTAAAGCGTGTGGTGTAAGTGTTCATACTGTGTCGCGTATTGTAAAACAGGGTAAAATATCTACCACAGAAATCGGTGAACCCCTATTTAAATCTCCTGGGAAACATGCCAGAAAACAGAAAAGTATTACTAGCTTAGATGACTCCGAGAAAGATCTACTCCGTCCTACAATATTTGAAATGTATGACAACGGCGAATATCCTTCTATCAAGAAACTTGAGCGTGTCATGAGGGAAAGAATTAATTACACTGGTTCCTCTACTTCTATGGGGTTAACACTAAAACGCTTGGGCCTCAAATATAAAAAAAAACAAAACAATGATGGGCATAAATTTGTGTTAGAAAGGGGTGATATAGTTGCCGCGAGAATTAAATTTTTGAGATCTAAATTGCGCTAGCAGTTAGTTTGGCAACAGCGCAGTAGCACTGGCTGGGTATTGGCCGAACTCATGTTCCTTCTAAAAGCGTACGCCGTATAGCACCGAAAATGCCTCCAGTTCAAAAAGGAACTGCTGAATCAAGGTAAGAAAATACATTACTTGCACGAGACTTGGGTCTTTAAATAATGTGATTATCATCATCTTATTGTTTTCCAGTGCACTAGAAACAAAGAAATAAAAACAATCTTCATTTTATTCCTTGGCTTATCTTTGTTTAGCTTCTGCTAAAACTGGCGGTATATTTGTTGCACAAAGGAGAAAACAATACACTGTATGTCAACAATGTTGAGCAATAATTTGGTGGCAGGGGCAGCAACAAAACCAAAAGGCTTGAATTTACTGAAACGATTCTCTCACTCTCTTGTAAGTTTTACTTTGGCGATGTCATACTGAAAGAGGAGGGGGAAGGGGAACTGTTCAGTGTCAGATATATGGAACATTTGGCATAGAAAAATATGTTCATTCTTGAACAAGAACACATATTTAATAACTTATCTTATAGTTCAATGTGTATAAGTTAAAGTAGGAATACGTTTTTCCATGGTATGTAAAATTAAAGATCGGGTGAAGTGCCAGTGAACAACATATGATGGCCACGGCATTCACGAAGAGCTGACGTGGAGTGATACATTACTCGAAGTGAGACGTTTGTTTACAGAGGGTCGGAAGGTTCGTGATTCCGACTTTAGTTAGGTATTGATATTAGATCGGAATTTGTTACATTTCATTCCAAATAGTGACCCATTGTTCGAACAATTAACTTACTCTATTTCAAATAACTCTTCTCAAACACCTTAAAGAGAAATTTAGAGGTTATCTGCCCTCCTCCCCTCCCCACCCAAAAGAAAAATGTGCCCTGTCTGCCTGGAAAGGCATGCGCCGTGCTGCCCCTGGTAAGGCAGAGATTTATCTGAGTAGGTTAAGATATATAAGCAGGGTACTATTAGTGGAAAGCTGCAACTACTCCAGTAGCTCCTCGATTGATCTGAATTGTTCCAAGTGCAGTGAATTTCCAAATTAACATTTTTGCCTGGACTATCAAAATTCTGTCCTGCACCATAGCCGTATGAGTCTAAGTTGGGTGCTCAGACTAAGGGATGTGTTTTTATAAATAATAATGTCTATTTTGAACTACCCTTGCATAGGGGTTACAACAACAAACAAATGAAAATTTTAAAAAATGATGGACAAACCAATTACACTATTTCCTGTGTTAAAAAACCTTGTCCATGGAGATATTTTTCAATCTTAACATTATTAGTTTACTCCATACAAGAAATTCTAAAAATTAATCATTGGTGGAAATCAGCATTAACATTTTTCCTGAATGGCACTTTTGGGTGAGAAACATGTGCAAGAAATTATTTATATTGTTTTTTTTTTGTTTTTTATGGTATGGATTGACCCTGCATGATGCTCTTGTCAAAGATGTAACATGTATGTGACAGCCAAAATTTAAGAAAATAAAAAAAAATGTACAATAGGAATAATATATCATCTTCATAAAAAAGAGTTACCATTAAAGACACAAGATGTTGACTCAAATGAATTTATTTTTAATATCACTTTCGAAAATACAATTTTCTTTACTTAAAATGTAAACAAATAAACTATCTAGAAAGCCCTTCGTGCTTGATAACTAGCTAATATGAACTGTGTTGAACAAAGACATCAAATTCACTGGAAGTTGCTCCAAAAAGTTTCAAACGAAGTTTACAAAATCTCACTATACTTATTAAACAACAAAATGCAAACACTAAAGAAAATCTTACATGGAGCTATTATTACCTCCCATACAAATAAAGTCCGCCATGCGTAAAAGGGCATCGAGCTGAAAGAACAAGAACGATACAATAAATATATAGTTAGGAAAGTCCAGTCATTACAAAAATATTTCTAGTCACAATACAAGGTGTGGGACAGATGGGGAGTTATGAACCAATATCTTGAATGGTAAGAAATTAAATACAAATTTATCTATCTAACAAATACCTACCGAGGTGTAAAGGGTGGCCCTTCCACATAGTACACTCTTGTTAAACTCACTTCCATTTAGTACACCTTGGACTGCACTTTGCAGACTAATGAGGCTCTGGCATCTGGCCAGTATAATCTTTGTAGGACTGTGTGTGTTGTCCTGTGTTTTATCCTTGTTTGTGCTGAGTGCCCCTTTAGAGCCTCAGCATTTAACTGAAGTCAAAATACTTTAGTGTCTGATGTACCACAAATTTTAAATTCAATCAATAAATAATAAACGTACTGATTTTCTCAGGATTTTCAGTATTTTCAAACAAACTTCAAGACTATTCTGTAATGTTTTAACTTTGTTTACACTATATGATTTGAGTGGAAATATGAGAGCAATGGTTTCAGATGCCAGAAACACCATATTTGAAAGTATTACTTATGAACATCTGCTGTATCAAATCGTCTTTACAGATATGTAAAGAATCCATGTTCACTGTCAGTACAGCTCAACCAACACGAGAAAAACTCAGGAAAATTTGTGAACTTAAGCGGACAGACATATGTTCATTGGTTCCTACCTTGTTTTTAATTTTAGGGTGGGGTTATCAGCCAGAGCTGGTGCAGGCTGGAGTGTACCTACATTTTTCTTTAATGTGAACAATGATAAACATTATGTCTCCACAGTCACTGTGGGGCCATTCCATGTGAAATCAACAAATGAAGAGGCAGTTTTCAACCTTACATATTTTGATTCGTTTGAAATTTGGCATACTGGAAGGGCCACCTGAGGTAGGAAAATATGCAAAGTTGCAGATCCATATATTTTGTATTTCCAAAATTACAGTGTTGCAAACTGCAATTTTGACTGTTTTTTTTCCAACATCTTGTTGACTTTAAATTGCAATATTTTGACAATCAGGGCACCTATTGATGTGATTCATAGAAAGATTTTGAAGTGCTCTTTCACATGACACATAGCATGCCTATGTCGGCGTAAAAAAAAAACAATTGAAGGTGATGTAAAGAAAATTTTGGTAGCTATTTTCTCAAAAACAGGTCTTTTAATTTTAAATATATATATATACACTATCTGGCCATTCGTCACCGGACACCCCATCAGGTGGCATCATGGTGTGGTCGTGCTTCTCTGGTATGGTCTTGGTCCTCTTGTGTTAGTGCGTGGAAACATGAATGCAGATGCATACCAAACGATCCTGGACAATTCTGCGCTACCGACATTGTGGGCACAATTCGGTAGTGGTCCTTATCTGTTTCAGCACGACAATGCCCCATGTCATACGGCAGGTGTGATCAACACGTGGTTCGAGGATATGGGTGTGCAAAAACTTGATTGGCCCGCCCAAAGTCCTGATCTCAACACGATTGAGCATCTTTGGGACGAGTTGGAGCGCCGGTTGAGAGCCAGGCCACACCGCCCAAAAAACACTAAAGAGTTGTTCGCCGCTTTGCAAGAGGAATGGAGCAGGATTCCCGTCGAAACCTATCGCAATTTGGTGGACAGTCTTCCTCAGAGGGTTGCGGCTGTACTTGCTGCGAAAGGTGGCCCCACACGATACTGACGGACGCCTGAAACCGGATTAAAGTACTCGTTCCAGGTGTCCGGTGACGAATGGCCAGATAGTGTATATATTTCATACATATGATATTACTCAATAACTGTACAAAATTTAAAATTGGAACACCAGTGGGATCCGAAGTTATTTTAGATTTAGGTTAGGTTAGGTTAGGTTAGGGTAGAGAACATTAGATAATACACGATGACAGAGTTTGACAGACAAATTCCTAATATTCAAAAGTAAAAGTCTAACGGATATCATGTATAATACTGGCTGAATTAATGTATATGAATATGATGTTTAAATTTTCAGTTATTAGAAATACAGACTGATTCAAATGTCTTTTCCCACAGACAACTCCATTATTAGTGCACATTGCAAAAAAAATGCAAAGAGGGGTGTTGTTGGAAATAGGTAAGTTTCAATCTAATGTGCTTAAATTTTCAATGTATCGAGCACCTTTCAAGCCTCATTGGTAGCCGAAAATGCCACATTCTTGGGCTGGAATATTCTATAGCATTGCAATACCACACAGTACAGGGTAAATTAAAAATTGATGATGATAATTACAGACAAAGTGAACAAGTATAAGAAATGAGAACGTGGGACTGTCCTTTGCCCAGACCATTAGAAAAAAAGCTAAAAATGCACTAATGGGAATCAGTACTACATAAGTACATAAGTACTTCACACTGTGCCACTTTGCATGTCTCACATTCACATCTTTGTACATTTTTACTTTGACTGTAATTATTGTATGATCCTGAAAATCACACTTTCATTATTTAGACCAAAAATTCAGTTTGGAAGCAACCCACAATGGGAAAAAAGAATCACAAGAGGGGTAACCAACTACAGTATTGTGATACAGGAACAGATTTTGAACTAGGATGCACAGATTTGGAATGGATAAAATGTAATTTCTCAATGCAAAAGTTTCTGCTGCTGTCTTCCTTCTTTTAATTTTTGCTTCAAAATTTTTCATTTCTCACTTACCAGAAAGGTGGATTGATTTAAATAAACAATTTATAGAATAATGTGCATGAGTATTTTGTAGATATCAGAATCCCTTTTGGTGAAAGTGCATTATAGTTATTTAATGGGGTTTATTAGGCTCTAAGAATGGAAACAAAACACATTTACTGATGAAGTGAAGCTCATATGAAAGGAAATGTAATATGTTAACTGTAAACACACCTAAATTTTGCATGATTTAAAATTCAATAATTTTTATTGGCAAAAGTAGCAAACAATTTGTGTAGAAAAATATACAAAATACTAATTACGTTAAACCGTAAATAGTGTCATTATCATTAAACTAACTGTAAATAAACATGGCAGCTGATATTTTGCATTAAAAAATTGCCAAAATTCAGTCACAAAAACTATAAAATATATTTTAAGTTACAATTGTAGAATGCTTTATATATTGGAAGAAAAGTTACTGAAATTATGTAGTTCCATTAACACATTCATAAACATATCCATGATGTCAACAAGCATACAAATAATTTTAAAAAATTGATTAAATAAAAAAAAATCTGATTTAAATAAAAAAAACATCAAAAATGATTTTCATCCACCCTGCTTATCAGTGATTTGGAGTAGATTTTATGAATGTTTATAAATAACAAATAATATTGTACAGATGAATTCATGGAATCTTGAAAAATTGAAATCCATACTTCTAAATAAGCGAGTAATAAACACTAAAGACCTAATTAACATCTGATACAAGGCCCCTTTACACAAAACCTCAGGCAGTTGATGGCTGATCCATCCAAACCCTGAGTCCTCGGACTTTGTAGTGCATTATGAAGGTCACAACAACATGGACAAGATGAGAATTTTAGTAAAAATGTGTACATTTGTGTTTTCCATAACACAATGGAAGTGTTTTACTGTTCTGGCACAAATGAATTCTGTGCTGACACACAGAACTGACACAACATACCTGCTCATCTGACCACAACCTTCCTGTCTCCTTTTGTGGCACTGTGGAAGAACGGCGATCTGTGGATGGATGAAAATATGATAGTGAAAATTACATTTGATGTATTAACAAACATGATAAATACCTATGAAATAAAAAAAATATCAAATTTTCATGCACATGAAATCATCAATCCTGATCAATGAGTAGGTGATCAAAGTAGGAAAACAATACAAAAACAACTAAAATACAACATCATACAGTTCAATTGTTTGGTTAAGTAAAAATAATCTGACATCTCTGACAATTAATTAGAACAATTTTACATTCCAATATAGTGTTACTTGTTGGTTGGTCGAGTTGTTGTTTTAAGTCCACTTTATGCACAGACAGGCTAATCGTGACTGGATATACAGTTTAAAATGAGACCTGAACCACTACATAACTCCACTAGGTATCAAACACAGGATCCCTTGATTACAAGGCGACAATGTTACAAATATGCTATTGGGGAGATATCATAGTGTTACTTGTGTCCTTGAGCAATAATGTATAAAAAAAGTTCTGAATTCTGAGTGTGATGGAAAGAACAATTAACATGAATTTCTAGAGTTTACTTGTTTTCCTCAGAGGAATAACACTTATGTACCACTCAGCAAAGGTGTATGAGAAAATATTAGAGAAAGGAAGAAGGGAAGTAACAGAGCTGAACATGAGAGAGGAACAGTATGTATTTAGAAGAGGCAGATCAACAGAAGATCTGATATTCACCATAAGGCAAATGCAGAAAAGGCACTATGAGTATGGAAATAATTTGATTATGGCATTCCTAGATATAGGAAAGGCATACAATAGCATGGACAGAACACAGATTTGGAAGGCTCTAAGAAAGAAAGGAGTCAAGGAAGAGATAGTGTGTAGAGTGCAGAGCACATTCAAGGCCAACCAGAGCCGTGTGAAGACACCAGTGGGAAGAACAGAGTGGTTCAGTATAAGTAATGGACTAAACAGGGAAGTTCACTTTCCCCACTGCTCTTCATAATTACAATGGATGGAATTAACAAAGAGGTGGGGAAGAAGATAGGAGAGGAAGAGATGAAGGCCATGTTGTTTGTTGATGACTTAGTAATATGGGGAACAGGGAAGAAGAAGTACAGAGACAGCTTGATAGTTGTAATGAGGAAATCAAAAGAGCAGGAATGATATTCAGTGCAGAAAAGAGCGAGAATGAACCAAGAATAAAAATGGACATGGAAGAGTTGAGGGTAGTGGAGAGCTTCAAATATCTAGGAAGCATAATTGAGAGATGTGGAAGAATGAGGTAAACAGAAGAGGACAAATGGGTGGTGGACTATACCAAAGTGATGGAACAGGGATGTGCCTATTAAATGCAAGAAGGTAATATACAACACATACTATGTGCCAATAATTATGTATAGAGCAGAGATTTGCACAATGAAAGAAGAGACGAAAGAAAGATGCAGGCAGTGATTAAATTTTTAAGGGGTATATTAAGGAAGACTAGAAGGGATAGAATAAGGAATGAGGAGATCCGACAGACAGTGGGTGTAGTGAAGCTTCAGGACAGAATAGATCAGGCAGAGATGAGGTGGTTCGGACACATGAAGAGGATGGATGCAGAAAGACTACCAGTAAGAGCTTACCATGCACAAGGAGTGGGAATAAGGCCAAGGGGGATGCCAAGATGTCGGTGTAAAGAGCAGATTGTGGAGAGTGTTAGGAAAAGAGGACAAGATTGGAACACCATGGAAAGAGAGGAGTGCAGCAATGGAATGAACATCAGCATAATATCCGATTGTTCCAACCAGAAAAGTTAGGACTTGAGGAACACAGCATCACCGAGTGACACAGGATTTTATTTGCCGACACCAAAATAATAGCTAAATGTGC
Organism: Lepisma saccharinum; assembly: GCF_977018435.1. Taxonomy (NCBI): domain Eukaryota; kingdom Metazoa; phylum Arthropoda; class Insecta; order Zygentoma; family Lepismatidae; genus Lepisma; species Lepisma saccharinum. Next base: position 62,871,439 of record NC_139230.1, on the reverse strand, counting down.
CGGTCACTGGGACCAACGGGTAAAGCAAGCCATAGCCATTTCACGGGAAAGCACCAATCTCAACAGGGACGTGAGACTCCAGCTCAGTCACGCCTGGAACCCACTACTTCGTAAAAACAAGACACCAGCTAATGAGAACACCAGGATCCAAAGTGAGCCAATAGAAAGACAGAGTCCAAACGCAGCCGCATCATAGTCATACATATATAAACCCACACTGGTCTCCATTTTAACATTCTCTGAAGATGAGAAACGTTGGAAGGTAACTCCAATTTAACCTGGCTGGTAACCTGAGAACACCTGTTCGAAGTCCATTTTGTCTTTCTTCATATATCAAGTAATAACAGTACACAACGAAAAGAATTATCAGAAGTAGTGAAGAGTGCATATCATAGAAACATGAAATATTGAGTTAAGAAATGTACAGTCACTTTGATTAGATAGTGGCATCGTTAACCGATCTCACTTTGAGCCGCACAATTACTAAAACATAGCATAAGATGTTCCATACACATAATCCCCTTGCACTTTTTCAATTCAATTTTGGACTTCTGTCCATAGAGTGTGGACATAGGTTACATTTTTCCTTGTTAACTTGTTTTGGTAAAGGTAGAAAGCAATCTGATGCACACTGTATCGGCAACAACTAAAAGTAAAATTTTTTGGGTGTATCACACCACCCCACCTGAGTCCTGAAGGGTTAACAATATAAAGAGCCTGTGCGATTCCAATTTATTCAAAAATTCTAATTCAATTCAATATATATATAAAATATTTAATTTAAGATGCAGAATTTACATTTGCCATTTCACATACTCAGACTCAAAATACATCTACAAACACAAGTCACAAATGCTACGGGACATATTAATCTATGAAAAAAAATGATAATTGTTTAAGAATTCCAATCTCAAATTTACCTATCATCTGCAATAATCTTCTGTCTGTCTGTTATGCAGATTTTTCTGCAAAGGACAATAAGAAAGCAAACAAACTGAGAGAATTCAGTTTTATTTTCCATGCTGAACTGTGATAAATTTGCCTCAGGGCATTAGTAAATATGTATAAATTTAATGAGATTTTGATGAATAAAAGTTGCAATTTTTCACGTCTACGGAGAAAAAAATCACATAACATTCATGCATAATTCCTGGAATTCAAGGAATTTCTTGTGAGTAGCCACCCTGTAATATGAAGAAAGACTATTTAAGTGTTTCTATCAGTGTATAAAAATTTCAGTTTTGTGATTGGGCTGATTGGGTAAGTTTGTATCAGATATGACAAGACTTTTCCCTTGCACTATCCACAATGGAATTAACCTATGTGCTTATCGCCAGACAAGAGCACTTATCACCATTTAAATAAAAACTCTACACATCCTGGCATTACATACATAATTATGAACATGGATACAATCTTGCTAGTGTAGTTTATTAATTAATTAATTTAATTACTTGCCTCCAACACCTTGCAGACCAGGAGGAAACTCTTTGTGCATTCCTTTTGAGCGAAACACCTTCACCCCACGAACCTGCAAAAAAAAAAAAAACAATATGTATTTTACTGATTATTTTAAATTAATAAAATTAGTAAAGTGCATTGTATACATAAGGACTGAGATGTTGCAATAAATTGATATTGGTCAACACCAGCAGTATTGCCATCAGAGAGTACTGGTTGAAATTTAATGAACTTTTTTATTTTCTTCTCATCATTTTATTTATTCTGGGAATTTCACAGATCTGCAAAAACATCATGTGTCCCTTTTGCAGTATAAATATCTTTGATATTACAGGATGTCAACCAAAATAACGAATCAAAAATTCGTCACTTTTTCACCTTGACTGTGCTGTTCTTTTTCTTGACCATTTTCCCCTTTTTCTTAACATGTATCTAATCACCCCCTACAGTTGGAAATTAAGAAAATATATATTTTTATTTAATGTAAAACCCCTACCATACGATTGGTTCAAATGAAAACTGAAGATGTACTTTAACAAGAGATTTAGACTTGTTTTAATTATTAATGACAAATGACATTTATCAAATAAAAAGCACATGCATCAATGGAGCCTAAACACTTGGTGGATCAAATGTCGTTCTACGGCATACGACAAAACATTCAGTATTGATAAAAGCCCTCATTCGTTTCAATGTTTCTTCATAATATCCACACAATGCCATACTATGGTGTTGTATATCTGTTGGATGGTGTCAGAATAGGTGCACCGTTCTGGTCTATAGGTCCGACCTTTTATAGCTCACATAGACAAGAAAAAAAATATGTCAGTACATTTTAAATGTGACATTTAGAGGTTAGTCAAATGTGTCTGTCTCAATGGAAATTTCACCTCCCCCACCACCTCACCTTCCATCACTTGTTTCTGGCACCGTGTTTGTGTCCAATGCATAATAGAGACCTAAAATTTATGCCAAAGGCTGGCAAGATGATTTTCCATTTAAGTTCAGCATTTATTAAGACTTCGTCAAAATGAAATGTCTGGCAGGTTCATTGCATCACATTGCATCTATAGTTCAACAAAGAAACATTTGTCAATCAAGATAAAATTCCCACATTTCCCTGACTTTTTTTGACCTCTCCAATTCCCTGACTTTCCCAGGTTATCCAGGTCTGTCGTCACCCTGCTCTACCGGGTATCAAACCTGGGATCACTTAATTAGAAGGAGAAAATGTTACTGTTTCGTCATCTATATTTTTATATAAGACGTAAGAGAGTTACTAAAGATATATCCGCGAAACTTACTTCTAAATATTCTATTAATTTTGGTGGCCTCTGCTACCATCCACTTCGGAAATCTATGCTCTACTGTTAGGTTGACTTCCGGTTCCTGTTGTTGTTTCCTTGACTACCGCTAGGGGTGCTGGGGTAGCCATTTCATCTGCTGCACACGATGGGTTTGAGCTGTTGTAATAGTGGAAGCCAAACATGATGAGCCTGCCCGCTGTCAATATTCAGCTCGTGCGGAAAGTGCATAATATGATCCAAAAAGTTTCAGTTAGGCACGTATCACACACCCTAATCAACACCAAAATCAAAGAGACGCATGCTATTATGCACTTTCCACATGAACTGAATATCGACAGTGGGCAGGCTCATATGTTTGGCTCCCGCTTTTGCAACAGCTCAAACCCACTGTGCACAGCAGATGAAATGGCTACACCAGCACCCCTAGTGGTAGTCGAGGAAACAACAACAGGAACCAGAAGTCAACAACAGGAACCAGAACTCAACCTAACAGTAGAGCATCGAGTTCTCAAGTGGATTGTGGCAGGCCACCAAAATTAATAGAACATTTACAAGTAAGTTTCGCGGATATATCTTTAGTAACTCGCTTACGTCTTATGTTATCAACCGCGTTATTTATTCCCCTCGACATGAATATATTTTTATATTTGTCAACAATCCTACACATAATCAAACTATTATTACTATTTATGATTATGCCAGAATTTATTTCTAAATATTTAATTTCATGGATACATGTTAATTCATGTATAAAATCTTAGGCATTTACAAGAAAAATTCTTTGAATCCAGGATATTTATTTATTTATTTATTTATTTATTTACTGGGACATTTTTTCACAATGGTTGAGAACCATTTCTCCAGTGTTTAGGTCTTTGCTTTATCGAGGCTAGAAAGTTTTGCACTTCCAGTTTGAGGTCAGTGCATATGATATCTCAGTTTCCTCATGCACAACATGCCTGTTCCTCTCTTGCACAAATTTTACAATGTGATTTACACATAACAATGTCACTTGTTGCATTTTTTGGGTGAATAATACATTTATTAATGTAATTTTATCGGTATTATCATGCAAACTGGGCAAAGAAACAAGTGTATCTTGCAGCATGTCATGTGGAGCTTGTCTCTTTGGTGTGAAATGCTAGTGCAACATGTCGTGTATTGCTTCGGTGTGAAATCTCCCTTAGAAACAAGAGGTCCTGTTCCCATGCAGCATTCATAATGGCATCTTTCAAAACAAACACCTGGCACAATTATTCCATCGAAACAACAACAAAAAAACGTCAATCAAGATAAAATTCCCTAACATTTCCCTGCCTTTTTTTTGAGCTCTTAAATTCCTTGGACTTTTCCCAGTTTTCCAGGTTTGTTGCCACCCTGACTTGGTTGAAATCAGGTGCGTATATTCTAGGTTACCTAGGCTATCAGTGAAACCCAGATTAAATACAGAAAATAATCAACTATCAAATGTGATTGATGCTCCACTCTCAAACAACGACCGCGGGAAAAAATGATAGTATAAAACTGCGACTCCTGTGCACCGTACTCCCCGCTTCCATGGCCCAAGCTGAAGGGAAGAAAAGGCTGCGAGGGATTTTCCGTCCAAGGTTTGTTTTCCTTGTGCTCGCTCTATACATGGGGATGGACTCCTTTCCTTTAAAACTACCACCAGACTTCAGCAGAAAAATTCTTCCCGAATTCTTCCCACCTTCTTCCTGAAGGTGGATGGTGGCATATTTGTAGTGGCTTCTTAGACAGGGAACTCTTCGTTTTACAACGGCGGTAAAACCTTACAGCGATGCCAATGTGGTAACCAGCATGGGATTTTCCCAGGTTAAGGGAAATTTTGAAATTAAACTACTATTACAGGAACGGGAAAAGAGTGGCTGGCATGTGGTATGGAATTTGTCCTCTAGACCAAAACAACACTGTCCCATCGAACACATGCAGAACTCACAGGCCGCTGACCTTCAACCAATCCACTTTTAGATGTTTTCTTTCAACCCCTCTGCTGCTTTTTTTTATGACAGGCTGGGGTAGACTGACTGGCTGGAGATGACAAAGGGCAATTTGTGAGTGGAAATTGCGTTGAAGAAAGTTTAAGAAAATTAGGTTTCTTAATGTGTGGATTTTCTTAAATGTATTGAGTGAGTGAATTACGTATATATGTTTTGAATGATCTGTGCTGCATCGTGTAGTGAACGAAAATGAATGACATAATTAATGAACTATTGCTGAAACAATTTACTCTGCTTTTGCATGAGGATAAACTTCAAATCGTGAAGATATGCAGGCCTCTGGCATCGCAAAGAAGAGAAGAATGGATTTGATTTGTTATTTTGCGTTGCTCTTCTGCCACTTTAGCTAATTGCGACGATGAGAATGAGTGACGATACGATGAAATTCATGAAGGGTCATTCACAAAGAATACCCATGTCCATGCCTGGTTTTGAGCCTGGGACCCCTGGCATCATAGTGCGCTGTGCTAATAACCATTTTACCACAGAGGTTGCCAAGAGAAAAATGGAGTTCCTGTCAAAATTAAATATTCAAGGTAAGAAGTTTATTATACACATATATTTTAGTCTCGCACGTAGGCCTACATAAATATTTCACAATAAGGGACTCTATATTTTATAAATAACCATGAAATATTTTAAATTTTTCCTTATTGTTTCTATATTAATGAAACAGTGATATTTTTATAATTATTAGTAAATTGTAATGTATGTATTTTTAATCGCAATGTCGAATCACCTTAAAATCAAAGAAATTGAATGAAAAAGAGCCTCCCATTTGAACATTATGATAAAAAGAGATAGCCCAGGTTTTAAATCCAGCATACGCCACTGGTTGAAATGTATTCATCTCAAAGGCTGAATGAGACACCTCAGACAATGAAAACAGTGGGCCTTTGAAATTATATTATTTACAGCATCTACCTATAATCCATGAATTCTGGAAATGAGACTTATTGTTACATTGATTACTCTGGCAATGACTCTTTTAGTTTCTGAATGATCACTTTGCATTATCTTACATTCAACTATAAAAACTTCCCAAATTCTTTGATGTGTATAGTCAGAAAAATTTTTCATTCTACATTGTAAAGAAACTTTTTACCTTTAGCCCTATCACAGACATCAGATTGGAAATTAACTGCACATGGTTAATACTAGACTAGTGTACAACTAGTACAATTGGAGCTGAACTGATATTGCAAGTGCTGTATTAGTTTACATTAATAATCAATATTATTGTCCAATATTTTTCCCTGTCCATGATTCCTGTGAGGTATGCACAAACTTCACAAAAAATTCATGCCAAAAATATGACGTAAATGTGGATTTTCATTTGCAATATTTTACCACATATTCACATGGCCTTGTTTCGGTGAGTAGGAATATTCTAACATTTATCATGTGAACAAACTTATAAAGTCGTGCAGTACTACCTTTAAAAAAAACACAGCAAACTTTCTTGCATATTTACCAGGACTAGGTCGATACCACTTTGAATTAGTACAAAACTCTTGTATTCCACTGATACAAATTAAGCTGTTCAAAATAGTAATTAATAATGATAATGAAGTACATTTAAATGCATTTGTACAGTAATGGACATTTCTGGGTTGTAATGATTCTTTTGAGAGTGGGATTGTTACAAACCATAAGTGTTCATGACTCTACTTTTACAGTTTGGGGAGCACTTAAAACTTCTACTGTTCTCCACCATCACATGTGTAGGGCACAAATTATATATTTAACAACAAAATTTATTTTTCACACAATGATGGTGCAATATAAACAAAACCTTCAAATTTTGCATAATTTCTACAATACTGGGCGCTACAAAAATGCACAGACTCTAGGAAAAATATTGGCTGATACTTAAAGCTCAGAATCTGCAACAATTCAGCCCTAGTAATTACACAACTTGTGAATGCATGGTTTCTTATGGAAAGACTTACTCCTCCCTCATCTCGAGTGCCATCAATACCATTCTCTGCTTCTCTCTCTCCTTCATATCCTTCACCAGATTTTCCTCTCTGCTTGTGTGAATCTGCATGGGTACGTTCATCATTGTCACTCAACGTCACTATCATACTGAAATTTAGAAATTAAATAAATTATAGCACTTCATTACTTGTTATTATGTAATCAGTTATCCACATTAAATCAACAATTCAGTCAGTTGATTAGCTGTGCTCAGAAACCTCAATTCATGTAAAAAAATAATACAAAAACAATACTAAATGTTCTTAAACAGTATCAGAAATATTACGTTTTTAGTAAGCATTTGTCTCATATCGAATAATAAAATTCAATTTGATTTTCAAAATCTTGAAAAGTTCTGTGTTTCATGGGAAAAGGTGGATGGAAAGAAAATTCAATTGATGGAAGTTTTCAAGGGGTTTCAATCTTAGTGGAAAAGAAGTCCTCATTTTAAAAGTACAGTTTTCTTCTGAGCCACTATATTTGTGATTTCGTGCATTAAGAGAACACATCACTGACGTTCATTACTCATTGCCATTACATCCCCTGATACCTTGATATTTAACATGTATATGCATTGTATAGAACATCACATTCTACAACAAAAATCACAAAGGTGAATGAATAGAAAAATACTTTACCCATAAACTTAGGCATCACTACACACTTTGTAAACAGTACATCCTTTGGTCAGATCTCTCACGTAACCAAATTATTCGCATTCTCACTTCGGTGTGAGCCAAAAATGTTTCTCAAAGTTTGTTTTAAGTGCACTTTATGCTCAAGGGGCTAACCTGAACTGGACCTAGAGTTTAATCCTTAGATGCCAGGCTACTTTCCTCAGTATTACCTGCAACATCAAGGATGGCTTCAGTACAAAATTTGAAATTATGTAGTGCTTGCCACAATCCCCTTCCATTCCCAATTAGGGCCCCACCCTCAATCCCCAACAGTTTGCTTCATAAAGTGAACCAAATGCATCTTTGGTCATCCAGTTGCAAAGTTTTAGTTTAAGCAAGAGAAATAAAGAACACCTGTGAAGAACTTAAATTAATTTTAAAACTGCACATTTACAAGTCTTATGCTGAACCACCTTATAATAATTCATTTGGTTATGCCAGCTATAAAATTATAATCAAGACAACTTTTGAAGTTCATGATAACTAACTCTCAAGCTTTCTTATTCTCAGACCCCGAAGATTTATAGCTACAGCAACACAAGCTTTCCATATGTCCCTATCCTGGGCAAGAATTACTTGAACAATAATGAAGTTCATCATTGGAACAATGATTGAGTCCATGGTGGAAAAAAATCAAGATATTTATTAAAAATCATTTCATGATTTTCTTGATTTAAATAGATGTTTGTGATTTAAATTTAAAAAAAACATGCCTATTGTTGTCTAAATATATCTTACCTGTTTTCAGGGGCTGGGTGTCGAGGTTGAGACGTCACATTCAGTGGATCTGGATAAACGGAAGGGAGCCTTACACCACCTGGAAAGCTTCCTCTGTTCATCTGAAAGAACAGACGTTACAAAATTAAGGTAAGACACAAAGGGGTGGTATGCACACTACTAATTAAATTCATCTACTTCCAAGATTTTGAATTTTGACTCCTGAACATTAACATTCAAGACAAAAGGTCTTTTACTTTTAAAAAAAAAACAGGATGTACAGATTTTACGTTCATACAGTACTACCCTTAAAAAAAAAAGAACAGGAAAATTTCCTGCATATTTACCAGGGCTAGGTCGATACCACTTTCAACTAGTACCAAAACTCTTGGATCCCACTGATACAAATGAAGCTGTTCAAAATAGTAATTAATATTGATAATGAAGTACATTTAAATGCATTTGTACAGTAATGGACATTTCTGGGTTGTAATGATTCTATTGAAAGTGGGGTTGTTACAAACCGTAAGTGTTCATGACTGTACATATATTTACTACTTTTGCAGTTTGGGGAGCACCTAAAGCCTCTCCTGTTCTCCACCATTACAAGTACACTATGCATGTGTAGGGCACAAATTATATCTGAATATTTAACAACAAAATTCATTTCTCACACCACGATGGTGAAAAATAAACAAAAGCTTCAAATTTTGCATAATTCCTACAATACTGGGCTCTACAAAAATGCACAGACTCTAGGAAAAATATTGGCTGATACTTAAAGCTCAGAATCTGCAACAATTCAGCCCTAGTAATTACACAACTTGTGAATGCATGGTTTCTTATGGAAAGACTTACTCCTCCCTCATCTCGAGTGCCATCAATACCATTCTCTGCTTCTCTCTCTCCTTCATATCCTTCACCAGATTTTCCTCTCTGCTTGTGTGAATCTGCATGGGTACGTTCATCATTGTCACTCAACGTCACTATCATACTGAAATTTAGAAATTAAATAAATTATAGCACTTCATTACTTGTTATTATGTAATCAGTTATCCACATTAAATCAACAATTCAGTCAGTTGATTAGCTGTGCTCAGAAACCTCAATTCATGTAAAAAAAATAATACAAAAACAATACTAAATGTTCTTAAACAGTATCAGAAATATTACTTTTTTAGTAAGCATTTGTCTCATATCGAATAATAAAATTCAATTTGATTTTCAAAATCTTGAAAAGTTCTGTGTTTCATGGGAAAAGGTGGATGGAAAGAAAATTCAATTGATGGAAGTTTTCAAGGGGTTTCAATCTTAGTGGAAAAGAAGTCCTCATTTTAAAAGTACAGTTTTCTTCTGAGCCACTATATTTGTGATTTCGTGCATTAAGAGAACACATCACTGACGTTCATTACTCATTGCCATTACATCCCCTGATACCTTGATATTTAACATGTATATGCATTGTATAGAACATCACATTCTACAACAAAAATCACAAAGGTGAATGAATAGAAAAATACTTTACCCATAAACTTAGGCATCACTACACACTTTGTAAACAGTACATCCTTTGGTCAGATCTCTCACGTAACCAAATTATTCGCATTCTCACTTCGGTGTGAGCCAAAAATGTTTCTCAAAGTTTGTTTTAAGTGCACTTTATGCTCAAGGGGCTAACCTGAACTGGACCTAGAGTTTAATCCTTAGATGCCAGGCTACTTTCCTCAGTATTACCTGCAACATCAAGGATGGCTTCAGTACAAAATTTGAAATTATGTAGTGCTTGCCACAATCCCCTTCCGTTCCCAATTAGGCCCCCACCCTCAATCCCCAACAGTTTGCTTCATAAAGTGAGCCAAGTGCATCTTTGGTCATCCAGTTGCAAAGTTTTAGTTTAAGCAAGAGAAATAAAGAACACCTGTGAAGAACTTAAATTAATTTTAAAACTGCACATTTACAAGTCTTATGCTGAACCACCTTATAATAATTCATTTGGTTATGCCAGCTATAAAATTATAATCAAGACAACTTTTGAAGTTCATGATAACTAACTCTCAAGCTTTCTTATTCTCAGACCCCGAAGATTTATAGCTACAGCAACACAAGCTTTCCATATGTCCCTATCCTGGGCAAGAATTACTTGAACAATAATGAAGTTCATCATTGGAACAATGATTGAGTCCATGGTGGAAAAAAATCAAGATATTTATTAAAAATCATTTCATGATTTTCTTGATTTAAATAGATGTTTGTGATTTAAATTTAAAAAAAACATGCCTATTGTTGTCTAAATATATCTTACCTGTTTTCAGGGGCTGGGTGTCGAGGTTGAGACGTCACATTCAGTGGATCTGGATAAACGGAAGGGAGCCTTACACCACCTGGAAAGCTTCCTCTGTTCATCTGAAAGAACAGACGTTACAAAATTAAGGTAAGACACAAAGGGGTGGTATGCACACTACTAATTAAATTCATCTACTTCCAAGATTTTGAATTTTGACTCCTGAACATTAACATTCAAGACAAAAGGTCTTTTACTTTTAAAAAAAAAACAGGATGTACAGATTTTACGTTCATACAGTACTACCCTTAAAAAAAAAAGAACAGGAAAATTTCCTGCATATTTACCAGGGCTAGGTCGATACCACTTTCAACTAGTACCAAAACTCTTGGATCCCACTGATACAAATGAAGCTGTTCAAAATAGTAATTAATATTGATAATGAAGTACATTTAAATGCATTTGTACAGTAATGGACATTTCTGGGTTGTAATGATTCTATTGAAAGTGGGGTTGTTACAAACCGTAAGTGTTCATGACTGTACATATATTTACTACTTTTGCAGTTTGGGGAGCACCTAAAGCCTCTCCTGTTCTCCACCATTACAAGTACACTATGCATGTGTAGGGCACAAATTATATCTGAATATTTAACAACAAAATTCATTTCTCACACCACGATGGTGAAAAATAAACAAAAGCTTCAAATTTTGCATAATTCCTACAATACTGGGCTCTACAAAAATGCACAGACTCTAGGAAAAATATTGGCTGATACTTAAAGCTCAGAATCTGCAACAATTCAGCCCTAGTAATTACACAACTTGTGAATGCATGGTTTCTTATGGAAAGACTTACTCCTCCCTCATCTCGAGTGCCATCAATACCATTCTCTGCTTCTCTCTCTCCTTCATATCCTTCACCAGATTTTCCTCTCTGCTTGTGTGAATCTGCATGGGTACGTTCATCATTGTCACTCAAGGTCACTATCATACTGAAATTTAGAAATTAAATAAATTATAGCACTTCATTACTTGTTATTATGTAATCAGTTATCCACATTAAATCAACAATTCAGTCAGTTGATTAGCTGTGCTCAGAAACCTCAATTCATGTAAAAAAAATAATACAAAAACAATACTAAATGTTCTTAAACAGTATTAGAAATATTACTTTTTTAGTAAGCATTTGTCTCATATCGAATAATAAAATTCAATTTGATTTTCAAAATCTTGAAAAGTTCTGTGTTTCATGGGAAAAGGTGGATGGAAAGAAAATTCAATTGATGGAAGTTTTCAAGGGGTTTCAATCTTAGTGGAAAAGAAGTCCTCATTTTAAAAGTAGTTTTCTTCTGAGCCACTATATTTGTGATTTCGTGCATTAAGAGAACACATCACTGACGTTCATTACTCATTGCCATTACATCCCCTGATACCTTGATATTTAACATGTATATGCATTGTATAGAACATCACATTCTACAACAAAAATCACAAAGGTGAATGAATAGAAAAATACTTTACCCATAAACTTAGGCATCACTACACACTTTGTAAACAGTACATCCTTTGGTCAGATCTCTCACGTAACCAAATTATTCGCATTCTCACTTCGGTGTGAGCCAAAAATGTTTCTCAAAGTTTGTTTTAAGTGCACTTTATGCTCAAGGGGCTAACCTGAACTGGACCTAGAGTTTAATCCTTAGATGCCAGGCTACTTTCCTCAGTATTACCTGCAACATCAAGGATGGTTTCAGTACAAAATTTGAAATTATGTAGTGCTTGCCACAATCCCCTTCCGTTCCCAATTAGGGCCCCACCCTCAATCCCCAACAGTTTGCTTCATAAAGTGAACCAAGTGCATCTTTGGTCATCCAGTTGCAAAGTTTTAGTTTAAGCAAGAGAAATAAAGAACACCTGTGAAGAACTTAAATTAATTTTAAAACTGCACATTTACAAGTCTTATGCTGAACCACCTTATAATAATTCATTTGGTTATGTCAGCTATAAAATTATAATCAAGACAACTTTTGAAGTTCATGATAACTAACTCTCAAGCTTTCTTATTCTCAGACCCCGAAGATTTATAGCTACAGCAACACAAGCTTTCCATATGTCCCTATCCTGGGCAAGAATTACTTGAACAATAATGAAGTTCATCATTGGAACAATGATTGAGTCCATGGTGGAAAAAAATCAAGATATTTATTAAAAATCATTTCATGATTTTCTTGATTTAAATAGATGTTTGTGATTTAAATTTAAAAAAACATGCCTATTGTTGTCTAAATATATCTTACCTGTTTTCAGGGGCTGGGTGTCGAGGTTGAGACGTCACATTCAGTGGATCTGGATAAACGGAAGGGAGCCTTACACCACCTGGAAAGCTTCCTCTGTTCATCTGAAAGAACAGACGTTACAAAATTAAGGTAAGACACAAAGGGGTGGTATGCACACTACTAATTAAATTCATCTACTTCCAAATTTTTGAATTCTGACTCCTGAACATTAACATAAACGCCAAAAAGTATTTTTTAGTTTAAAAAAAAAAACAGGATGTACAGATTTTAAGTTTTATACAGTGAAATCACAGATATATGTTTCAAGATAGTACGTATTTCTCGTTAGTACATTCTTTTCTGGCAGTCCTTGCCAACTGCGCACTCCAGGTCTACATTCAATAAATTCAGCCCGAACAAGGAAAAACTTTAGTTAAACGTTTTTAAGCGTGCTTGCTAGAAAGAATGCTGCTCTTGGAGTTCAAGATTTCCATGATGATAACATGTGCCACCCATTCCCATATAGGTTTTCTTAGGCTCTCGACTTGCAACTTTATTGCATTGGAGGGTAGGGATGGGCAATGTACCCTTGAACCAGATTGGCCTGTGCTAAAAATCCTGCTTTTGTTCTTTGCATTGCATTGGCCAAGATGTATCTGCCTAGAGCAGATCAGAAACTGATATATTTCAAGCTGTCAGACAAGTCACTGGCACCACACTTCCCAGCCTGTCATAAACATTACAAACAAGATGAAGAAAGGTAGGAGTCAACAGTAGCTTGCAGTTGGGGAAAAGTTGTACTGTGTCTTATTACCATCATTTTTAAAGATAATATGGTTATTGAAGCCAGAGTAGTTTATTGAACACTGCGACTTATTTTTAGCATGTGAATGGTTCTAAAGAAAAGCATCTATCATACTAAACATTGTGTGCATTTTCTTTCTGCAAGCACAATTTGAAAAAAACACTTTGTTTCCCTTTTGTTACGATGTGATAAGTTGAAGAAAAAAAAGGTTATAGCTGCTAAACCACTACATCTATTTGGAAAAATTTAAATTCTTAATGTAAGAATGAACAAAGAGCAATATTTTAAGTAACATCCAACAACTAAGGTTCGGGGGGAGGGGGTGTAAGCAGGGGCAAAGGCCAAAAGATTGAAATTTTCTATAATTACGCAAACTTTCTGAATGCTGTGATATCTGTTTATTTTTCCCCCATGTTGCGGGTCGAGAATTATATACTCTCATAGAGTGGTCCTTTATCATGCTTCCTTCCAAATTTGGTCTATTCAGGATCCATAGGGCCAATGCTAGAAGCAAAATTCCAGACATTGTATCCAAGCTGGCAACACTGCTAATTTATATAAATGTTATTTTTTCAGGGTGGCTACAAACAAGCAGAAATGAAATTCCCTGACTTTTCCAGGTTTTCCAGGACAAAATTTACATTTTTCCCTGACAATTACAAACTAAACTAAATCGATGTTTTTGCAAATGGAAATAATAAACTCACACAGATCCAGGTATGGATTTGTTAAGTACCAACATTATCTTCTATGAAATTGACTTAATTTCTCTATTCTCTATGATTTGAATTCAAACTGCAAAATAGTGAATTTGGAAAATTATTACAATTCACAAGCTAGGGAAGGATTACGGAATTTTGACATACGCAGTAAGTTTAAAATAAAATACTTTTATATAATACTCGGTATTATATGTTGATATTTCCACTGAGGTTTGGAACCCTCTGCTTGCAAGAACCAAGAGTGCGGACTCATTTTTTAATGCATAAAGCTACTTTTCTCTTCTCTCTAAAGGAAACAACTTAACTCTTGCATATAAGTGAAACAATTGAATCGAACAAAATAAAGTGTCATATTTCCTTATATTATCAATGGGATTTCTGCTTCAGTACAGTATATCCAAATGAAGTACCATGAAACAGACAACATGCAATTATACCACTAATGCTGATGAAAAGGGTATGTAGGTATTAGAAATTTAACACAAGGAATTTATAGAATTGCATTGTATAGGTACCTGATTTAGCTAACCACACATTAAAACAGGAACACTAATAATAAAAGCTTCTGAAAGTTCATATACGAGGGGCATCCTGAAAAAAGCTCCAATGGTGCCTATATGCAGCACTAGTGGTCGGAGAGCGACACACACAAATGCAAGCAGGAAGAAGTGGCATGTAGCTGTAATCTGGTACAGTTGCAATGCAGCCATTTTAGGACAGTTCTAGGTTAAAGATTGCAGCTCTCATACAGTCTCCCACCGACTGTGATGTAGCCTACATTGCATGCTCAGAATTTGGCACAGCGCCACTTGCAATCGTGTGAGGTATGCAGACCAGACGTTGTGAGTGATAGTAAGGTCAGATGATGGTGCAGACAATTTACAGAAGGCCAATCGAATGTGCACAACCCCATACAGCTGAGTACACGCAGGTCCTTTGCATCACTTCAGGTGAGAGACCTTGGACCACTCCTGTACAGCCCTGTCCTTGCATGTAGCGACGTTCATCTCTTTGTTCAACTGAAGAAGAGGTTCTGGCAGGACAAGGATTCTTGTTTTATTTATGCCTATTCGGTAGGGACCTTGATATTTTGTTATTTTTTTAAAAAATTGTGTATTTGCTTATTTTTTTATTTTTTGCTATACAGTGTTATTTTTCCCAAAATTCACATTTTCATTTTAGCGCCTTTTCTTGCAAATATCTGAAATTATACCTTCATGGTGATTTTAAACTACGATTTCAAATTGTAAGTCACATGGCTTACGCCTCTTCGTGAGAGTTTGATATCTTGAAAGTTATTTAGGGAAAGTTATTTTCCATAACCCCTTTTTTAATTTTAAGGTAAGGATTTTAGATAATGGAATTTTCCCCGTATATACTGAAGGGTGCATAATGACCATAAGTGGCGATGCACACAAAAAATTAAAATCAATCACTCTCATGTGACAGATACCAATATATTATGGCACCAAAAATTGGCATTATCTTTTTTGACTTGTTAGTGTTACGTTTCTGAAAATTCACGTTTTTGATTTCGAACATTTATCTGCCAAAGATACTGAAACGTAATACTCCATTGTGCTTTTAAACTATTATTTTAAATTGTAGGTCACATGGTCTATGTATTTTCGTGACAGTTTGATATGTTGGAACAGATATCGGAAGGATGTAAAAGTAAAGTGCTCCCCTGCACTTTTCCATGAAGGTGTATAGTAGGGGTGTGGAGTTAGGGACCCACACTTTCTTGATCACGGCTGAAGATAGGGGTGATGTGATCAGCACCATGCTCCTGGCTACCTTGATCCCTCAAAGTTTCCTCAAGGTACCAGCTTCATATGATGCTCGGTGGGCGCCGGATCAGTTTGAATAGGTGCAAAACATCCCGGTTCTCCACCGCAGGGGATCGACCCTGGGTCTCTCGCATACTAGTTAGATGCCCTAACGACTGAGCTCCATTATTACTCACTCGATAAATGCTGATGGTGCGCACTTAGCTTGGTAATTCAAAACATATGTCGTGCGACAAATACGAAGATGTGGTTCCCGTGTGATGGTAGATACGCACTCAATCTCCTGTTAGAACCCTGCCACATTGCTCTGTGATGCAAATGGTTTTGATAGAAGTTGAAAAAATCGTGGGAAATACATGATTTCATGTGGCTGTCGGAATTATTCCATGCACGTATAACTCTATAGTTTACTCTTGAGTAAAATGTTGGAAAACTTGCATGTTCTATGTACACAAATATGGCCTAGAAAAGACAAGAAAGGTGGATTTCATGGAATTTTTCGTTGTTTTAGGACATTTATTTTAAAAAAATCGCTAAAACGGCAACAATTCACATTTTATGCCAAAATCGCATTATTTCGATATTTCGAATGGGCGAAAAATGTGTCCAGACATCACTGCACATTCATAAACATAACTTCGCAGCAATTACCATTTTTCACGGTTTTGGCGTTTGTGAAAAATCAATATCCCTACTAATTGGAAATTACTTTCTGGCCACCCCTCATATAAATCAGTAGATGGAAAGTGAAAATTTAGAAGGGCTGGCAGAGAAAAGTCAATTCTTGAAGAAAGTGATTTGCTTTTATGATTGAATGATTCGAGTAAATCTGATACTATTTACGTATTCATTATTAGTATTTTATTTCATAATATTGGACATTAACCTTACTCAGCGAGAGATTAATGACAACCTCTCATGAGTTTAACCTTCGAGCGGGTGCGCCTGCACAAAATTTACGCCAAAAGTAATTTTCTTTAATTTTCTTGTGTTTCCTTTGATTTCGTCGACCTATGCTTTTTATGTATTCCTCAAATAGGTATTTTGTGTTGCATATTAGCAGTCATTGTTACTAATCCATATGTTATACTCTGTCAATTGTTGTTTATTTCAGATAAGATCACCGTGTCGTAAAGTTTGCGCTGCGCGCCTGCTCCTGTTCAGTAATTATTTCTTCCGGTCATTGTTGAAAATGAGTCGACAAAACGTAGACATTAGCGAAATTCAACATATCCTTCAAGTTTCTTGAATAGAATAGATTGATTGATTTTGTTTTTGAGTCTGCTTTATGCACAGAAAGGCTAATCGTGACTTGACCTACTTTGGTAGCTAGGCTCGTTCCCTTGATGTTTTGAGGGGACGGACATATCTGAAAATGTGAAAGTAAGTTCTTATTATTTGGTTTATTTTACTTAGTTTATACGATATATATATATATATATATATATATATATATATAGAGAGAGAGAGAGAGAGAGAGAGAGAGAGAGAGAGAGAGAGAGAGAGAGAGAGGAGAGAGAGAGAGAGAAAGAGAGAGAGAGAGAGAGTGCATGCGCGCGCGCGCGGTGAGGGAAGGGAGAAGCGGGAGTGAGTACACAGGACATTGCCATAGACTGCCCATAATTTTTCATATGACGTAGAGAATTTTTACTAGACTCGATCTCTCTTGAACTTGGATTGTAAAGTGTTTGTACATAGACTTGTAACATTTAGGTTTTCAGCAGGAATATCTGTCGTAAAAAGTATGACACGCGCCTGCTGATGAAAAGCAGTGGTGCGCTATAAATATGTAATAAGTTACGTACTTTTTTTTGTTTTTTCAGCATTCTAACTTCTATTTCAATATGTTTCATTTATATTAACCTCAGATATGATATAAATAAATGTAGACCCCAAAACATTTACGTTTATATTATAAAAATCCTCGCTCATAATGAATGATACTAAATGACGTAAAAAATGCGTCACGCGCCCGCTGGTGACACGATTATGAACGCGCCCACTAGAAGGTTAAACAGACAGGACAGAGAGTGACATTAATTTTATTGCAATACTAGTGTTGCATTAAATTTGAGGTTGCACTTGCCAATTTTTATAACTTTCACCAATGCAAATTTATGTTTCACTTTTTCGTGATACAGTATGTACCATTGTTATTCGTACACATAAATTTTCCGAGGAAAAAAATGTCATATCTACTTGTAAATATAATCATTTTCATATCTACCTGGAAGTTAATGTTAATGAAGGTTTCACCAACAAATGTCAATAAAAATGTACATTCAAAGTGTATAAACAAAGCATATAATTTGTGTGAAAAGAGAAAAACACGCTGTTCATGCAACATTGTTATTCGTACAGGCCAGAGTTTCAATCTTCCTAGCATACAGCGCCACTGCTATTCGGGCGATTTCCTGCAGTTTGCAACTTCGTAACAAGTTTGAACATGCTGGCACGCTCCCCGTCAAGCGGAATGCTGGTGTAGGTATTGTTGTAGGTCTATCGTCTATTTATCAGCGTGTTCGAAATGGGCAAGGTGAATGAACTTAGTTCAGATCTGAAGGATGTTGTTATAAATTTGGCCCTTAGAGGTTATTCGTTAAGAATAATTGGACAAACAGTCAATAAATCACACTCCACAGTTCAATACATAGTAAACAAATTTAGAGAGGAAGGTTCAACACAGTATGTGCCGAGAAAACCAAAAGAGCGACGGTTGAATAAACGTGATGAACGCTTTATTTTAAAAAACAGTGCGAGAAAACCCCTGACTAAGTGTTTCTAAGTTACGACCGTTAGTGGAAAATGTTGCTAGCAAGATGATGTCAGATCAAACTGTCCGACGTGCCTTGTGGAAGCATGGATATCATGGCAGAATACCACGAAAGAGGCCATATGTAAATAAGGTGAATCGCAGGAATATACTTTCATTCACGAAAGAGCACATCCACAAGGACCAGGAATTTTGGGATAGTGTCATATGTATGGTTATATATTTGCTAATTGTATTGTTTTTTTTTTTCTGCCGTCTGTAATTGGAGGTTTACCTCTGTTGAGGGCATAATAAATAAATAAATAAATATTGTCAGACGAGTCCAAGATTAATATATACAGTTCAGATGGGATAAATAGGGTCTGTGGAAAATCAAATAAAGACAATGATCACATTAACACAGTTCCAACAGTTAAACATGGTGGTGGGTCATTAATGATTTGGGTTTGTATGTTGTCCAAAGGTGTTTGTACCATCCAGTTTATTGATGGTATCATGGATGCATATGTTTATTTGGACATATTGAAGAACAATGTAAAGCAGAGTGCCCAAGAAATGGACATCCTGCCTATCTACAGATTCCAACAAGACAATGACAGTAAGAATAAGGCGCGAGTTAACATGAATTGGCTAATATGGAATGTGCCCAATCTACAACAAACACCAGCTCAAAGTCCAGACTTAAATCCCATTGAGCATTTATGGGCAATTTTGAAGAGGCGAGTCCATAAAGCAGGCGTCAAGTCCAAACAAGAGTTGAAAACTGTTGTGCAAGCCGAGTGGAATAAAATAAGCTCTGAAACATGTCGGAAACTGGTTAATTCTATGAATAACAGGTGTCAAGCAGTAATTAAAGCCAAAGGATACACATCGAAGTATTAGAACTGTCAGTCAATTTGCTCTGAATCACGGGTTTATACAGGATTTTTCCCTTGGGGGGGGGGGGGGGGGGTTGGAAATTTTTTGGGGGGTGTAAGTTTGGGGAAGTTAAGTACATATTTGGGACCGTTTTAAAAATGTTCGCCCTAATTCAATTTGTTCATGGATGTTTCTAGAGATTAACCCCACCCCCTCCCTTCCCTTCCCTTCATGTAACATTTCAGAAGAAAAAAAGATGTCAAATACAGGAAAAGATGGAAAATAGATTAATGTTAACATTTCAGTTTAACGTTTTGAGTATTGCATTCCTTCCGATAATGTTCAGTACTTGATTTAATAAATCATTAGACAAAACACAAAATTTTAACATTAGGAACACTTGTGCAATATTTTAATTTATTTGTATCGTTCTTGACGTAGGTGTAAGTCGGAGTTCAACTTGGGGGTGTCCAATTGAAATATCAGTGAGAATGCATTGCATGGGTGTGCACGCACTTGCCTGTCTGAAGTAATAGTAATAAATTCAGATATAATATGACTTAAATAAATTATGACACTGTCAGCGAAGCAAGCAAGAAAATTTTTAGAACAATTTCTCTGCAAACTGATTATGCATATTATTAGTTAAACATAGCGACAGTATCCCATGATGTTTACTCTTTACAATCTTGCTTTGCTCGTTCGTTGAAGACTTCAATATGAAATTCCTTGACAAATTTCGTTCAAAAGCAATATCAGGTATCTATCAAACGTGCATCCCAACTTCCCACTATATTTAACATCTTCATGGCCATGCTCTAAATATATCGAGTTTCATTACTTTATTTCAGTTTGTGAATCATCGTTTAAACAGAGATTTGAAAACACCAGCAGAATTTGGAACTCACTCGCTACATAGAACTATTAAAGTTATACATGCATATTTTCTAACAGTTAGAACAGGAGGGGGTAGGGGGCATGTGGTGAGGTAAAGAGGATGCCGAACGAGCAAAGCAAGATTGTAAAGAGTAAACATCATGTGATACTGTCGCTATGTTTAATTAATAATACGCATATGCATTATACCCTTACAAAACTTTGGAAAATACGCTTGGCACTTTTGAGAGTTTATCTTTCAAACACTAAATGAGAGACTCCAGGGAATTAGGAGTCACGTGCCTCTTTGCCTTAAAAGAAAACAAAATAACATGTGCAAATAAATGCATGGCATGTTAACTGCAAAATGAAGGCAAGGAATTTTCACTTCTAAATTGAAGAATGCTTTATTTTCAATTATTTAAAAATTGAATAGCATTTATTTCACTATCCAACACAAAGAGCACAATGAACCAAACAAATTTTCTCTCTCCACGTTTTCTAGAAGGCAGTGGCAAGCACCGTCGTGCCCTCACTGGTGCGCCTATGGTCAGATATAAATTTGGGACTTAATGTAAAATACATTTCTTTTGTGTTTAATTCCTTACACTCAGGCCCTTAGCCAGGAATTCTTTGTAGGAGGGACAAAGTCAATCCTAGAGGGGGCAAATTTTAATATATTGTGTCACATTGGCAGATATAGCAGGGTACACAGAGGCACTTGACACCTCCCCCAAAAGAGATAAGTAACAGAAAAGGGATGATATCTTGAAACTGCAACAGGGGGAAAAAAAATGAGCAACATCAAATGGCATTTTTTTCGATAATGAACTTTCCAGATTTGCCAAAGAATATAAAGTTTAACATGAATAGGCTAATACTTGATATTTACAGGTTGATAATGTTAATAGACGATTATTGGGCCTCTCTGCAGACCTGATTAAGGGAGCCCTTTATAAATCATGCTTCAGGGCCTCCCCGATGGCGCAGTGGTAGCGTCTTCGTCTTGTAATCAAGTGGTCCCGGGTTCGATACCCGGTGGAGGCACATAGTGGTTTGGATCGCACTTTAAACTGTAGGTCCAGTCCCGATTAGCCTTAGTGTCCATTAAGTGGACTTAAAACACCAATTCAATCAATCAATCATGCTTCATAATGATTCTTTCTAGTTTCCAGTATGCAAGATTTTTCCGCACAAAGGAATCTAACGAGAATCCAACAACACCATTGTGTTGTGTTATGCAAGAAAAATCGAATTAATTAAATAATAATGGTTACATATTATCTACACTTTGATGAATTGTGTAAAAAATTGTAATACATTTTTTTTGTACTTGCTAAAACATTAAAATATGGGTCCCTTAGTCCACCACGGACTCTATTTCCTTCAAAGGGAAAGAGTCTTGCATCACTACAGACAATGTTTGCCTACTGGATACGTAAACCATTTTGCAAAATATTGTGTGAATTGTATTATATTATAGTCGAAATACATGTTTTGACACCTGACAAACAAATAGGAATCCCTTGATTGATCAATGACTTCTTGGATTACAGTGTCATCATTAATATTTCATATTAAGTTTCATAGTAAGAAATTGTTTTAATAGAGTGCAAATAATTTTACAGAGCACCATGGCATTATCTTTAACATTTTTTTTCTCATATAGATCGTTTGGTTCGTGGAACCGACTCCCATTGCCCCATAACTATGGCTTTGAACTTGGGCTATAAGAACAGAAGACATTGCGAGTGAAGCGAGTAAGAAAATTTTACGAAATGTATTTTTATTTGTATAAAATTTAAAATCGAGAGGGGGGCAATTGCCCCTTGGAAGTGCCCTTGGCCGTCTCGAAGAAAAATGCAAGGAACTCGTAAAAACTAATTCCATCTTGAGTATCCAATTGTCCTGCTATTCTTAGATTCTCCTAGTCTTGTTTTTTTACTTCAATGTTCGCTTCCCCTAGAATGGACTTCCATCCAAGGTTGGGAGGGTGGTGGTGGGAGGGACAATTCCCCCTGCCGCCCTGTGGTTGCGGCACTGTTTATGAGTGTCTCTTCATCAATTTCACGTCATCATTCATTGTTGCGATTAGCTATAGGTGACAGAAAATCAACGCTAAGTAACAAAAATCAAATATCCACTCCCTCTCTCTACCACATGAATCACTATTACCAAAAAGGGAAACCCCCCCCAATCCTGATACGACATTATACTGAATCCCACACACATTCATAAATCACAAAATCAATAAGTGTCTTTCTTATGTTCTTAGAGTAATTGTAAAGATTAGTGAGAATTCCAGGTGTTCTGTATTTTTCACAGAAGGGGCAAAGCAGGCTCTCAGGGGGGCAGTTGCCCCCTGCCTCCCTCTAGCTACGAGCCGCTTACACTTCCATTGCTTCGTCTGAAAAGTTGAATAAAATTAAACATGTCATTATGTCAGGGAACCGACTAGATACAAAGAGAAAGACATTTTTTACTAAAGCTATATCTTTGCAAACTGACAATAGCTTTGATTTAATAGGGTACCAGTAATTTCACAGGGCACCACGACGTTAACGCTTTTCTATTTTTATCTGTTTTGCTTGTTTGGCACCCCATTTGTACTTAGCCCAGAGAAGCACCCCAAGTGGACCCTCCCCTTTTTACAACTCTCTTTCTAATAGTATATCATTTCTTTTACAAAGGTAAGAACTCTTGGAGCCAAAAAAATGGTCATAAACTATAGACGTTAATGAATCACTTAGGTTCTTCATGAAATACTTGCCATTTCATATCGAATACTCGATCAGTAAATTTTATATTGGTACTTTATGAATATCGGTTGGAAGAAATTATACCTACATATAGCGTCACTGATTTTCTACTCACCACTTTCAGTTTCTTTCTGTCAGGTTTTTCATTTTCTCTATCTTCTTCAGACAGTTTTGCAGTCAAGTTTCAGACATTGTTATACACTAAACAGAACGACAACACACAAACGGAGATGCTACACTGAGACTGACCTAAGGCATTTGACTGTTCTTTTCTCTACCACTCCAAAATCATTCATCTCGCCAAGTTACAGAAAATAGTGTTGCTAACCATAGTAACAGAATTCACTACAAGGAGTCAAACCTATATCTTTCAATTTATTCCCTTACTTTTATCGTACAATCGAAAGGAAAATGCAACGAAATGTAAATTTCATTGACTCAGGGGTTGAATAATTGAATTTACGAATCTGTAATGTATTTAAGAAATATATAAGGTATTCAAACGCTGAACTGCCAACACTGCACGCGGAATGTGCTCCCAGGAAGGAGGGCGAGAGGTCAGTTTGACATTTTCCAGATGGCAGCGTCCCTTCCCTAGAGCTGACCGAAGCCTTGTCAAGGGATAGTGCAATGTCATTGTAAACGTATGTTAACTTGTGCGAAACCAGTAATACGTCAGGATGATGACAGAAAACCTTCGTAAGCACTGCTACATTAAATAAGGTGAAGTGAGCCAGAAGAGTAATAAAATTCCAGCAGCATATTTGCAGTCTAAAGCTCTTCTTGTTTATGCATTCGATTTTTGTTAGATGTTGCAGTCCATGCAATTTCTGTCGCATGGTGTAGTGAGATACTTTGTCAGGTGGCGATATTCGACAAAAATCGTATGTATCAAAGGAACCTATTTGCTTCCATGTTCCTTCAGTTTGCCCAACAAAATGCCCTACTACGACGTCCGACAACTATCGGATGGTGCCACCCACTCTTATCCCCTCAATCTGTTGACAAGTCCCCTTACTACTTTCATACGGACAAGAAAAAATGATAATTCAATGCATTTTCCACGTAATATTTACTCTCCCGATGATACCATACGGTATCATCAGAGTAACGTCGTACTCGCCCGATGATACCATATGGTATAATGGTGCTGATTATGAAATGAATGTGCTTTTTGGACCTTCATACTCTTATGTTTTGGTGGAAACTCTAACACAGGTCTGGAGCAATTCACATTGATGACCCCCCTCTCCCCTCCACGCAACATAGCCATCCACATTTCCGAACAGAGTTTCACATTTTGGTTCATTATTCAACTTGTATAGCACCCAGAAACATGAAAAATGTTTCAATCTCTTTGGACGCGTCCATTCTTTGAAGAGAAAACTAAGGTTTGCACCTTCTCCTAAAAATAGCAGGAGAAGAGGGGCAAATTCCAGATTTTTATGGGTTTTTTTCATTGAAATTTGGTTGTCGCACCTCGAAGCCCATCTTCCTCGATTCGTCGTTCTGACTTATACACGGTTGCATGCTATGATGTTCTAGCTGCAAAACAAAACTTATTTGAAGTACATTGCTCTGATGGTGCCCGAGTTATAACAATATTCTGAGCAATATGCAAATTACCTATTTTTCGTAAAAAAACAGTTTCACATTTTGGCTTATTATTCAACTTATATGGCACCCAAAAACATGAAACATGTTTCATTCTCTTTGGAAACGTCCATTCTTTGAAGAGAATACTAAGGTTTGCACCTTCTCACCAAAATAGCGGGAGAAGAGAGGGCAAACTCCAGACTTTTATGTGTTTTTTTTCATTGAAATTCGGGGCTCCCGCCCCCAAGCCCCTATTCCTCAGTCCGGCGTTCTGAATTGTACACGGTTGCATGCTCTGATGTTCTAGTTGCAAAACAAAACTTATCTGAAGTAGATTGCTCCCATAGTGCCAGAGTTATAACATTTTACCTCAAAAAATTCACATTACCTATTTTTCGTAAAATGAAAAATTCACTTTTTGGCTTATTATTCAACTTGTATGGCACCCAAGAACATGAAACATGTTTCTTTCTCTTGAGAAATGTCCATTCTTTGAAAAGAATACTAAGTTCACGTCTTCTCCCCAAAATAGTGGGAGAAGAGGGGGCAAACTCCAGATTTTTGTTCTTTCCATTGAAATTCGGGGGACGTGCCCCCCCCCCCCACCAAGCATACCTTCCTCGGTCCGGTGTTTTTTTTTAATTGTACACGGTTGCATGTGCTGATGTTTTAGTTGCAAAACAAAAATTATCCAAAGTAGACTGCTCCCATAGTGCCCGAGTTTTAACAAATTTCCTCCAAAGAGTGTTCGAATTTAAAATTCCCACCTCCCCCCCCCCCCCCCCCCAATCACTGGTTTCTGGCACGGTGGTTCTGTTGCACATAAAAGGGGCCTAAAAGTTGAGGCCGAAACTTACGAACGAGATTTCCATAATGATATCCTTATATAAGTAAATAATTAAAAAAGAAAATAATCAATGAAGACGAAATCCCCTCACATTTCCCTGACTTTTTTTGACACCTCAAATTCACTGACTTTTCCAGGTTTTCCAGGTCTGTCGCCACCCTGTTTTTTACTCAACAAGTATAAGTCTGATTTCAACAAAACTTTACATGGTTGTAGATATGTACCATCACTACATACAACATTTTTCGTTCACTTCCCTCTATGCACAAAGGCTAATCAGGAATGGACCTACAGTTTAAAGTAGGATATAAAACACTGTGTGTCTTCACTGGGTATCTAACCTGGGATCCCTTGATTACAAGGTGACGACATTGCCACAACACCAACAGGGAGGTAAAAAAAATGTATACGTAAGATACCCCCTCCCTTCCACCGGAAAATCCAGAGCACGCCACTGGCTCTAGTGTTTAAAATGATTATTCTTGTGTTATCTGCACAATAAGAGTTATGGTTTTGTTTATCACAAGGCAGCACAAGAAAAAACATAGTATTCTTTATGTTGGATGAGTCATTGCTGTCAGAAGTGATATCGGCAAGGAACTGCTTTTGGAACAGCCAGACATACCACTGGTGCAGGTAGAAGCCTCCCTCCAGATAGACTGGTATAAATAAATGGACAGGTGGAATAGGAGTGAAGTGAAGATAAGAGACAATGGACTACAACTGTATTTATTTTTAAACCAGCAGCGGGCTTATTATCTAACCAAATTGCAGAAACAAAGGGGGAAGGATTATTGTATTGAAACGGACACATGAGTGTGTCCTATGCAGATAGCTGAATAAAAAAAAGGCTGCTTCATGAAATTATTGCATAGCCGTGCCCAGCAGTTTTAGATTAATGAGCTCTTGGGACTTTCTTTTCTAACTCCATCCTAAACCAATATCAGATAACAGGGTTTGGCAAATACTTCTTCCTTTTGCCTGGCAAACAACAAGGGAAAGTTTTCCAAGCAAGTTTCCCCTCCCTTCCTATCTCTCTCCCTCCTGTCTATTATAGAAAGGATTAAGTAAAAGCGTGGGTAAAGAAGTGGGAAAAATGTATAACCGAGATTTCACTGTATTCAAAAAACATTAATATGTCAGAATTGTATGCTAAATTACAAGCTATTTATAGATATTATCAGATTGGTAAAATGTTAATCTTAGCAATGAAAATGATACATGGAGATGTACCTACATTTGCAGATACCAACAGATATTGATTAATCCACACAGTTCCTAAACTGTTTGTTGAGACTTGAGATGGCTTTGTAGTTCAATGGTAGAGCATTGGCACGAAATGCCAAACACCCAGGTTTGGTTCCAGGTTGATCCATAACTTTTACATAGCTTTGCTGCAAGTTATTATATGTTGTGTGTGTGTCTCTAGATAATCTGCATAACAAGTTCAGTTGAATATACAATGGAAACTCAATTTTACATTTTTCAAGCACCAAGATGAAAAAACTTAAAATCCAGTAACATGTAAAAATCAAGGAAAATTTTATAAGATTTTGCTGTATAGGGACCATCAAGGTTGAATGTAAAATCCAGGAACATAAAATCAGGTTTCCACTGAAATATTTTACTGCTTATGAGATGGTAGCTGTAGTAAGGCACACAATTGTGATTCAAGCACAAAACAGGTAAATCAAAACTACTAAACTAATATGTTGTGTTTTGTGTCATAAGATCCAAAGGGACAAATGTTGTAAAAAGAACTGCTTCAATTTTTCTACTTACATCAGGGGGAGAACTGAAGACTCTCAAGTGATCTGGTAAAGATCCTGTACAAATCTGTCTGAGCCCAGGGCCAAGGGGAGCAGTGTAGGGTGCTGATCTTGTCATAAGGGCCCTTGTAGAAGGTAATCCTTGATGGATAGCTCCTGCTCCCTTCTGAAAGTGGCTTCGGCCTTCCTGGGCCAAAGGTGCTGTAGTGGAAGGACATGGGACAAAACTGCTCCAAACACTACTGGACTCGCGCACTGCAAAGATAAATATGCATGTGACAAGTAACAAGGCAAATTTCACATAATTCAATACATATAATACAGAATAAAAACAGGTTACTAATGGTTAAAAAAAGCTAAAAACAAAAACAGTGTGGGTCAACTTACTATAAAATTTCAAATATGCAATTCATGATAACAAAAAGCAAATATGTTTTAGGGCAATGCTGAAAAAACAAAGTAATAATGAAATACAAGTTGAATCAATAAGGCAATTTTTCATGGTGAGTTCTAACTTAATGTTAACCAATGCTTCAGAACATCATTAAAATATTCATGATGGATGCCGTAAACATGGTTTAAAATTACTTACGTGAAATTTAGAAATTTTGCACTTCCGCATTGCACAATATAATGGTTAAATCCTATTAATTTCGTACCCTTTTGTGAATGAAGACAGTGGATCTTCAAAATTAATAGAATTTAATCATTAAATTGTGCAGCACAGAAGTGTAAAATTTCTAAATTTCACGTACGTAATGTTTAAAATACTCTTCAAAAGGTAATCAAATCCATATACCATATACCATAAGTGTCTTGTGTAGTAGTTGTGCTGTCTAATGTGTTTGTGTTTGTCTTCTGTAGTAGTTCCTCCATTCATATTGGGGGTTAGGCGTAGAGCTGACAACTCTGCACTGTAAAAAGCCATGTCAAGAATGAGCAATATAAGGCCATGGATGTTCCCAAGGTAAAATATTCCGGAGGTAAAATAGTCCCCCGTTCGGATCTCCGGGTAGGGACTACTTTGGGAGGTCCCTGGACTAAGGATAAGATCTACGTTAGGAATAAGGATATTAAATTAGGCACCTGGAATGTTCTCAGCCTTTACCGGCCTGGGGCATTTCAGTGTACAGTTAATGAGATATTTAAGTATAAATTAGATGTAGTAGCTGTCCAGGAAGTTAGGTGGCCAGGAGAAGGGAATTGTAAAACTAAAAATTATACTTTTTTCTATGGTGGTACTGAAAATCGTAATTTTGGAAGAGGCTTTTTCATAAATAATAGAATTATCTCGGCTCTTAAAATAGTAGAATTTATTAATGATAGGATATCATATGCAGTTTTACAGGGTAGGTGGTGTAAAATTATTTTAATAAACATACATGCACCAACGGAAGATAAATATGATAATACTAAAGATGATTTTTATACAGAGTTAGAACAGGTCTTTGATAAATTTTCTCAGTATGATATGAAAATTCTGTTAGGTGACTGTAATGCACAGATTGGCAAAGAAGAGACATTTAAACCCACGATTGGTAAAGAAAGTCTTCATGAATTAAGTAATGATAATGGTATAAGATTGATTACTTTTGCAACCTCAAAGAATTTAATTGTGAAAAGTACCACTTTTAAACATAAAGATATCCATAAATATACCTGGTCTTCCAGTGGCGTGCGGTGACATTTAAACTAGGGTACGCAACAAGTGGCCAACCGAAATGAATTATGGGGGCCAGAACCCCCCCCCCCCCTGGCCATCATGTTATTTAGAAAATAACTTTTTTCTACAATTTTATAATGGGAAATTTCTCATCCTTGTATCAATATCCAAATGTAACGAGGTAAAATATATGTATGATATTTTATATTCGCAAATATATTCTGATAGTAGCTACGTAGAGTCCAACAATTCACCTTTGATTATTTCCTTCATGCAGTGCGATGAACATTGAACGGGAAGGAAATGGCTCAATCATTTTCCGTCCTTTCAAATTTCATGTAATAAATTTGATAAATCTCAGTATCCTGTACTATTTCACAACATCTTTCGCAGAGGAAACCAACGAATAAGGCCAACAATAAAGTTTCACTGTTTTTCTACTCAGTCAATCACTCTATAGAGATATTTTTTCTTCTTCTCAAAAATCAAAATGACTAATATACTGCTTACCATCCTTCACAACTCCTGCCTGAAACAATTTTTCCAAATCAGGAACAGACGTTCCATTTCGGATTGTTTACACTTTTTTCGTAAATTCCGAAAATCCCTTCTCCAGTATGTCATCAATAACTCCCGGTCCCTCTATTTTATCACTTCACAGCACCGACAAACAATAGAGATCCTGTAATGTAAATAATATGAACGAAACACTCGCTGCAAATTTCACACGACAGAAGAAAGCAAAAGTCAACCTCCCACGGTACGTTGTGTCCGATCCCGCTATGCCCGAAAACCACGCGTTCTTGTGGACGAATGAATCGGAGTTGCCAGTCGACAAAGTATTTTGTAGAAGGGAGATAATTAAGGACAAGTAGAAAATACGTCAGCATACATCCCAGAACACTTCACAAGCTAAACTACCGTACATCACTTTGCAATGTCTGGCGGAAGAAGGGGGGGCTCATTCTAATCCCATTGTAAGCATTGTGTTTTATTATGTTTTTCTTTTATCATTCATTCATATCGTTGGGTCAACAATCAACACCCATGCTATGGAACTCAAAGGAAATGTTGATCCCGAAAGGAGATAAACAGATACTCTCATACTCTGAGAATTGTGCGAAACTTGCAAATTGTTCACATATTTTCCCCTCGACACAGTGACAGTCCATTCTGGTCCTCACCTCCCTATACGAAAAAAAAAAACTTGCTAGTGTAACTTTAACCTCACATAAATATTTTATATGTGATAGTTTACGCGTATATTAAATATGATCTTCCACCATTACATATTCTTGCCCTCCTGTCTGATTCCTGTATCACTTTTTATAATGTATTTTTATTGCAACCCAACAGTGATCTATCTACGCGTGGCTGCTAAATGCTAGTAAGCTAAGCATTCCAGAAAAAATATGTTGACTGCTGTCAACACTGCATACGCTGTCAAAATCTTGGGTACCCTCGATGCTTAGAACCTGGAAAGGAGTGGGAGAGAGGGTAAGCGCGGGCAGACCCAAACACGTGGTCGGGCTGATATGAGACAATGGGGTTACCTTCCGAATTTCTAGGGTACCAAGCAGAAGAAACAGCGTCTTTCTGCGGAAATCTGCAGGAACGCGGATCGGGTGGGTGTCGGTCACAATCGGGATCATTCGGGACTGCCTTCAGAAAGCCAGCAGCGTGTTCGTGCGGAAATCGGAATTTCTTGCAGTGGAACTGCTTTCGGAGCAATAATTGTTGAATTTTCATGTTCGGGGAAGACGAAAAAATGTTTATTTTTTCTTACGGTGTTGTGGGTACGCAGTGAGTACCTTGCGTATCCTGAATGCACGCCGCTGTGGTCTTCTCCAGATGGTAAAACTCATAATCAGATAGATCATATTCTCATTGATAAGAGAAGGCATACTAGTATAATTGACGTTCGTACACATAGAGGTGCTGACTGTGCCAGTGACCATTATTTAGTAATTGCTAAATTAAGAGAAAGACTCTCAGTGATAAATCATAAGCAACAAAATCTAAAAGTTCTAAAATTTGATACAGGAAAGTTTACTGATGAAAGAATTAAGAAAGATTACCAAATTAAACTGTCAAATAGATTTGAAGTTTTGCAGGATTTAAATGATGATGAAAATATAAATGAAACAGACGTAAATAAGAATTGGGAGCACATACGTAATGCAATAGAATCAGCAGCTAAAGAAAGTATAGGATACCATAAACCGAGAAAAAGTAAGCCATGGTTTGATAATGAATGTCATAATCTAATAGAAATAAGAAATCAGGCTAGACTTAGATGGTTAAATAACTCTGATGATACAAATCTAAACAATTATAATAGAATAAAGCGAGAAGTTAACCGCACGTTTAGAAGTAAAAAAAGAGATTACTTGAAAAGCAAAATTAACGAAATTGAAACAAACAGCAAAAATAAAAATATCAGAGATTTATATAAAGGTGTAAATGAGTTTAGAAGGGGTGGCAACCTAAAGTAAACTTGATAAAAGATAAAGACGGTGATTTTCTTGCTGACCCAAGCGATATTCTAAATAGATGGAAGAACTACTTTAATGACCTTTTAAATGTCCATGTAGGAGATAAATCAGAAGTGAATGAAGTACACACAGCAGAACCTTTAGTTCCAGAACCTAACTTGACTGAAGTTAAAGATGCTATTAAAAGGCTAAAGAATAACAAAGCACCTGGCATTGATTTAATACCGGCTGAGTTAATTAAATATGGTGGAAATTCATTAATATGTCAAATTCATAAAATAATTTGTTTAATATGGAATAAAGAAGAAATCCCTCAACAGTGGAAAGAATCCATAATTGTTCCTGTGTTTAAAAAAGGTGATAAAATGAACTGCAATAATTACCGTGGAATTTCTCTACTCTCAACAACATATAAAATATTATCTAACATTATTTTAACACGACTAACACCATATGCTAATGAAATTATAGGTGATTATCAATGTGGATTTAAACGTAACAGATCAACTACAGATCAAATTTTTCACATCAGACAGACACTTGAAAAAAAGTGGGAATATAATCAAAATGTCCATCAGCTATTCATTGATTTCAAAAAAGCATATGATTCTGTCAAAAGAGATAAATTATATAATATATTAGTAGAGTTTGGAATACCTAAGAAGCTTGTTAGTATGATAAAAATATGCACCAGTGAAACAGAAAGTAAAATTCGTGGGTATTAATATGTCTGACAAATTTACAATTCATGATGGGTTAAAACAAGGAGATGCATTATCTCCATTGCTCTTTAATTTTGCCTTAGAATATGTTGTTAGGAAGGTAAAAGAAACTAAAGAAGGACTAAAATTAAATGGTGTGACTCAGTTGTTAGCATATGCAGATGATGTAGACTTACTGGGGGATGATGTGAATACAATTAAGAATAATGCTAAAATATTTTTCAAAACTGCTAAAGAGATAGGTTTGGAAGTTAACAAAGAAAAAACTAAATATATGCTTACAGGCCGAAACCAAGTGTTAGGTAATAATCAAAATCTAATTATTGATAACAACTCGTTTGAACGAGTTTCCAAATTCAAATACTTAGGAGTAATATTAACAAATGAAAATTATATTAAAGAGGAAATAAAAAGTAGGCTTAATTCAGGAAATGCATGTTACTTCTCTCTTCATAAACTTTTGTCTTCTCGTATAATATCTAAGAAACTAAAAGTTAAAATATACAAAACAGTAATTTTGCCTGTAGTATTATATGGGTGTGAAACTTGGTCCCTTACATTGAAAGAGGAACATAAATTGAGAGTATTTGAAAATAAGATCCTTAGGAAAATATTTGGACCTAAAAGGGATGAGGAGACAGGTGAGTGGAGAAGGTTACATAATTTAGAACTACATAATTTGTATTCATGTCCAGATATTATTAGAATAATTAAATCAAGAAGACTTAGGTGGGCAGGCCATGTGGCACGAATGGGAGAGGAAAGAGGAGTTTACAGGATTCTTGTTGGGAAACCTGATGGTACGAGACCAGTAGGAAGGCCAAGACGAAGATGGAAGGACAACGTCGAGATGGACCTAAGGGAAATCGGTAGGGATGGAAAAGAGTATATAGATGTTGCTCAAGATAGGGACAGATGGAAGGCCTGTGTTGCTGCAGCCATGAACCTTCGGGTTTAAGAAGGCTAGAGAGTTAGTTAGTTAGTATAAGTGTATAACTTCAGTGGTTGCTAATTTCCAGAGCTCAATTACACTCTACCATGGATTTGAATTATTTAATGTGTCTCAATTGCTAGGTGCATTTTTTTTAAAAAAAATATTCCAGTGCAATGTATTTAGACAGACTTAAGGCATGTGAAATAATTCAAGTAAACACACATATATTTGTTAACATGAACTGTTGTAAATTCTTATAAAAATATTCCAAGCCATAACTGGCTGAAGATGTTTTAATGGGGCTGTTACAGTACCACCACTTTGTTGTTGCAAAGATCCTCTAACACCACCTGGGATCCAACTTCCTCCTGCAGTAGGAGAAAATACCAAATATTTTAGTGTTGGGAATTTTTGAGTTTCAATAGCTCAAAAGAAGTAAGTGTAACTGTGGCATCACAAAGTTATCTGAATTGCAAAGTTTTTTACATATTAAGGATGGAACAGATTAACTGGTCCATTGTCGATATTTTGCACTACAGGCACATCACTTTATCGTTAAAATTACCTATCCAATATAGCAAATAACCCTACAATTTAGTGTGAAATTTGGCTAATTTTATATTTATGAATATAAATGTGTTTCAGATGTTCTGACTTTGTAAAGTAAATGTCTAAATGTGCAGTTCCTTTTTCAAACACAAAACAATATTCAGCCATCTGGGCACATACCATAATTAAGGAGGTTTTCTAACCATTATGTTATTCAAGGAACATTTACAATTTCATATCGGATAAGCTGAATGTCAGTATTTGGTATTGGCAAAAATTTCATGTGGGTGCATCCCTACCATACATAAAATCTCATTAATACAATGTTTCTTGTGAAGAACACATTAAATAGGCATTTAGGAAATACTATAGCAAGTGGCTATTTTCTTTGAGCACTTAATTACTTAAAAACTAAGTACACACATTATAACCATATCAGGAAAAAAGAACATTGAAGAAATTATGAGTCACTCAATTTTGTTCTGCATCAACTGCTAAATTTTACCTATTCTCAATAACTTTAAATTGTGAAAAATGTTCAGCTATCTACTCAGCCCTATCCCCTTCCCTAACCCAGAACTAACAACAGAAGAACATCACAATCCCACCACAAGGCTCTCCCTTGTACAGCGGTCTCTTTTCTACAGGCTTCCTCACTCATATAATAACCTGCCTCCAAATGTGGACATATTCTTGCCAGAACAAAGTTTTAACATATTGTTAACCATGTATGTATAATTTTGATTTGTTTTCAGTGCCATCTTGTAGTATATTTTGTTGTTGTTGTCATTTCCCTGCTGTTCCTGTTTCAGTGTAAAATGGTCATTCAGTACTGTATCTGAAACTTTAGGTAAAATAAAAAGAAATAAAGAGAAAAAGAAAAAACAAAAGTAACTTACTCTGTGGCCTCAAACTGAGAGCAGGACCATACTCTATATTTGCAATAGCATCCTGTTGTGGTGACTGGTGTGCTAGCATCATTTCTAATGAATTGCCTATGCCAGGTCCTGCCATGATGCAGTTCAAAGATCTCTCCGAGTGCTAGGTAATAATAGTAATAAATATGGTAGTTTTTATAAAAAAACAAAAAAAAACAAATCCACATAAGCATTTAAATATTGCAATGTCAATAAGATGTTTAAAATGGCCAAAGTAAACTACATGTAATGCCTGAAGAGATCTATAGCAGATGTAGGAAATAATTTTCCACACATCCAATTAGAATAAAAAATGCGATCAAATACTCAAAGATTGTGCACGACATTAAATTTCTTTGTACAGCATGTTTCAGAAGTCCTGTAATTCTTTAACTGCTTATGGCAGGAGATTCGTACTTGTACAGAGATCAGTGGTATAAATTATAGATGTGTTGCCAGGTGCAACATAATTGGTACTTGACAGTATAATTTCTGGGATAAATATATATTTTATTTTCATATAGTTATAAGGTTAGTTTCAGTGTTGTAATCAAATTCATTACTTACTTATAAAATTAAATTTCATCCCCAATATAAATAATTTATTTGTTCCTAATGATGTGCACATTAGATAATACATCCAGCCTGTGCATCCTAGAGTACAGTGGAACCTCAACTCTATCCTCACCAATTTTACTTTACCCCCTTCAAACATTGTGTTGTACATAAAAGAGACCTAAATGTTGATGCCGAGACTTACGGAGATTTCACACCGAAATGATACGCAACAATTGACAAGTTGCAAGTGACACGTGTCACATGCAAGAAAACCCTCAGTAACCAATGTAACCTATCGAATGGAAGAGACACAGCAAGCTGCACATATTACTTGCATGTCTCTCGAACTGGGCTGGGCTGTTTTCTCAATACCGAGAATCATGTCACCTCAGTTTGTCGTTCGTACATGCACTGTGAATGCTTCACCCCCAGTGAACACCCAGTATTTAAACTCTAGAGAAGAGCCCAACCTATCATTACATTTTTGAAAATCTAATTTGTTGACATAATAAAGTATGGATATATGCAATGTTTTAAGATTTAAACACAGCATTCCTTTTGCTTTATCAAGTTTGTTGGTGCAGTTATCGGCTGTAATTTGCCTTCAATATCATGTAGAGGTGTCTTGTTTTGGCCATTTAGGGCATGACTGAAATTATTTGAAAAAGCACGCACATGGAATCATGTTAGTCCAAAATAAATCAATCAATGTGGTAAGATACCCTAGTGCAGTGTTTCTCAACCGCCGAGCCACGACCGACCTGCTACCAGGCTTTCATATCAACTATACTGAGCTGTGAAAGGTTCTGCTGTAAGTGGTTGACAACTAACACAATCCCCAGGACTAGAAATCCAGTTTTAAGTGGGATCTGTGCTACTATTACCTCCACCTGTTATCAAACCCGGGATCATTATTTATTAGGAGACAACGTTACTGCTTTGTCATCTATGTTTTTCTATTGGTCAACAATCCTACACATAATCAAATTATTATTACTATTTATGATTATGTCAGAATTTATTTATCAATATTTCATTTCATGGGTACATGGTATATCATGTATAAAATCTTAGGTATTTAAGAGGAATTTTTTTGGATCCAGCCCAATGACTTAAATATATATATATAATGGATAAAAGCAAGGAGGGCCAAAAGGGCTAAGTAAAAATCAAAGAAGGTAAAAGGAAACACTCACCGGACAGTAGAAAAATTCAAAATTTTCGCTAATTTCATAGCATCATCGGTGTGAGGAGAAATAGACGGAACCGGAAGTTGGGGCCCTGCAGAGTTGCCAGGTCCCCATCGAAGAAGAAGCGGTGCGTAGAACGAAAAAAACACTGTTTTGTCACCAGGCTCGTCGTAAACTGTGAGTGTGTAGGATGACTTGGGAGGGGGGGCGGGAGGGGGGGTGAGGGTTGGGCATTAAGGCACGTCGTAAACTGTGAGTGTAGAATGAGTTGGGAGGGGGGGAAGGAGGGTGGGTGAGGGTTGGGCATTACTGGGTGGCCTTGTTCAGGCCAGGTGGAGTGGTTGCACTCATGGCCGATATATAGGCCCTCTCCCATCTTTTGCGAACAGAGGTGTTGGCTGGTTGGGGTAGGAGATGGATGATCGCTACCCGGAAGCAGTCGTTGAAACTGATGTTGTGGTGGTTGGTGTGGACGGCGACAGTGAAGTCCAGGTTGTGGGTGGAGGAGCGGTGGTTATTGATGCGGAGGTTGAGGGCCGTTGATGTTTCCCCCAGGTAAATATCACCACAGATGTTGCAGGTGAGGATGTAGATAAGGTTTGAGGCATGGCAGGTCCCTTTGGGATGGAGGGTAAATTTGCCAGTGGCCGTGTGCACCTGGAGGATGTGAGAAGTGATGAGAATGGGGCAGGTCTTGCACCTGGGGCGGTTGCATTTATGGGCAGGGGGGTGTTGGATGTGTGGTGAAGGAGTGTTGTGGACCAGGATGTTTTGGAGGTTGGGGGGGGCGTTTGAAAACCACTCTGGGTTTGTCGGGAAATATGTTTTTGGTTTCGGGATCACTGTGGAGAATTGGGAGAAGAGAGTGCAGTGTGTGCCTGATTTTGTTGAGGTGGGGATGGTATTGGGTGATGAGTGCAGGTGGGTTGGTGGCAGCAGGTTTCTTGGTGGTGGTGGTATGTGAGGCAGCTCGCGATATTTGCTTGGTGACCAGGATGGAGGGATATCCACGGTTAACCAGGGCCTGGTGTAGGCGGAGGTTATAATTCTGGCGGGAGGTGGGTGAAGTGTTCAGGCGCTGTCCCCTGAGGGCCAGAGAGAATGGAATGGCTTTTTTGGTGTGGAACAGATGGGAGCTGGAGAAGTGTAGGTATTGCATGTGGTTGGTGGGTTTTATGTGGATGGAGGTAGTCAGGTGTCCTCCCTCGATGTGCACGTCCACATCCAAGAAGGTGATCTGGTTGGGGGAGTGCGTCCAGGTGAATTTGAGGGAACGCCCCCCCAACCTCCAAAACATCCTGGTCCACAACACTCCTTCACCACACATCCAACACCCCCCTGCCCATAAATGCAACCGCCCCAGGTGCAAGACCTGCCCCATCCTCATCACTTCTCACACCCTCCAGGTGCACACGGCCACTGGCAAATTTACCCTCCATCCCAAAGGGACCTGCCATGCCTCAAACCTTATCTACATCCTCACCTGCAACATCTGTGGTGATTTTTACCTGGGGGAAACATCAACGGCCCTCAACCTCCGCATCAATAACCACCGCTCCTCCACCCACAACCTGGACTTCACTGTCGCCGTCCACACCAACCACCACAACATCAGTTTCAACGACTGCTTCCGGGTAGCGATCATCCATCTCCTACCCCAACCAGCCAACACCTCTGTTCGCAAAAGATGGGAGAGGGCCTATATATCGGCCATGAGTGCAACCACTCCACCTGGCCTGAACAAGGCCACCCAGTAATGCCCAACCCTCACCCACCCTCCTTCCCCCCCTCCCAACTCATTCTACACACACAGTTTACGACGAGCCTTAATGCCCAACCCTCACCCCCCCTCCCGCCCCCCCTCCCAAGTCATCCTACACACTCACAGTTTACGACGAGCCTGGTGACGAAACAGTGTTTTTTTCGTTCTACGCACCGCTTCTTCTTCGATGGGGACCTGGCAACTCTGCAGGGCCCCAACTTCCGGTTCCATCTATTTCTCCTCACACCGATGATGCTATGAAATTAGCGAAAATTTTGAATTTTTCTACTGTCCGGTGAGTGTTTCCTTTTACCTTCTTTGATTTTTATATATATATATACACACACACAAATGATGAAGGAGACAGTAAACACTTACCACACGAAGAGAAATAATTCTATATTTCGCAATCTGAGTCACATTTTCAAGATAGAAGGAAAAAAGATCGTCGTCACTTGGCGAAGAAGCACAGAATAGAGTCTCTACGATCAGTGTTGCCAGAAACAGTTGATAGATAACGAAAAGTACTTTAACCA
The DNA here is from genome assembly GCF_977018435.1 of Lepisma saccharinum. Taxonomy (NCBI): domain Eukaryota; kingdom Metazoa; phylum Arthropoda; class Insecta; order Zygentoma; family Lepismatidae; genus Lepisma; species Lepisma saccharinum. The sequence goes on along the minus strand of NC_139230.1, from coordinate 62,832,599 downwards.
GTGTTTACTGTAAGGTGAGTGGGTAGTTTCGGGGAGGAGAGGAAAGGGTTACTGGTTGGCTAGGTTGAGTCCGGGGGGTATAGTGGCGTGCATGCCTGCTATATAGGCCCTTTCCCATCGCCTGCGGAAAGATGTGTCAGAGCAGGCGGGGGGGTAAAAGATGGATGAAAGTTATTGAAATTAATTTGCATAAAATGGACTTAAAAAATGAAAAATCAGAACTCAAATAATGCAATCACTTACAGCAGAACCTTTCGCAGCTCAATATAGTTGATACGAGTGCTAGATAGCAGGTTGGTTGCGGCCCGATGGATGAGAAACACTACACAAGGGTACCTTACCACCTTGATTGATCCATTTTAGACTAACATGCTTCCACGTGCTTGCTTTTTCCCCGATTGTTGAGAACCATTTCTCTATTGTATTGTAAAAGTATTGTAAAGTCCACTATACGCACAGAAGGATAATCAGGACTGGACCTACAGTTTAAAGTAGGATATAAACTACTATGTCTCTCCACTGGGTATCTAACCTGGGATCCCTTGATTACAAGGTGACGACATTGCCACAACACCAACAGGGAGGTAAAAAAAATGTATACGTAAGATACCCCCTCCCTTCCACCGGAAAATCCAGAGCACGCCACTGGCTCTAGTGTTTAAAATGATTATTCTTGTGTTATCTGCACAATAAGAGTTATGGTTTTGTTTATCACAAGGCAGCACAAGAAAAAACATAGTATTCTTTATGTTGGATGAGTCATTGCTGTCAGAAGTGATATCGGCAAGGAACTGCTTTTGGAACAGCCAGACATACCACTGGTGCAGGTAGAAGCCTCCCTCCAGATAGACTGGTATAAATAAATGGACAGGTGGAATAGGAGTGAAGTGAAGATAAGAGACAATGGACTACAACTGTATTTATTTTTAAACCAGCAGCGGGCTTATTATCTAACCAAATTGCAGAAACAAAGGGGGAAGGATTATTGTATTGAAACGGACACATGAGTGTGTCCTATGCAGATAGCTGAATAAAAAAAAGGCTGCTTCATGAAATTATTGCATAGCCGTGCCCAGCAGTTTTAGATTAATGAGCTCTTGGGACTTTCTTTTCTAACTCCATCCTAAACCAATATCAGATAACAGGGTTTGGCAAATACTTCTTCCTTTTGCCTGGCAAACAACAAGGGAAAGTTTTCCAAGCAAGTTTCCCCTCCCTTCCTATCTCTCTCCCTCCTGTCTATTATAGAAAGGATTAAGTAAAAGCGTGGGTAAAGAAGTGGGAAAAATGTATAACCGAGATTTCACTGTATTCAAAAAACATTAATATGTCAGAATTGTATGCTAAATTACAAGCTATTTATAGATATTATCAGATTGGTAAAATGTTAATCTTAGCAATGAAAATGATACATGGAGATGTACCTACATTTGCAGATACCAACAGATATTGATTAATCCACACAGTTCCTAAACTGTTTGTTGAGACTTGAGATGGCTTTGTAGTTCAATGGTAGAGCATTGGCACGAAATGCCAAACACCCAGGTTTGGTTCCAGGTTGATCCATAACTTTTACATAGCTTTGCTGCAAGTTATTATATGTTGTGTGTGTGTCTCTAGATAATCTGCATAACAAGTTCAGTTGAATATACAATGGAAACTCAATTTTACATTTTTCAAGCACCAAGATGAAAAAACTTAAAATCCAGTAACATGTAAAAATCAAGGAAAATTTTATAAGATTTTGCTGTATAGGGACCATCAAGGTTGAATGTAAAATCCAGGAACATAAAATCAGGTTTCCACTGAAATATTTTACTGCTTATGAGATGGTAGCTGTAGTAAGGCACACAATTGTGATTCAAGCACAAAACAGGTAAATCAAAACTACTAAACTAATATGTTGTGTTTTGTGTCATAAGATCCAAAGGGACAAATGTTGTAAAAAGAACTGCTTCAATTTTTCTACTTACATCAGGGGGAGAACTGAAGACTCTCAAGTGATCTGGTAAAGATCCTGTACAAATCTGTCTGAGCCCAGGGCCAAGGGGAGCAGTGTAGGGTGCTGATCTTGTCATAAGGGCCCTTGTAGAAGGTAATCCTTGATGGATAGCTCCTGCTCCCTTCTGAAAGTGGCTTCGGCCTTCCTGGGCCAAAGGTGCTGTAGTGGAAGGACATGGGACAAAACTGCTCCAAACACTACTGGACTTGCGCACTGCAAAGATAAATATGCATGTGACAAGTAACAAGGCAAATTTCACATAATTCAATACATATAATACAGAATAAAAACAGGTTACTAATGGTTAAAAAAAGCTAAAAACAAAAACAGTGTGGCCGAAACCAAGTGTTAGGTAATAATCAAAATCTAATTATTGATAACAACTCGTTTGAACGAGTTTCCAAATTCAAATACTTAGGAGTAATATTAACAAATGAAAATTATATTAAAGAGGAAATAAAAAGTAGGCTTAATTCAGGAAATGCATGTTACTTCTCTCTTCATAAACTTTTGTCTTCTCGTATAATATCTAAGAAACTAAAAGTTAAAATATACAAAACAGTAATTTTGCCTGTAGTATTATATGGGTGTGAAACTTGGTCCCTTACATTGAAAGAGGAACATAAATTGAGAGTATTTGAAAATAAGATCCTTAGGAAAATATTTGGACCTAAAAGGGATGAGGAGACAGGTGAGTGGAGAAGGTTACATAATTTAGAACTACATAATTTGTATTCATGTCCAGATATTATTAGAATAATTAAATCAAGAAGACTTAGGTGGGCAGGCCATGTGGCACGAATGGGAGAGGAAAGAGGAGTTTACAGGATTCTTGTTGGGAAACCTGATGGTACGAGACCAGTAGGAAGGCCAAGACGAAGATGGAAGGACAACGTCGAGATGGACCTAAGGGAAATCGGTAGGGATGGAAAAGAGTATATAGATGTTGCTCAAGATAGGGACAGATGGAAGGCCTGTGTTGCTGCAGCCATGAACCTTCGGGTTTAAGAAGGCTAGAGAGTTAGTTAGTTAGTATAAGTGTATAACTTCAGTGGTTGCTAATTTCCAGAGCTCAATTACACTCTACCATGGATTTGAATTATTTAATGTGTCTCAATTGCTAGGTGCATTTTTTTTAAAAAAAATATTCCAGTGCAATGTATTTAGACAGACTTAAGGCATGTGAAATAATTCAAGTAAACACACATATATTTGTTAACATGAACTGTTGTAAATTCTTATAAAAATATTCCAAGCCATAACTGGCTGAAGATGTTTTAATGGGGCTGTTACAGTACCACCACTTTGTTGTTGCAAAGATCCTCTAACACCACCTGGGATCCAACTTCCTCCTGCAGTAGGAGAAAATACCAAATATTTTAGTGTTGGGAATTTTTGAGTTTCAATAGCTCAAAAGAAGTAAGTGTAACTGTGGCATCACAAAGTTATCTGAATTGCAAAGTTTTTTACATATTAAGGATGGAACAGATTAACTGGTCCATTGTCGATATTTTGCACTACAGGCACATCACTTTATCGTTAAAATTACCTATCCAATATAGCAAATAACCCTACAATTTAGTGTGAAATTTGGCTAATTTTATATTTATGAATATAAATGTGTTTCAGATGTTCTGACTTTGTAAAGTAAATGTCTAAATGTGCAGTTCCTTTTTCAAACACAAAACAATATTCAGCCATCTGGGCACATACCATAATTAAGGAGGTTTTCTAACCATTATGTTATTCAAGGAACATTTACAATTTCATATCGGATAAGCTGAATGTCAGTATTTGGTATTGGCAAAAATTTCATGTGGGTGCATCCCTACCATACATAAAATCTCATTAATACAATGTTTCTTGTGAAGAACACATTAAATAGGCATTTAGGAAATACTATAGCAAGTGGCTATTTTCTTTGAGCACTTAATTACTTAAAAACTAAGTACACACATTATAACCATATCAGGAAAAAAGAACATTGAAGAAATTATGAGTCACTCAATTTTGTTCTGCATCAACTGCTAAATTTTACCTATTCTCAATAACTTTAAATTGTGAAAAATGTTCAGCTATCTACTCAGCCCTATCCCCTTCCCTAACCCAGAACTAACAACAGAAGAACATCACAATCCCACCACAAGGCTCTCCCTTGTACAGCGGTCTCTTTTCTACAGGCTTCCTCACTCATATAATAACCTGCCTCCAAATGTGGACATATTCTTGCCAGAACAAAGTTTTAACATATTGTTAACCATGTATGTATAATTTTGATTTGTTTTCAGTGCCATCTTGTAGTATATTTTGTTGTTGTTGTCATTTCCCTGCTGTTCCTGTTTCAGTGTAAAATGGTCATTCAGTACTGTATCTGAAACTTTAGGTAAAATAAAAAGAAATAAAGAGAAAAAGAAAAAACAAAAGTAACTTACTCTGTGGCCTCAAACTGAGAGCAGGACCATACTCTATATTTGCAATAGCATCCTGTTGTGGTGACTGGTGTGCTAGCATCATTTCTAATGAATTGCCTATGCCAGGTCCTGCCATGATGCAGTTCAAAGATCTCTCCGAGTGCTAGGTAATAATAGTAATAAATATGGTAGTTTTTATAAAAAAACAAAAAAAAAACAAATCCACATAAGCATTTAAATATTGCAATGTCAATAAGATGTTTAAAATGGCCAAAGTAAACTACATGTAATGCCTGAAGAGATCTATAGCAGATGTAGGAAATAATTTTCCACACATCCAATTAGAATAAAAAATGTGATCAAATACTCAAAGATTGTGCATGACATTAGATTTCTTTGTACAGCATGTTTCAGAAGTCAAGCATTTCATTAACTGCTTATGGAGGGAGATTCGTACTGGGTTCTTTGCATTCTGAAGCATCTTCTGCCTCCTCATTAGTGTTTTTTTTTTTCCAGAATGCAAATCTTGTAGGAGAAATAGCGATAAATTATTGCATCGTTGAGTGGCAACTTACTACATTGTGATTTGTGTCCGATTGTGGGAGGGGGTGGGTGGATGTATGGATGTCAATTAATGGATTAAGAATATCAATTTTATGAGTAACATCAAAAATTATATCATCTCCCTGAATTGGTACTTGTGAGTTTTTACTTGAAAATGGCTATCCTGTTTTGATTCCCCTGGGCTTCATTCCAGCTGCACTGGTACCTGGTGACATCTTACTTAAAAGAGATCAGTGGTATAAATTATGTAGTGTTGGGCACGTGCAACATACTTGGCACTTGACAGTTTAATTTCTGGGCTAAATTTATATTTAATTTTCATATAGTTGTATGGCTAGTTTTTGCGTTGTAAACAAATTTGTTGCTGGATAACTTTTCAAATGCACTGTACTTATTTCAGTTTTAACATGTGTAAATTGTGTTAAAAAATAGTTACTCATAGAATTCAGTTCCATCCCCAAAATAAATAATTTATTTGTTCCTAATGAAATGCACATTAAATAATACAAGGGTTATTTTTTTAAGTAAGGTCAGTTTTGCAATAAAAACGAAGTAAGTAGATGTATTTTTTTAAAATAAACCTTTCTTTTCTGAATTTGCATACACTTCTCTACTTTTCTACATATTTCCTTGCCAGTTTAAACATTTATCATAACGAACTAAGAGTTTTTGGATACCCTCCTCATACAACTCTGCCAGCTGTGATGATATCCAGTTTCTCATGGTAGTTTTCAGGAAAGTCTTCAGATGGTGGAAGAGGTGGTAGTCACTAGGCGCAAGGACTGTTTGTGAATACCATTTGAAATTGCATGTGAGCGTGGGAATGAGTGCACGCACAGACTCCCGGCAATGTTTTAGCAGCATCATGGCAACTGTGTTTTCGAACAGGCAGGGTGTTTTGCTAGTGGACTTTTTGCTGCCAGGAACAACAATTAACTCAGCTTCTGTAAGTAACTGGCTATCATCACAGGCAGCAGAGTTCTATGAGAAGGGTATCCAAAATCTCGTAGTTCGTTACGATAAATCCTTAAACCGGCAAGGAAATAATGTAGAAACATAGAGTATGTAAATTCAGAAAATAAATGTGTTTTTTTTTTTTTTTTTTTGGAAAACATTACTTACTTAGTTTTTATTGCAAAATGGACCTTACTTAAAAAATAACACTCATACAACCAGCTTGTTCATCTAAGAGTCCAGTTAAACTCCAATTTTATGCTCGCAAATTTTATTTTCCCCCTTCAAATATTTCTCTTTCCTGTTCCTACAGGAAAATTATATGTAACATTTTGCTATATATTGTAAGTTTCTTTTAGCCACAGTCCACAAAGAAACTTATTCACTTGAAACAGAAACTGTAAGGATGATCTTATCAATGGCACTATGCAGAAAACTGTCTTCATGCAAAATCATCGGGCAAAATTAACTCTCCACTAGAATTGAGCCACATTTTAAATCAATACCAATGTTACTCTTATAATTTTCTACTGATGAACATACAAGGCTCAATAAATAGAAAAGTTACATTTTTTTATTTACACAAGAGTATTTATTGCAAACACTGAAATAAATGTATTATCACTGTTCAGCCTAGTCCCCTTTAGTTCAATGCACCTATGCCAGCATTTGACAAGCACGTAAATAACATGGGGAAAAAATGTGGATGGGTGTGCAGCCAATCACACATGCCAACTGAACCTCATCATCGTCCTGGAACTGCATTCTACTCAGTGTATCGAAAACGTGCAAATCCGACAGTACAAGTATTGAGGATGTGGGATGCACTCAGTTCACAGTTCCTCAATAGTCAACACTTGCTTTAGCAGTAAGTGCTCTCGCATTGTTGTGGAGGAGACACACTCCCACTACCAACAACCTGTGTCATTTATGGTAAATAGCTGGTTTCAGATTTTCCCTCAGAAAGTTGAATACGTGACACTGGCCACAATTCTTCTTCTGAACATCTAGTACTCTAAGTTCAGCCTCGTGATCCCAGAAGAAAGTCAACATGACTTTGCTTGAAGATCACTGCACCCACAAGTTCTTCACTTTTGGAGATGAGGTGTGGCACCACTCCATGCTTTGTCACTTTAGTTATGACTTGTATAAATGTACCCAGGTCTCATCTCTAGTAACAACATGCTGGATAAATGCTTCACCATCAGTCACATACTGAAACAGAAGCTCTTGCCAAGCATCACCAGGACAGCAATTTTCAACGACAACCATTCACAATAGAGCATTTTTCAGTGTGATGCTAATATCACATACAATACTTCTCTGAATTTAAACATTTCTCTTTTAACCCGACTACTGAGTTACTTTTAGTGTTTTGAGCTTCTGAGAAAGCTAAAAGGTTCTGAAAATGGGGACAAAATATTGAGGCTTAGGATGGATGGATGGATGGATGGATGGATGGATGGATGGATGGATGGATGGATGGATGGATGGATGGATGGATGGATGTTTATCCTGTGTTAGTGCTGCCAAATGGGAACGAGCATTGTCATCCAAAAGAATGACACCAGCAGAAAGGAGTCCAGGATGTTTGCGGCGAATTGCTTTTTTCACTTTCTTCAGTGTTTGGCAATAACGTGCAGTATTGACTGTTTCCCGTTTCTTCAAAAACTCTGTGAGCAATACTCCACACCGCCAAAAAAAAATTTAAAAAGTTGCTCCGCCATGACTCGCTACTCCTTATGGTCAAGGAACATTTTTCACTGCATGACTCACGCTAATCACATGCCTGTACGAACATTGAATTGTGTGTAAATGTAGAGGAAAGACGAAATAACACATTGCTAGTTTCATTTCATTTATCGGGCTCGTACTTTCTCCCCCCCCCAAAAAAAAAGGAAACTTTTTCCTTGAACGACCCTCGTTTGTATGTATGAGCACCAGACACAGGAATTAAAAGTGAGAATGTTAAAATAAATTTTCATACCTGGTACTGGCGTCTTCTTGACACTTCTTGTCCATACAATCCGATGGCAGATGGATGCACAGGGAAGGTGTTTTCGAATTGTGTTTGTACAAAGGGAAAGTCATCCCCTGAAACAATAAAATATATTATACTTTTAGTTCTTTCAAGTTGCTTTGAGACAATTAAGAAAAATGAACAACTTCAAGGAAACATTTATACCTTACATAGTAGAATTCAAAATCAGAACTCTTAGTTCCTCAATGTTTAGTTTATGTTTCATAATAAAATAAATTTCTTCCTTGGTCAGCATATTTAGTTTCTCAATCAGAGTGTACTATGCTAACCATTTGGAGTCTCTTCACACAAAATTATACTGAACTATTAACCTTTTAAGTCCCGATCGGTCATGTGCTGACCGATGGCATTTTTGGCCACGGTCTCGATCTATCATATGTTGACCAAAGGAACAAAACCTTTTTTTGTCACCTTGCAACCCTGTTCATTTTCTATGCTCATGACTCAAAGTACAGCGCCTAGAATAACGTAGTGTGGAAAACGGCATGGTTCTGCGCACTCTGGCTGGTTCCATTCAAAAATGATCCGCTAGAGGCGATGGTGTTGACCCCAGTGCTTGGTGTTCGACTGCTTATAATGGAAGTAAATGGGGTTTTTGCTGCAACGTCTGATTCTTTTCCTTGTAACATTTCTTTGTATCAAAAAATTTTTATGATATTTGGTACAGTAGTCGCGAAAATATTAAAGAATATTATGAACCGTCGATCATGACCTGTCCTTGAGTTTTTTATTAACAATACGGAAGAAAACATAGGTATGGATTGTAACATGACAATTGCTGCGAGAATTAGTATTGTGTATGCATTATCCTGAAAGGTTCATTAATATTGTCATTGTCACAAATATTATTTTTATGGAAATTCACACAGACAATACTCGTTTATTTTTCAAAGATTGTTTTACATCCACTCGCGTGTTGTCCAACTTACCGCCCAAAAACTCGCAAGTGTGAAATATGACACTTTTCGTTTCCCACTTACTGGAAAAATGTAAACAACGCATAGGTTGAGTTATATTTTCACCATGTCTGGAAACTGTCGCCACTGTTTTGTGCCTCGTTGTTCTAGTGGATATCGTTCAAGTAAAGAAAAGGGTATTTGTATATTTAGTGTTCCCAAACAAAAAGATAAATTAGCCAAGTGGAATCGAGCAATTCCCAGAGCTGACAAGGAACTCTATGACACAGCTGGTGTTTGTGAATTGCATTTCGATGAACAATACATTATCAGAGATTATGCACAGTCCTTAACACCAATGTTCTACTTACCAATCGACACGAATGTCAAGCAATTTGTTGATAGAGATGACAAGGTACATCCTAATCGGCTATTTGAACTGCATGGAATATGAAATTAAATTATTTCGAATATCTGCATTTCGGGAAAATGACTTCATAATATGTATGCCACGAAACATTTTTTCTCCTTCATGACACTATTTCAGTTTTATTAGTACACAAAAATAAACTTGTGTACACAATCCGTTTGACGTCCAGCCTCACATGCGATATGTTGATGCTCGTGTTGCGTTGCACATAAAACGTATTTATGTTACTTTTCTGTGTAAATTAATGCCATTTCGTGACTGCAAATCACTCCACAAATATAACTGTTTCCATCAATTCACTTACCGCCTTTCTAGAGAAACAAATCTACACAATATATTCCAAAAACTAACTAAGCCGCATTACTTTCATAACAAAATTAGCACCTGGGTCGATCGCACTGCCATCTACTCGTCATCGTCTCGGGGAACCAGTTTCTTGGGTCGTTTTCCACACTAGGTTATTCAAGGTGCTGTACTCAAAGTGCATGGAACTTGAAACCAAGTCGATATGCATCGACAGTGACCCTGGTGCTCTTAAACACCTAATGACGTCAGCAGCAGCTGTTAAACTTACACCTCCTCTTTGTCGATGCAGTAAAAGAGGCATCGAATGACAAAGCTCAAAGAAGTGAGTTGGCACCATTGTAAATGCTTGTTTACAATCTCATGTCTTGCAGGAAAAGTAACGTATGAGGAAATAGTTTTGTCTATTGTTTTCCTTCTCAATATGCTGAAGCAGGTCATGGTCGGAGGGGGCATTGTTGTCAAAAGTGTTTGCGGCAATAACTTTTCAGCGAGTGAAATGGACTTTGCACAACACTTGCTTCAGAAGACAACCACTCCTCCTTCGGAAGGAAAATGAAAGGGGTGGAGTAAGAGGTAGGATTGGGGCTAAAAATAACTTGTGCATTTCATTGTGCATGTTGTCAACCCTTGTCGAAAATAACTCCTGCACTTCATTGTAAATGTTGGCAACCCTTGTCGAAAATAACTCGTGCACTTAGGTTTTTTTTCCCTACGGATGGCAAAAGGTATTAGGAACAAAACAAATATTGAATTATAATGTAGACATGTGGTTGCAAATAGGACATAGAATTTGTTCCTGTCCCATTTTTCAATAAGGAGAGGGAGGGGCAAAATTTTGTCTTTTCTTTTTGTTGTTTTCAATTTTCACATTTGAAGCCACGAATAATAGCAAATACATACAGATATCAACACTTAGTCTTTTCTGTGTCAAAGTACATTTTATATTTAGTAAAATGTTTCTTGTTTCACTAAATTATCTGCCATAGGAAGGAAGCCATAACGATTTTTGCTAAACCTTACAAAACTAGTTTAAATTGCCTGGGACAGAGGTAAAAACTGCATAAGCGCCATGGGACTTTAAAGGTTAACAAAATCTATAAAAATAATTATTATTATTACTATTATTTAACATATTGTTAAACACACTAAATTTATGATGCTTCACAACACAATCATGTTTTTACATAAAAAAAACTGCATACATTTTCATGATGGATGCAGTAAACGCTGTTTAAGTTATTATGTAAGTGAAGTTTTGTATCTCCATGTTGCACAATTGGAATAAAAAACTATTCAATTGTGTATTGTGGAAACACAAAATTTAATATACGTAATGCATACATTTTGTGTAGAAATACATACAAAATACTTATTAAACCGTAAATAGTGTCATTATCATGATAGTACAGGGTAATTATAAATGATTCATTGGGTTTTAAAGTGAAATATTTCCAAAACAATTAATATAACACGTGAGTGGCAATCATGAAACGAAAGAACACATCTGAAAGTTAAATATTTCATATTTGTAACATTGCCACCTGCTGACAGATGGCAGCACAAACCTAGTTTCCAAAATGGCGTCTATGCAGCCAAAAGCATTCTGTGTTTTGGAACATGAGACGTGTTTTTCCTTTATTACCATACAACGTGTATTCCAGAGACCATTTGCAACTGCACCGCCAGGTCACCAAAACATTCTGCGATGGCATCAACAGTTTAAGGAAACTGGTTGCCTGTGTAAAGGTAAAAGCACCAGCCATCCAAGCAATTCTGATGAAACAGTGGAGCGAGTTAGGGTGAGTCAACATACCGTGCCAGTCGGGAACTTGATATTCCACAGCCAGCTGTCAGGGAGATTTTGCGAACCCGATTGCGACTGAAACTGTACCGCATACAGTTATTGCAAATGTTACAACTGGACAACCTCATCAAATGATATGAATTTTGTAATTCCATTCAGGACACTATGGAGGACGACGGTTTGCTTGAGATTCTGCTCTTTAGTGACGAGGCAACATTCCATTTGAGTGGCAAGGTTAATCGCCATAATGTTCGTATACGGGGTACTAAACAACCACAAGGTGCAGTGTCTAAATAAAAGGTGTAGGGTCCCTTTTTTTTCACAGAGAACACTGTGACAGGTATGTCATTCCTCGATATGTTGCAGTTGTGGTTGTTTGTACAAGTGAAAGAGGATTCCAATAACTTCGTATTCTAACTTGATGGGGCACCGCCCCATTGGCACACTGAGGTGTGTTGCTACCTGAACTAAGAACTCCCAAACCGTTGGATTGGGTGATGTGCTGAAGATGACTTAGCGCTTTTCCCATGGCCTCCCAGATCTCCCGATCTAACAGTTTGTGATTTTCTTTTCTTTGGGGGCATGTGAAAGACACAGTGTATGTGTCACCACTACCAACAACTTTGGTTGAGCTGCAGGATCACATTACAGCTACATTTACATTCATTAGTAGGGATATGCTAGAGCACGTGTGGGGCGAACTAGACTATCGCATAGATGTGTGTCATGTGTTGAAAGGAAGCCACATTGAACATTTGTGAAAGTATGTCTAAAATGTGGACAGTTTCTCTTTATTTTCAGGTATCATTCTTTATTGTATGTTATATGTATTTTTTTTAATGCAGCCTTTCAAACCCGATGAATCATTTATAATTACCCTGTATTCAGCAAAGTATCATCTAAAAAAATCAACAAAATTCAGTAAACAAGGACCCAAAAAAATGTGTTGTTAGTATTATAAGACTAATTCCTTGCTATTTTAAGTTACAGTTGTATGTAGCCATAATGTTGTTTTTTACTAGAACAAAAGTACCTAGATTTCTGGGTGGAGAAAGTCCATAAATCAAAGGGCAGAAACAAGTAGGGTAACCTTTCAACAGAGCTTAAGATCTGAAAAAAACCCTAAGTTCTATGAAAGTATGCAAGCAGTCTTCTGCCACAAACAGCTTTTAAAATACAAAAAGGAAATCTATTATCTTAGTTTCCTGAGAAGTAAGGTTTAATTCTTGTTATTTAGAGCCACTTTTCTGCCACTTTTGGCTAATCACGACGAGGGTGAGTGATATTATGAAACTGATGAAGGGACACTCACAAACAGCAACAATTCCAAAGCCAGGATCTGAATCCAGGACCCCTGGCATTGTATACAGTGACAACAAGGAAAAGAACCTTAGGCGAAAAGTCTCCACACACCTCCCCCTTCATCAGTTCAACTTGGGCCATAAGGAAGCATGCTCCACTCTAACCCTCCCCTCCATGTGGGAGTATCGCACAGAAGTCGCGGGTCTGCTTGTGGTTCCATTATAACGTGCTGTGCTAATCACTCCATGGATTTATTGATTGATTGATTGATTGCTTTACTTTACTTCCCTTTTCTGCCACTTTTGGCTAATTGAAAAGATGAGGATGAATGGTGATAAAATGAAATGGATGAAAAGACAAACACTGTAAGGATGACAAACATGGTCCCCACAGAAGTTGTACTGGCCAAATGTCAAAGCCTCGCTAGTCTGCAAAATGCAGTGATTGAAGGGAGATTTACATTTGGGTGTCTTTGGAAAAGGTCACCCCTTACACCCCTTCACTCCACCATGGAGGTCGTTTATGAGAAGTATGACAACATATTACATCCTGCTCTTCAAATTAAGCACAAACAATGAATCAGTAAAAAAATAATAAGAAAATAAAAAAGTACACGTTCACTGTTTTGATGTGAAAACTTTATATGGAAATTCCTTTTGATAAGCAGCATAACATCCTATGTATAGACTATAGAAAGAAAGGGTCTGATCAAAAATATATTAAACTTTGGAAAACATATAATTATTTACATGTATTGTGCAAAAAAAAAAAACAATGCATACTGAACAAGCTTTTAAATAAACTCAGGTATGCATATTCATACACGAGATTAACAGAATTCATTCATAAAAAAATATTTTGTTCAACTAAATGTCACAATCATTTAATACACAATAAGGATTTTCATTATCGGCTAATTATATTTGTCACGTACAAATGTCATCACTTTGCATAAATGCCTAAATAATAATGAACTGAACACAAATCATCTCTGTCACTTTTTATTTTATCGAGAAGTGAACTAAAACAACCAATACTCAGAAACTAGACAAAAACTTTCCATTGGCAAACTCACAGATTATCCTCACATGGAAAAACTTTGCTCTGATTAGCTGTTCTACAGAATCCAGTCAAGGAAAGCCAGTTGCAATTATAGTATGGTCTATTCCTCAAAACCAGTCAAGCAACCAGCCGGGCAGCCATAATTTCCACCCAGATAGCCAGTTCAGTGCCAACTAAAGCATTCCTACTGGAAATCCAATTGCGTGTGATTCGGCCTTTAATCAATGTTCGATGAATTGCACAACTCACAGGATAATTCAAAATTCAGAAAGTGTCAGGTTGGTAAATAAACTAAATTTCAAGTTGGAGAGTCTATTTCACATTTTGCAGTTCCTTAAGCATTATTTCGTGACAAAACAGGGTTGTCAAATGCACCTCACACATTTCAGAAATGTGAAAAATTAACATTACAATGTTCACAATTCACATTTCATGTTTTCGTCAAAAACAAAATATTCATGCCTCTAGTGATGACATTTTCAAATTAACTTCTAGGAAGGTAATTCCAAATAAATAAAAAATACTAGCCCCTTCACTTACAATAGTGATTCAGGTCTTCATCTTCACTGTTATATTCCTCATAGGGAATCATCTCAGGCAAGTACCTAGGGTCCATGCTGTCCACTCCTGGTAAAAAAACAAGAAAACAATGATCACATATTTCATATATGAGTAAAGCCTTATGTTTCTAATATAATTACACAGCTACAAAATTTCAATACCTGACCATTCATTGTAAAAAAAAAAAAAATGCTGTTAAGTTCCATAATATGAAGTAGACACAATCAATAGCAGTATATATTATTCATATAAAGGCATTTTATAATGACGTGCATTTCTATTGATATTGTACATCACTTTTCTGTTAAGAAGTCCCTATACTAGACGAGAAACATTGTGGTAAAACATTAACATGCTTCGTGATAACATGAAGTTAGAAACCTATTCACCACACAATCATATTAATAGATAACAAAATGGAAAACTTTAGTGTAACGAATAATTTTGGAGAATACTTGCGATTTGGCATGTTAAAATTGGAATCAGAGAAACTGTTGTGAGGTTGTAAACACTGCACTTGCTAGTGGTCCACCTGGAGGAAATCACTGTCAAGCTTGAACACAAATGAACAAATGCTTTATCCAAAATAAATATAACAATACCTTGCAAAGTACTGTGCAATGAGCAAAAATTTAATAATTCTCACAATTTGCAGGAAAAATGTGTCACATAGAAAAGTGGCAGCTTGTGCAGTCATCAATGCATTTCAAGATGTTTGCTACCAGCGATGTTGTAGAGCATTTGGTAGATTACTGGTGTCAACTGAGCTGTCTTTCCCTAGGAATTAAGGGTCGCAGATTGAAATCCAAGACTCTCCATTCTTTTTAAGGTATGGCATTGAGATACATTGAGTATGGAGTTTAGTCATTAAGTTGAATATTTTTGTTTCAGAATGTTCACAATAATTAACTCAGTGTAGAATTCTATGAATGTTTCCATCTGCTCAACTTTTTTTGTTTGTTTGTTGTTGTTTTTTGCTTTTTTCTATCTTTCTGGCACTAAGAGAGACGAGATTTATTTCAAAGCACTAATTTTTCACTCAATCTGGGCATGCTAGATTTGAAAAGTCTGCAACTGTTGTTAAACTAATTTACATAACATATCCTTGATTATTATTAGCATTCACTCTAAGTAATTCTTTTTATTATTTGATTTAAACAGCAATAATTAATACTTTCATCGATTCAGATCAAAAGAATTAATTATTAATGTTTAAAGAAAATAATAAAAAAAATACTTAGAGTGAATGCTAATAATAATTCAACACAAAGAATTTGGTCAAAGATGTAATGTGATTACTAGGGCTCAGAAGTTGATGCAAAATCATATTTTCTGAACCATCATAACAATGCTAAACCTGATATCAGTCTGTTTCCCTTCAATTAGAACAAGAAAACATTACCGTAATCTGGGGAGAATTAGGACGAGAGTGTATTTCCTCCATTGTCAAGCCTGAAACACATCACCAGTCTGTTGTCAGTTCCCGCGTTGTTGCTTGTGGCATTGCCGAGATATGTAGCTGATAACTTAGAGTTGTTGAACTTGTGCACATGTGTCATTGTGTGTGTGAGGCATGTTGGAAGTTAAAAGAGAATTCACATTGTTGTCCTTTGGGCCATAGCTGACAAATAATGGAAGTTAGGAATTTTTGTTCCAGGAATGTGTCAACAATGGAGGAGTAAGGACAGTTCTGTGATAGTGTAAGCTGTTTGCACTTGCACGTGGATGTGTAGCAGCAGTGAAAGTGGAAGACAGTGCATCAGTATGGTGAATTCGGACAGTGCTGCATGTGTACAGATAAAAAGTTGGAGGACAGAATTATGGAAACTATGATAAGAAGGATTTGTACACAGCAGCGATGAATCAATGTACGTAGACAGCAGTGATGAATCCAAAATACCAGACTAACAAGATAGAGCCCATGTCAGGAACCTGCAATCCTGTTCTAGAAGAAAACAGGTTGGTAACAGTGCGTTATATGTACACAGAGAACAAAAAAGAGGAATCACAAAAATATGTTGGTGGTGTAACTGGTGTGGATGCAAAAAAGGTTGATGTGAAATTTCTATGTTTTTACAATAACAATAGAAGAGTCTTTGTGTTTCCTACCGTAGAAGATGAAGATTCCATTGTCCTTCCAAATCCACAAGACAAGGGAGGAAAATTCACATTTGAATACAATATTCTGTGATTTTTTACTGGAAGCATGTTTTAAGATAGAACAATTAAACACAAAAGGATGTGATTGTGATTGTCTTGTTTAATATGCAGATAATGTAATTGATATTTTTTTCTATGCATGTATTTTGTCTCTATGTAGCCCTGTGCTGTCTTTAAAACTCATTTTTGTGTCTGAAATCACCCATAGAAAGGTACAAATTCAGACAAACCGTTTGTATAATTGTTTGTCCGAAATCACACAAAAACTTCGGACATCAGATATGGTACCAGTTCTGTATATCGGAAACACATTAAAATCAGATATTTTGTGTTTCACATGGTTCGTACTTACCAATTGTGTATTGCGGAACATAGTTCACGATGCCATTATGCTTTTTACACAAAAACACAATATTTCACATACAGAGTAATTTTTCTTATTCCTTCTTTCGCTTACTTAACACACAATATGGAGGACACATCTTCACTACCGTAGTGGGTATGCAGTGTTTCCAACCTTCTTCACTGAAAAATACCTACTATCTTGATCGTCACGTGTGCAAATTGTACATTATGCATGGGTAGCTGACGGATAGCCCCATGAACCATTCACGGATAGCCCCACGAACCATTTCTGATAAGGTTAGGTTAGGTTTGGTTAGGTTAGGCAAGCATAGTTAAAAAAAAAAAGTGGGTGAACACACTGACAGAGAGTTGCATCATCAAACGTATGTAGCATCCGGTTCAAATAGCTGTTCCTACAACAGCCATGAAGAAGGATGCAGGGTGTCTACCAAAATAACAAATCCAAAATTCTTGACTTTTTCTTGACCTTTTTTTTTTAATCATTTTTCTTAGCCTTTATTTATTTGGCAATTAGCAATTAAGAAAATAAATTTATTCAATGAACCCCCCCATCAAGAAGCCAGTTAAGATGAAAACTCAAGCTGTATTTAAACAAGAGAATTAGACTTGCTTTTTCTATTAATGCAACCTGGGTCACACTTGACAGACTAGGGCCTGATTGTATAAAACAGTTGATCCTCGATTAGCCAGTAAAATTGATCTGCAGTCACGCTGAACTCTAATTTTGTGTTGTATAAAAGTTGAACTGAGATTAAGTCCATGCGATCTGCGATCAAAGTTGACCTGCGATTCTTTTCCGATCAGCAGACGTTGACCGTCGTTCAGCTGCTGTAACATGGCTGTACTAATGAATATTTGCTTGTAAAATGTGTTGCAAGTGAACATATGCCGCAAGACAGGAGAATCAATTCATAAAATCCTGTTTCCATAATAATAAAGAAGCAGCATGCACAACAAGGTGAACGATGATAAATATTTCTTCCATTTTTCTTTCTTTCCTTATATATGATATATCGTGTGTCATTGTTATTTACTGTTTGAAATGCCATGTATTTTTTTTTCTTCAAATTTGTCTTAAATGACTGCAAGAGCATATTGTAAAATTGTTTAATTGCACAATCAGAGAAAAGTAACTTGAGAACAATCGAGTGTTGATACAAACCGAAAATATGACCCGCTGAAGTTTTCTTGCTGATATCATTGTAAACCTTGTGATGGGATGAAGAGGGAGTATAAAAATATTACCATTTCGCTTTATTGTATCCAGCAAAGTGTCATTGCAATTCAATTTTGTCCGCAGAATGGAACAGAGCATGTAACTTTGGCTATAGTGTATATATCTACTGCTTTATGAACCAAGCACGTTGCATTTTAGTTGGTAAATCTTTCTCTCCTCCCGATATATAAATAACACATATTTTACTTCGAATATTATTTGTTTTGAGCATAATTTACATCCGAGAGGACAAAAGCCATTGTTGTTTCAATATTTCTTTCCATTCGGGAAAACGCAAACACATTTTACATTTCACAACGTAGGTTATTCAATTAAGTGCAAGGAAAATTACGTATACTACTTACAGGAACTAATGGTCCACCTGTAACACGTTATCGTGGAATCACAAAATAAATATAATAAACATCTCCTTACATGAACAATAGCTCCAAATCAGAGTATAAGAAAGTTGTTATATCTCTTTTAGCATTAAAAAGAAATAGATTTTTTTAAAAAAAAATCTATTTATGAAAGCATATTTTCTCCCCTTTGAAATAAATTGTATATCTTACTAAAAAAAAAAATACATTGAGCTCCTGGAAACATTCATCAAATTCCAAACCGAATTACATTTTGTGAACATTCTGAAACTAAATTATTCAACTTAATTACTAATCTAAATACTCAATGTATCTGAATGCCATACTTACAGAAAAAAGTTTTAAAAAAGTATGGAGGATCCTGGAATTTGAACCTGCGACCCTTAATTTATTGGAAAAAAGATACCAATACTCTACAACTTTGCTTGTAGCAAATGCCTTGAAAGGTCTTGATGACTGCACAAACCACCACTTTTCCATCCGACGAATACATTTTCACTGGAAATTGTGAGTATTGTTACTTTTCGCTCATTGCACAGTATTTGCAAAGGTGGTGTTATATTTTATTTGCATAAACTATTCGTAATTATGCACTTTTGTGTTCAAATTTGACAACGATTTCGTCCAGGTGGACCATGAGCAAGTGCAGTGTTTCCCACCTCACAACAGTTTCTCTGATCCCAATTTTAACATGCCGAATCGCATGTATTCTCTTAAATTATTCCTCATACTTTAGTTTTCAGTTTTGTTCTCTATTAATATGTTGGGCGAATATAGTTTCTGACTTCTTCTTATAAACAAGACTGTAAATCATTCACGACGGGGTTTCTCATCTAGTAGAGGGATCTGCAGTAGAGTTGGCTACTCTCGGCTGGTTCTGCAGGGCTATGTTGCCAAATTAACGATTCCTGGACTTAGAAATCTTTCAGGGTGGTAAAGTAACATTTGGAGAAAGAAGTGTACAAAATAATTAACCCGGGCAAAAAAAATATAATCCCTGCCAGGGATGTTTTCATCCCCACCAAAGAAAATTGAATTAAAGCATATAGTATACCATTTCTCACATTTCTCGCCAGATGCCATCATTGAGTTGAACCAGCATTGTCAGGATTAATCATCTAGGGGTGTTGCAGGGATGCGGGATGAAATTTAGGGGTGTGATGTTCAAAATAATAAAGAGAAAATGAAACATGTATGCATGTTTTAGCCACTAAATTAAAATACTAATCAACCTTTGTAGGCACCAATTAAAACTGAAAAATACTAGTGACTTGCTTCATTTTTACTTGATTTTAATACAATGCCGTATATAGAAATTTGAAAGGAACAGCTTGTTCAAGGGAGGCCAATGACATACATGGATTGACCAGAGGAGTTTCTCCAGGGAGAGGCAAGAACAGCGGTCTCACTTCAATACCTAACATTCAGTGCTCAATGTGACAGCATGACATAATATGACACTGTAAGAATTAGTGGTTTTGGTTGAACATAGGTTTTGAAAAAGGGGTGCTGAAGAAAACCAAGGGGTGCGCAAGCACCGCTAATTAATTTGCAACCACCTGAGTTGAACGTGCAATAGATATTTTGTTAACTTCTCTCTGTTTTAGTATATTCCTCTTTTTGTGTATGGGTTTGGGTTTTCTTAGAATGTAGCTAAACATCCTGTTTCTAAATTACATCTAAATGTTATCATAAGATTTAATGTCCTAGGTACTTAAAACTTAAATAGTAATGGTGACTAACTGGCAACATATACAAAAATTTCATACCCAAAAAAACCTATCCCCCCTCCTCGGAAACAAAATCGCAAATACAGCACCGATTCGGCATCCCCTCCAAGTATAAAGCTTAATTCACATACCGGTTACAAGAGTCAAACTTTGGGTTGCGTGACTTTTGAAACACACTGTGTATGAAAATTTACAGATTATAACGTAAAATTAGATATGAATAAATGTACAAGTGATAAAGGAAATATTACATCATGTTATTGGGGGAGAAATTTAAATAATGATGACTTTAGTTTTATCTGCATTTTCTCAATTTTCAGAGGTTGGCATGTCTGATGTAGCAATTAGACCACTTTAATCTACCATGTAGATTTTACACAAAAAATGTAAAACAGACTATCATGTGCAGCAATTTCACCAGCAGTTGCATCCATTCATCCCTCTATCAATCTGTTTCTATACATGTGTATATGTATGTGTGTGTGTGCATGCGTGTACATGCACGTGTGTTAAATTCATAATGAAATTTACCTAAATTCCGATCCTTTCAGCACAAAAACATTGAGTTTCAAATTAAAAAGTAGTGCATATCTAGGCTGTTTGGGAAAAAGCACTTTAGTCAAAAAATACAATTTTACAGAAGACAGTTATTAATGTTTATTCTTTTAATAGCAAACATTAGAGACATGATATACATGTTGAATAATCACTTTTTTAGAATCCTTAACTATTTCCAATATAAAATTGTAATATTTTCATTAATTGATTCAGTGTGACTTGAATGAAAGCAACAGAAAATTGCAGTTTGTGACTTGTCCTGAACATCATAGATATTAGCCAATAACAGATTAACGACATCACCTTTACATGTTAAAGTCAAATCTTATGATACTTTCCTGCAGAAACTTATGGTTCAGAGTATATTTTCTGTATATGACAATGAGGTATACATTATGAAGCCACTATCAGAAGTAGTGGCAATCCTCATTTACAAATTGAGATAACAAGATGCAGTCACTTTGTATAAGCTTCAGGAGAAGGAAGAGAGCCTTCACCTGATTCTCTTGGCTAACTTTCAACTAAACCACATGCAACAAAACAAAAGTAACTGGATGTAGAGGCATACTATTCAGTAATCTTTATCCTTTTATGTTACTCAAAGTTACAACTGCCCGAAGCATTACAAAATTAACTGTAACCAGCAGGTGTTATGTGAAGTTAATTTCTGAGGGAACAATTTATATATTTAATTTATTCCATTTTTAAAATTGTTTATTGAAATGCAGCAGTGTCATGTTTATTACTTTAAATTATGATTTCTGGAATAAAAAATACAAAATTAGAAAATAAACCAATAAAACATCTATACTTATGTAGGTTTCTAACTTAAACCCACTCGACTCTAGGTCTTTTAGCTAAAAAGAATAACATGTATGCGAGTACCATATCCACTTCCTAAGCTGTTATATCAATCCATTAATATCTAAATTACTCTTTCTTAATTTGTTCCTTCTTTTATTTTATTAACTTGAAAATTGTCTGGATTCTTCACAATGTCCATGTTACCAAATTCTTTGTAGGCCACACAATAAAGCAAAATAACTTCTAAGTTCTTCAACTTGATTATTTTAAAAGTACATGGTGCAACCTATCTTGATTCTACATTCTTCAGTGGCTGGAGACTTAAAAAAATTGAAATGGAAGAAAATGTAAAATCTGGGTAAGAAATCTAACATTTTTGTGTATTGTTGAAAAGATCCTCTTGAGCTATTGACCAAGTGAGTTGTGGAAAAGATTCCAAGCTTTCAAGAGCTAATATCAATCTCATCTTCACTTTTACCCTGAAGATGAGAGTGGCGTTACCTATTGTAAGCTTGAAATATTCGAACCTGGGACTCCTGGCGATGTAGCGCGATGTGCTAATCACTCCACCACGGGGGCCGGCCCATGAGCGTATGAGAAAGGGAAAAAAATGTTCTCCACAAGACATGCAGTAAGTAATCACTAAGATTCAGAAATCTGTTAACCCTTTCAGGGCAGGGCCTATAGATGCCAGAAGTAATTCAAGGACGGAGGATGAATATTTTGTCAAACAAATGTTTTGGTAATAAAAGTTTAATAAACAGGATACTGAATTTAAAAAACACATGCAATCTTTTTTGGTTTATTCTCCAAGCTTTCAGGTCACATCTGCCGTCATTGCCAAGTAGACTCTGACGTCATTCTTGCATTGCCAGGCTAATTGTTGTGATGTCGTTTTCGCCTTTATATAACTTGGGGCAATCAGCGACTAGTGGTGGTTTGCCCTGATCAACGGGGGCATTTCTGATGACGTCTCTGCAGCCAGTTGTGATGAAAATTCTCCTTGATTTTGAGTTTTTTCTTCCTTTTTTTTAAATATACTATTTGTATTATCGTTTTGATACTACGTATTCACCTTTGTATAACTTGGGACAATCAGCTACCAGTGGTGGTATGTCCAGATCGATGGGCAAATTTCCGATGGAGTTTCCGGTCAGTTGTGGTAAACATTCTCCTTGACCTTGAGTTTATTTCTTCATTTTTTTAAAAAAAAAATACTATTTGTATTATCGTTTTGATACTATGTATTTGCCAGTTGGGGCAATCAGCGACAAGTAGCGTTTTGCCCAGATCAATGAGTGCTACCGGATGGGAGCTAGCCAAACTTTGGGGGGGGAAAAAATCCCTCTGTCTGTTGCTCCAAAAATGGGTACACATAGACATGTTTACCTTGCCGAATGAAAGCCTTGGAAATTCTGAATAAAATGAGCCCTCGTTGGCATTTATCGTGTTATTACAACTCTTTTCAACATGTTACACTTTGCTTAAAATGAGCCCCGTCCTTGTGGAATTTCCATGCATGACGAATATTTCGTCATACGCCTAGAAAGGGTTAACAGGCAAATAGAAATGGAATCATGTAAAAAAAAACTGGGTATGTATGATGATTAGTTCAGGATTAAACAATCCAAACTTGGGACCAACAAACTTTATAAACAGCAATTCAAATAAAAGAGTGAGATACATAATTCCAACATGCAGCTCATATCACATGGAGTTGGTAACAATGTAAACACTATCATATAAAAACACTACAAAATTATAGCAAATTCATGAGACTGAAATACAACAGAAAACGTTCATATGAAATGTGATAGTCATCAACCAGGACAAACTTTCTACTTTCTACACTGTACTAGGTATACAGCAGTGGCGGCTGGCCAAGTGCAACAAGTGCAGATGTTTTCACCTAATTTTCAAATTAATATTGACATTTTTCATTTGCTTGTTAAATTAAACTATTTCCCAGCAGAACGCACATGATAATACTCAAACAATACGCCGCTTGGCGCTAAGCACGTGAAGAGTTCGTCGTAGCATAAACAAATCAAGCCTGTTAACACATACTTCACAATCTTAGTGATACTTGCTGCATGTTTTCTGGAGAATATTTTCCCCCTTAAATATACCGCCATGTGATTATTTGCTTGCGAGCAGCTATTTGTTTACTGTCGTCTTGGATAGAGATTGCTGCTGCTATCTACTTCATGTGTATGGGGTGCAGAGGGGTATTTCTTCACTAAATGATTTATGTTGTTAGGCTAGGCAGGTGAGGTGCATTGTTTTAGCACAATAAAATAACCCAATTTCCTTTTGTTGTTAGGTTAGGTGGGTCAGGGTCAAGACTCTTAGCATTAAAATAACACCCCTAAATACTTTAAACACCTGATTGCATAATATCTGGTCTCGAACAAGAAAATTTCCTATGAGTCTCCCATGGAAATCCACAAAAACCTTGTGTCTAAGTTGACCGGAAACCAAGAATGCCAGCTCATGCAACCTACATTTCAAATCAATTTCTCCAGTAACTAATACATAGTGAATGTTTTAACCATGCTAATTAGTTTCGCCAAGCTTCAAGCTTACTCCCAGAATTGTTTCAGTATTCTAGAGCACTTCCTAATACTCCTACAAAACTTGCGAAAAATCATTAAACATTTGGAACTGTTAAAAAGATAATTCTCTGGATTAAAAAAAGAGGAGAAGGAAGTTAGAAAATAGCATGGTATCATACAATCGCTCACCTGCCTATAGCCAACTCTGGTATTTCCATGGGGGTTATTAATTGATAGGAGATAAATGGATGGAATGTGTCAAGCAAAGCGAAAGAAATTTTTATGAAAATGCAGAAAAAAAAGCATACTCAATGTTTCAAAGATAGCATCATTAGTCTATCAGGATGACAAATGGCCATTCACTGTTTAAATAAAATGTAAAATGTATATGGAAATACACAAGATAGAAAATGTGTGCTGCAACGAAGATGTAGTAAGTATTCATTATGAAGCATGTGCAGGAGTACATGTATGGTAGTGATTCGATAATATGGAAAAGGCACAATCATATGTACAAGACTGGCATCCATAAATTGAAAGTTGAGCTGCCTCACAAAAATAATGCACAAAATGAGCCAGAAAATTTCACCCATTATTGTTCACATTCCATTCGGCACAAGTTCCTTTTGTTTTATTGTGATTTCATCATGCTACGTATGCATTTTTTTTATATGGTTCGATTCTGAATAACGTCTGTACTTTCTTGCAGTCCAAATGTTTGAAGATTTTGTTCAATAAGTGCTTTCATGGTAACGGTTCCAATTGTTTTATGTTTTTTTCCAAATTCTCCTAGCAGTGTGTCTAATTATTGTAGACTTTTGGCAATCATTGTCACATGAAATTTGAACCTGCCTTAAAGTAATTAGCACTGTTTGGATTTTTTCAAAAAAAGTTATTGTGTTGAAAAAAACATTACCTTGCAAAAGCATGAATGCTTCCCATGGACAAGGCATTCTCTGTTGATAGAAGCACCAGTAAGTATGGTAGACTAGTGGGAATAAATGTAGAAATAAATTGGAACCTTCCTTCAACTAATCAGCACAGTTTTCATTTTAAAAAAGTCGAATTATTAAAATGCTAAGCGAACTAAACCTGACCTGCCTAATCTTAACTACGAAAGCATTTATTGAACACCAGACAGTGAGCGATCTAAGTTCATAACTAAGACGATACTAAACAAACGACTTTTGGCAAGTACAGAAGTATCATAATCCTTCACCATTTCCTACTTCTGGCTGGGTTTGCAGAAGTATTTGGAAGTGAAAATCCAGTGTCAAGGAAACACACAGTAATTGCTAAAATTTTGCAGTGCGTGTTAACAGACGTAAATTGAAACCAAACCATGTAAAATATGCATATGTAGCATCATGAAATCGCAATATAACAAAAGGTACTTGGGTCTTCATGTACCCTGCTTTTTTAAAGTGAAA
Organism: Lepisma saccharinum; assembly: GCF_977018435.1. Taxonomy (NCBI): domain Eukaryota; kingdom Metazoa; phylum Arthropoda; class Insecta; order Zygentoma; family Lepismatidae; genus Lepisma; species Lepisma saccharinum. Next base: position 62,807,067 of record NC_139230.1, on the reverse strand, counting down.
TCGGAGCTGGTGACCGATCGTACCCCCCTCGAAAATTCCAACCTTTCTCTTTCCAATCTGCACATTTCGATGTTTTAAGCTGTTTGAAAATGATTTTAACATGCGGAAACCACAAATAAGAAAGTAATTTATTGTTGAAATGTGACCACGGTACGTCCAATTGTTTGCATCTCTCACCACTTATATGAAGAAATTTTCATACATATAAGAAATAAATGGCAGATATCGAAGGATAACAAGTAATTACTATTACCATGAAAAAAAAGTGTAAATCTTTTAAAATAACATCTGCTACACTTCACACATTTCTTGTTCTTGGCAACTCATGAATGTACACGCAGGCCCTCTATTGAAGAAATCGTACATTTGAAATGTCATAGCACAACATGGCAACATGTTGGGTAGCACACTTTCCACTCGCAACGTTATTTATGCTAAGAGAACCAAACCTAGCAACGTAGGCATTCCTCGAATGTGACGCCATAAAATCTCTAATTATTCAATTACAATGCATCTCCATGTGCTAAAAATCATGAGAATGACAATCAATGACATTTATACTAAGAGAACCAAACCTAACAGGCCTAACCTAACAACTATGCATTCTTCTTGTGCATGATTTCATATAATTTTTTTTTTATTTACGTCAAGTAAATAAATAAAATAAAATCATAGAAGAGAGTTGGAGTTCTTAAAAAAATAAAAAATCTATCTCACTCTTGCGGGAAGGGAACAGCACAATTAGAAGAAAATGGTAAATTGTTAAATAGTTTATTGTAAAAAAAAATGGTATTATGCTCTACCAAAAAAAAAACATACGTGCTGAAAAGTACCCGAAGTCAAGCAGAAAAAGCAGTTCACAAAAATGTGCAAGGACTATTGTCTAGACATGTACCTTATAAATACAGTGGAACCTCGATATTACGTTCACAGATTTTACATTTTCTCTCATTAAACATTCAATTCTGATGGTCCTAACACAGCAAAGTATAATATTTTCCTAGATTCTACATTTCCTGCATATTAAGCTTTATTTTAGGTTGGTCACTTGAAACATATAAAATCGAGGATCCATTGTAGTTAGAATTTTCAAACCCACCTAGGCGAGAATATTAAATACACATGGGTTTAAAATATAGTAAAATTGCTGACCACCAGTAATCTCTACTTTTAGCCTTAACCTTGTGCTAATGTATGTGCATTTGAAAGGATACATATATACACAAGGTAGTGTCTAGATCTTGAATATTTTTATGATGTTTTGCATGAGATTTTACCATTTTCTATGATGTATTTATGTGCTTGCTTGTCTCACAAGGGCTTGCATGCATTATTTCTTTTCCATCAGAGAGACGAACATCTAAAACTAAACAATTTAACTTAGTTAAGGCATAGCTTACACCTCATGCCACCATTTTACTAAGTACATGAAATCCAGTTGTCATGTACTGAAATAAGTACATGCCAAACTAGACTTCATCTACTTAGTGAAAATAACTTCAATAACATGACTATAAAAAATACAATAAGATATAATACAACATACCTTGACATGACCAAACAATGATTTCTACAATTTTTTTAACCAGCCCAACATGTATTTTTGGTAAAAATGCGATATCGCCCAGACGGATTTCTTCAAATGTACAGGAGAAAGTACTTACTGAAATGAGTTTCTTTAGCATTCTGGATGTTCTTGGAGGTATTTTCTTTCACGGGAAACTAAAAACTTCGTATCTGAATGCTGCCGAACAAGAATTAATCACTTTTTACGTGAGAAACTTGCATTGCCTGCCATATTATGCCATTGTTTCCATTGTGTGCGTGCAGATGGCGAGAGCATCAAAAGTCACACGGTCTCGTCAGTGTTTCCAAACGTGCATTTTTTTACGAGAATTTCTTTCTTTTTTTTAACTATGCTTACCTAACCTAACCTTGCCAGAAATGGTTTTTGGGGCTAATGTGAATGGTTTTTGGGGCTATCGTGAATGTTTTTTTGGGGCTATCCGTCAGTGGTTTCTGATGACATAATGAACATGAAAGTAGGTATTTTTCGGTTAAGTAGGTTGAAACACTGCATACCCACTCCAAAACGACAAAACACAAGCACGGCGCGATGATCCATGACGAGTGCATGCCATATTGTCTGTTACCCAAGCGGAACAAGGAAGACAAATAATCACTCGTAATATGAAAAGTTGACACTATTTTATGGAAAAAGGCATAACTTCACCTTAAAGAATGTTCTGCAATGCAGAAAAGGTAAGTACCAGTGGTAAAATTAAGGAAATAAATGAGTTAAAGGTGTCCGTGCGTTATCGCATATTTACCAAAGGACGTAAACTAGTCTTACCAAAACAAACCTTTAAAAGCTCATTTTTGAAATGCATAAGTCCGTAATTACTTAGAAAGATTACAATAGGTGTGATATGAACTCTTAGGTATTCCTCATTTATATTTAGTGTTTATATTAAACCACAGATATGTTAGCATTTTACACAAAGATTTCTATACTCACATCTACAATTCACACATCAAATCCACCTCTAATAATAACTAATTTACCTGTTTCAATTATACAAAAATCAATTCGACTTTTTTCGTTTAGAAGATTCTGTCATTACAAACCAATCCAAGCAGACTACTACTTTCATATTTTTTGTATAACATGATTCGCAAGTGTCATTTACAGTAAAAAAAAAATAGTCGGAAATGTTTCTTCTTTCCAAATATATTTTTTTTCAACAATGAAATTGAAAGAATCCGATAAAACCTTTTAACTGCAGAAAAAAAATATTTTTTGGTGAAAACTGTGCGAAAGGAAAAATAATGTGTAAGCCATAACCGCACAGTATGTAATGTTACATATTTAATTTATAAACATGGGTTCTTTTATTATTCAAAACATAACTTGTATTATTTCAGTTATTTATTAAAAGACCACAATTTAAAAAATTGAATAGGTCCTTGTCTTGTCAAATCCAGTTCAATGTATTTATTTTGAGTACAGTATTCTCACGAATACAGTTGCAATGTTCGAAATCATACCTTAAAAAAATTAGTGTCTTCCAAATCAGCATGTTAAAAATTATTTTTTCCTCCGTCGTCGGTACTGCAATTTTCGTACCGAGTGTTCATGGCGTTTCTTCAACATCGGAGGACAATAAGAGGGCATGCCCTCACCAATACTTCTGGCCTAATAAATGTTAAAAATAACTTTCAATCTCGATATAGGCTGTAGTGACAAATCTCCGAATTTGTGTTACCAAGATGAGAAATGTCACTGATTACAGAATGTATGCACTTGCACGGGCACACACGGGAAAATAAAGCCTTTTACCAAGCACTGTAAGAACTTCAAAACACACAGATGATTTATCATCGTGTACACATAAGCTTTTGTTGGAGTACAAAGTATAAAGCACTGGAAAAAATCAAAATTTCAGAAGTATTACGAACTGAAATCTTTGAAACGAACGCGCAGCAAAACTACCAAAAAACAAAATGTAAAGTGTCGCCACATGGTGATAACATCTGAAGTTATAGACAGTCAGTTGTCTAGAAGACAGAGACCTTATAAAGAGACTGTAGGATGGCGCTGATGTTCTTTCCCTTTCCCTTTCCCCACTTCACTCACCCCATTGATGCCGAGGTCTGCGCACCACGGAAATTATACCACGCTGTGGTAGAAACGGGAAATCTTCGTCTCCGAAACCCCGGTCATGGACAGGGGGCGTAGGAAAAAACGAGCCCGCGATGAGCGACAACAACCAGCAGAAGAAGAGGGGGTAGCAGATACTACAGCCGAGTTCGTCAGCGACAGACAGACAGCGTCGCAGCACAATCGCCGCTCTGGAAGTCAGACTAGTGGTAACGAGCCAGTTACCGCTCAGCCTAAGAAGACACGCAGGCCCCCCTGCATAACTGTATATAATATGACGACTAACGACTTCGCTGTAGATATAGATGAACAAGTTGAAGGTCAACTGTTATTTCGATATACGAAAGGACACTGCCGAATCACCACGTTCGACCATGGAGTATTCACAAAAGCTTGTGACTACCTCAAAACGAACAAGATTGGATTCGCCTACGGCTCTGCTGCAGCCGAAAAATTAAAAGTCATCATTCGCAACCTTCCGATTGATATCCCTCTCGACTGTCTCCAGGAAATCCTGACAACAGAATTTCGATTACGTATCCATAGTATACAGCACCTTACTACTTCCATTCGACGCCCGAAGCAGGCCTCAACAGAGTCACAACGACCCGCTCCGACAAAACAACCATCACCACTTTTATTGGTGGTTTTGCCTAATATTCCAGACTCGTACCGAATCTACAAAATGGACCGTATCCACGGTTATGAGATCCAGGTGGAGAAGTACCGCTCTTCCATGATATTACAGTGCCACGCGTGCCAACGGGTGGGGCACGGGCAGCGGCACTGCTTCGCCACACCCCGCTGCGTTAAGTGTGCGGGGCCGCATAAGTTCGCCGAATGCCCAGAGAAGGATCGGGATACCAAACCGCGATGTGCCAATTGTGGACTCCAACATTATGCCAGCTATAGGGGATGTGCCCTATTCAAAAAGGTAAAAGAAGATCGCAAGACCCGATCTAACCAGCCACGCCGAGTAGAACCCCGGCCCATTCGACGTGATGTTCCCGTGACGACACCCGCCCGGGAACATCGTCCGCGCAATTCTTACAACTCGACCAATCAGAAGCCTGCAACCAGCCAGAGAGACCGTCGTCCTCAAGCGCCTCGACCGGCACCACGCCCAGCTACACATCCGACATCTCATCATGCGTCACTACTGGAACTTCTTCAAGAGCTGGCGAAACCCGACGTGATTCCTGGACTGTTGCAATTACTCCAGGGATTGCAACAAATTCGATCTGCATCGGACACTTCGACTCGCCGACGAGTTATTGCCAAACTCGCCGACGAAATGGTGCCATGAGGCCCAAAGTGTTGTCCTGTTTTGTCTTGCTTAATGTTTTTATGTTCTTTTTTTGGGTATTGGGAACACAAGATATGTACTCTCCTGCGACAGTTGCGGAGAGAAAATTAAATGATGATGTAAACCCCCCCCCCCGCGAATTTTGTAAATAAAGTTCAATATCGATACCTGTAAATGATACTATTAGTCAAGAAGCAGGTTCACATCTTGCAGATGTTCAGACCTATTTCAAAGGTCAAAAAAAAAAAAAAAGGCGCTGATGTTAGAACGTTTGTGTAAATTTTCAGAAGCAATGCGTACGGGTATCTCCGTGGTTTCTCCTCGTCACCCTAGCTGTCAAGATAGAATGGACCTTTCCACTACAACATAAAAAACATGTTAAATCCATTCATTTTACGGATCATGACACAAAAATGAGGTGCAAAATATCTCGGCGATATCTTTTTTTGTTCTTGAGAAATATGCTTTCAAACATCCTTGAAATTCACCTCCTACGTCACTGAAATTAAAACCGCCTCTGACGTACGTTGCCTTGCGTGCAGCAGAGACTACCGATTCACTTTACATTCGATTCCCGGCGGATTTCGCTTCAAACTGCAGTTCATTCTCGAGTAGCTTATATCTGTGCATTAAATAAGTTTAAAGTTTTTAAGCTTATTGAGCGACCAGTAGATACATGTTATGTAAAAGCAACAAGTCAAACAAAACTACGAAACACTTTACAGTATTTAAATATGCCGGAAGCGAGGACCAGTAATACAGAGAAATACATGTTGTATATGTACGACACTGGTATATTATGCACTGCGATCTCCTTCCCCTATAATTCAACGATGATTTCTTACGTTTCCATACGCAACGCATGCTAACATTTATGAAATCTTTCTGTGACCACAACCGACCTCCGTTGGACATGGGCGTTCATTGAGAATCAATCCCATTGTATCATCACTCATCCTCAACTTCGCGATGAGCAAAAAATGGCAGAAAAATGAAGTAAAGTAAACCAAATCGAAAACTAGAGTCACTTCGCGATGCGAATCTCACGTTGTACAGTATCAATCGCACCTAAATCAATCATTCTGTGGACATGGCGTCATAAGTCACATAGCTCATATGCGGAAACTAACAGAAACCGAAGGGTCATCTATATAAATAGCAGGAACTTATTTATTTCATCGTTTCATGATATATTTAAACTACTAAAGCCACTTTGCGATCCGAGCTTCACGATGAATAATCACAATGAACGATAATCACAATATTCATCATACACATCACTGAATACATACATTAATAGCACAATTCTAGGCTGTTCGGGAAAAAACACTCAAGTCAGAAATGCAATTTTACATAAAGCAGTCATTTATGTTTATTATTTTAATAGCAAACATTGCAGACATGATATACATGTTGTATATTCACTGTTTAGAATCGTTACCCATGTCCTTAATATAAAATTATACGTATACCATTTTCTTTAATTGATCCAGTGTGATTTAAATGAAAGCAACTGAAAATAGCAGTTTATAACGTTTGTGCCTTTTACCGAACATCCTAGATTTACATTCCATTCGCAACTACTACTATAACTACATAATAAAAAGTTAATTTCCTCAGCCATTACTTACCTAATAGCCAAACTAAGCAGAGCAAAAACTACGTCCGATACGTTCAACAACAAGCTTGCTTCTAACTGACGCGCTCGACAACAATCGAATAATGCTCGAAATATCTTATCTCGGGCGCTCGGCTCCATTGTTGTTGTTCAATCAGCTTCCGAGTTTTCTGAGCTGCCATGCACATTGTCTCTATATAAAAAAAGAAGAGTGAAACTTATGCAGAAGCAATTTGAGTAGATCAAATATTGTAATGCAATATAAATTCAAGTTATATTAAACATGAAATATGAAGTACTTCAATACACCATATGTAACATACGTGCACCGAGTGGTGTTAGTTTGCAGAGTGTCGTTTTTTATAGATGACTGATTACCTTATTTTGCCAACTTCCATGTTGGAGTGGTTAGCACAAGGGGCCCAGGCAAGACAAAGAATGTATATTTGTGTTTGACTTAAATGAGAAAATAGAGAATTGAGTAAACCTGATATAAGAAAAAGATATGAAGATAGGGGAAAGTACTGCTTAAAGGTTTTGGTGTTCATGAAAAGAATGGTTAACACAGGGTTCTATGATGCTAGTGGTCCCGGTTTCGATACCGGTGGAGACACATAGTGGTTCAGATCCCTCTCTAAACTGTAGGTCCAGTCCCGATTAGCCTTACTGTGAATAAAGTGGACATGAAACACCAACATATTAGGCAGTGGTTCCGGGTTAGAATGGATCCTTGGATTGGATTGATTCGTTGTTTTAAGTTCACTTTATGCACAGTAAGGCTAATCGGGACTGGACCTACAGTTTAAAGTGGGATCCGAACCACTATGTGCCTCCACCGGGAATCGAACCTGGGACCCCTTGATTACAAGGCGACGACAGGGAGGCCCTAGAATGAATCCTGGCCTGTGCGTTCTACATGAGTATTCATTCATAAATTTCATCATATCATCACTCAGAATCGACAGAAAAATGACGTAAAGTAACAACAACGAAAAAACATTTATTTCCCCACCTATTTTCATTAATGGCGAATTAATCCGGTCCCTGGCCATAAGTCCCGCAAAAATTTTGAGGTGGTCGAGTTTTCTCTTTTGATCCTGTTAGGGCATGCCTAAAGAAAGGAAAAAGTCTTGGGTAGACATCTGGCATACCGGGCCCAAGTTTTCTAGGGGCCCATATATTCAAGATGGCCGCCGCTTCACGCACCAACAAAAGAAATCGATCATAACTCCTTTAAAATTGGTTTTTGACAATTTTGCATACAGACATATTTTGTTCAGAATTAAAAACGGAACAAACAATATTCTTACAGTTGTTTACATATCTTGCACTGTTATGGAGATATATCCAGTGAAAGAATTCCGTACCCTTTTCTGCAAGGATTTAAGCAATTATTTTATATTGCCAGCTCCTTGCCATAAGACCATGGACGTCTGGAAGGGGGGTAAGGGGGCACCCCCCCTGGAAAATGAATGTCCACCTGAAAATTATATATTTCACACATCTTTTCATTTCAGCGACAGCAACTTATGTTAATTATTATAAATACGTTGAAGGAACATGATAATTTCAGACTGAAATACCGTTCATTGAAGGGGCATCACTATTATGGGGAAAAATATGTCTCCCTTGACCCCCTGGAAAATAATTACCTTGCTTGCCCCTCCCTGGTAATGATTCTGCGGACGTCCATGTATCAATTGTGAAAAATATGGAGCTACCGTGAATGCATCTTCACATGTTAGATTGCCGGAATTGGCTTTCGTACATCTCTCGCATGTCATAAATCGAAACGTTAATTTTGAAAATCACAGAAAATCCTCTTCAATATTAAGCGTTACAAACACTAGAATCAACGAACGCCTTCAGGCATGGATTTCTAGAGCGCTAAGCAGACGACCGGGTTCACTGCCGTGCCGAACGAGAACGTCATAACTGGAATATCCAATCAGAGGCCGTTCAGTTTTCGTGACGTACACAATGAATTTGGCACAACTTCTAAGGCCAATTTCTCGCAAACTATTTCGAATTAACACAAACTATCTTGCACAACGTTAATATAAAATGAATGACTTGCAGTGATACAGTTGAAATCATATTTTAGGTTAGAGTAGAAATGTCCATTCCTCTAAATAAGAAAGCCCTAGAGGTTGCGAGACATGAAACAGAACATAAACTATTTATTTGTAATAATTGTTATTCTCGATAAATGTGTATATATAAAACAGAGGGCCATATCTACTAGTCATGCTGAAAAGTATGATATCACGTGAAGAGAAGAGGTCAGTTATTAAAACAACTATAAAAATAAAAATATAGTCGCGCGGAATGATTATGTATTATTTTTTTTACCGGATTTTGAGTTCCGATATATTTTCTGTTGTTGACGTTCGTCATTTCAAAAATCTTATTTTTACAGCACTTATTATTCAACTATCATGTTCAGCAGGCCCGTAGCCAGGCAGGGACCAGGGGGTGCTGAGCATCCCTGGAAGTATCGTGAGACCCCCCTGGCATTGCCGTCAGCCCCCTAGACATTAGGTAAAACTATTTTGTACAATTTCTTTGCAGTGAAGAGTGAAAATGTAGACAGCAGATATCATTTGCTCACAACTTGGGTGAAGGATAAATTCACAGAGCATGAATAGCAGCGGCAAGTATTTAGAAGATTCTCTTCTGTAGACTTTAGATAGTTCCTTCATAGGGGAACTTATTTATCTGTACCTTCGCTGCCTTTGTTACGACCTCCTGTTTATACAGAAATCTGTGACTTTGACGTCATCATGAAAATTCCCTCCGAATCTACACCAAAGGTTAACAGCTACCAAGTTTTGGGAATGAAGAGGTGCTTCATTGCTTCAGCCGGAGGTGGAATGTACTGTAGGTACTATGATTAAATATTGTCCATTTTTTCTTGCATGATATAAATACGTATCTGTATTATCAAAAGTAGTATGGAGTGTGTAGTAAGGGACGATTTCAGTAGCATTCAATTAACACTTCAAGTGATATTTTAAAAGATATATAAAAAAATGTAGTATTTGTATATTTCTAAAATTTATGTAACTTAATGACCACCCCCCAACACACACACACAATTTGCCTTCATTTAATAATGTTAAACTTTGGAAAAATGGACTTGGTTTAAAAGCCCCCCTGATAACCTTTGAGCCCCCCTGGAGATCAATTCTAGCTACGGGCCTGATGTTCAGACACAATTTCTGAGGTTAAAATGTTAAACTTGTAATTTAAGGTAATAGCAGCACCTTCAGCATCAAATTCCCCATGCATGTATTTAAATGGGAGAACAATTGCCCATCAAAAGCGTGGGGTCACAACAGGGATGCTGGCAGTCACCTACAATAGTTTGCTTTGACCATGCCCTTAGAGTATAGAAGGAATAGAGAGAGCATAAGCGTATTTTCTGGACAAGGGGGATGAAGCCGTGAGGAGAAGGGGGTGAGGTAAAACCGCCATCTTGGGATGCGCCACAGTTACAGCTGATACAGTGGTGGGAGTAGGGATTTGAGCGTGGAATGTTCGTTTATAGTTCATAATATCTGTACATTTCAGTGATACTGCGAGTAGATAATAAAATAAGAAGCTATGCCTTTATGCGCAGCTTTCGGATGCAACAATAGAAGTGGCAAGAATTTTTATTTAAAAAAAGAAGGAATTGAGAGGTCCCCAGATAAACATGCTTACAGTTACAGCATATTTACGTTTATTATACACGCATTTCTGCTGTGATTTTATTAGTGGTATTATTATTAACGGCATGTATAAATTTTTTAATTCAAAATTGTGACATATCGGAATAGGGAAAATCGTTTGGACGTTTCATAAAGGTAACTATTATAAATGTTTATACGTGTTGAGAACGTTGTGGAATGTAAATTCATTCAACGAACAAAGAGAGAATTCAGACATGGAAAAAGATATATGTGTCGCTTGGAAACCAACAATCAGAAATAAATGAGACCTTCCGACCCGAAGCGACACGCTAAGCTGTACGTGTCGCCTCGGTCTGTTGGTGGCGCATGCACGGTTATTTTATTTTTTTTTACTTCAGACTGAAGGAGCCCGTGTCGCTTGTCATCTCAAATAATGGAGTATTCAGATCTAATGTACACGCGACTCATGTCGCGTCGGAATGAGCAAGCCAACGTTTACACCTGCCTTAGAGGCAAGCCTGCATTGGTGAAATCCTCAAAGCGGCACGTATCGCTTGCTGTTTGGGTATGAAATCTCTCTATATCGCTTGCTGTTTGGGTATGAAATCTCTCTATTCAGACCGAAGCGACAAGCAACATGTGCCGCTTGGAAGCGAACCCTCAGAAATCAATGCAACTTTTCGAACCGAAGCAACACAGCAAGCTGCATGTGTCACTCAGACTGTTCAGTTTTTCCAATAGCGTTTATCGTGTCGCCTCCGTCTCTTTGTACCGCAAGCACGGTAAATGCTTGCTTTTAGGGAAATATTACACCGAAGTGACACGCGGCATGTGTAGCTTAAGGTTTTCACCAATCGAAAGCAGCCTAGTGCGACCTGTCACGTCTCTATGGCGTGAAACGTTGCTGTTGATTGGCTCGTTCCCAAGCGGCATGTGTCGCGCGAGCACCTGAGAATTCACACCGGAGTGGCAAGCGAGAAGCGACAAGGGCCCCTTAAGTCTAAAGGAGAATTCATACCAAAGCGACACGACGTGGAGTTTAAGGATTTAACCAATGCAGCCTTGTGCTGTCTGTCTTGCCGCTAAGGCAGGTGTAAACGTTGGATTGCTCGTTCCGACGCGACACGAGTCGCGTGTACATTAGATCTGAAAACTCTATTATTTGAGGTGACAAGCGACACGAGTCCATTCAGTCTGAAGCAAAAAAAAAAAAATAATAATAATAACCGTGCATAGGCCACCAACAAACCGAGGCGACACGATGGGCTGTATTAGGAAAACGGCCCAGTCCGAGCGACACGTGCAGCTTGGCATGTCGCTTCGGTTTAAAAAATTGCATTCATTTCTGAGAGTCGGTTGCCAAGAGACACTTATCACTTGTTGCCTGTCGCTTAGGTCTGAATGCTTCCATTGAATGAACGATGTCGCGTATCGCCTGATCTTTAACTCCGAAATCTAGTACCTATTATCTTGACTTAGGCTTACTTATTGAGGTGGCGTAAATTGTTAATAAATAGTGTTAACCTTTGTACAATATCTCATTTTTTCATATAATTATGTTTTGTGATGCATTTACGAGTGTAGGATCCTATTTTGATTCTATTGTTATTTCATTAAAGTCTTTCTAGTATACTAACGTAGCATTACATATGGTAAATGAACATATAAAGGTCTAGATCTCTTTGTTTTTTTCGTCAAAACTACACTGCTGGTATGCCTCGTCGACGTCAAAGGGTGCAATATCAGCATGGGAGTGAGTTCGAATGGTGCAGAAAGATCAGTCTCCTGGAAGCGGGTTTGTCATACCATGACATTTCGGCTCGTACAGGACATGCTGCTACAACAGTGATCCGTGTCTGGAGCCAGTGGATAGAAGAGGGTTGTACACAGCGACGGGCAGGTACTGGACCACGAAATGTGACCACAGCACAGGATGGCCGCCATCTTGTCCGCATGGCTGTAACGGACTGTACAGCTTCATTTGCAGTCTTGGCTCAACGCTGGAGCACTGCAACGGCTGTGGACTTGTCTGCGTCGACAATTCGATGCTGTCTGCTGCAGGGTGGACTGGTGGCACGCATGCCATTGCGTCGGCTTCCATTGTCCAGAAACCACAAACGCCTCAGACTGAAATGGGCACGTGAACGCCGTTGCTGGCATGCTGAATTTCAAAATGTAGTGTTTTTAGACGATTCTCGCTTCAACTTGTCCTACAGTGATGTCTGCATATGTGTTAGATGCTACCGTAGTGAACGCAATCTGGCAGCCTGCATTGTTGAGCGGCATAGCGAACAAACGCCAAGTGTAATGGTTTGAGGCACCATTGGATACAACATGTGATCTCGCCTCATACGTGTTGAAGGCAATCTGAACAGCAACTGCTACGTCAGGTAGGTTTTAGAGCCCGAGGTACTGCCCCTCCTTCAGGCAACTCCACATGCCATATTTCAGCAGGTCAATGCCCGATCACATGTGGCGAGGAATGTGCAAGCCGTCTTCGAAGAATGACGGGTACCACTGCTTCCCTGGCCTGCACGTTCGCCTGACATGTCACCCATCGAATATGTCCGGGATATGTTTGGTCGGCAACTTGATCGTCATGGTCCTCCAGCAAACACTGTTGATGGTTTGTGGACTCGCATACAAAATGCGTGGAGGGAGATTCCCCAGGAACATATCCAGGCCCTCCTTGATTCCATGCCACGACGTGCAGAGGCTCTGTTTGCAGCACATGGGGGCTTCACACCATACTGAATTCTCAAGGTCAGAGACCATGTAGAAGTCTGTAACCCTAATCATTTGTGTATTGGCATGTACCTAATCTATGCTATAAAGTTCACTTCAATCATACGTTTCCTTCTTGGTGTTGCAATTTTCACAAACAGCAGTGTAGTTACTAAGAACTTTGTGTTATTGTTTCTGACGATTTAAACATAAAGAAACATAACAAGCAGCCTTAATTTTTCCCGACGAAATTCCCTCTCGCTGAATGTTAACAAATAGACGCAACAGCCGTGTGGCGGCCGCCGCAACCTATTTTGGCTTCAGCTGACGTCACACATGCTCTCTCTATACCTTCTATACTCTAATAGCCCAGTCAATGGGCAAAAAAAGGCCAATGTCGGGAATAATTCGGTAAAAGCTGAATTTTTGTCAGTCGTTAGAACACTACTAGTAGTGCAAAATCCCAAAAATCCCCGCCCTTCCTCGCGGTGCTTCCCCTCCCCCAGCGCCCTCCAAGCATCGATTTCGCAGACTCTCAGTTATTAACCTATATCTGTCAATGGTCGGAGGCAGGTAATCTTTTTTAGTCTTAATCCTCATTAGATGGGCTACAAAAAAGATTATGTTTAATTTTTCGATTATGTTGGTGGTTTTGCTGTAATTTAAAACATAATCTTCAAAAAGTGATTTTTTTCTAGTACTGTCTGAAGTTTTTGGCTTGTAACTTTTGAACAAATTAAATGACAAAAAATTGTTTCGAATAAAAGTTGTAGCCTAATTTATAAGCTTTAAAACGATATCAGTTTTAATATATTTTAATGAAAGATGCGCCATAAAATGTGTCTCCAAATGGAGGACAGCACCAAAAAAGTGTGCATTTATCACAGTCCAGCGGTTAAGTCCGGAATCATTGACTTTTCCATATAAGCATGAGACTTGGTAGAATCAATTGTTATACTACTTAAGACATGTTCAGTCGAGTAGCCAATTGCCATCTGCGTGCTCATGGCCGCCATCTTGAAAAGAATCCGCCATATTGGATATTTTTGATTTGATATATCTCGGGAACGGTGGCACCTGTCAACTTCAGGATTTTTCAGAAATGCTCCAAATAGTGTAAACTTTCATAATATATCAATAAATCTATTTTTGAAAAATAAAAATAGTGGTCTTGTAGAAAAACTCACTATAATACTTTATGTGAATAACTCCGAGTTAAAAGTCATAATAATTCTCGAACCATACATTAGTACTGTATACTTGGTAACGTTACGAAATGTTTGTTAGAAGAATTTAGGTGAACTTATCCCTTAAAATACTATTTTTTGTATTTATAAATTTACCTTAAATAACATTTTTAAGAGAAATTCAATTTATGTACAACACAATTTGATTTATGAAAGTAGAAGTAATTGAAATTCTATTAAATTGTTTTATTATTTGAAGGAAAACGCATTCATTGTAATTGATGATACGAAAATACTGACATTTGTTTTACAAAATATTTTGTTATGAATTTCTCATTACATCGGTTCCCTTTTTGATCAGGTTTCAAATTCAAATCCTTCACGGATAATATAATACAGACAAGATTTCCCATTCAACACCAAACACCTATACTCTATCCTGGGAATCTCTGGAGCAATCCCGCGCATAACGGAAAAGAAGGGGAGAAAGCGAGCAAAGCAGTACACGCTGATGCAAACAGCTGGTAACTGCAGTCCCTTTTGCCCGTCCACGCAATCCCGTTTCGTGGCAAAATTTCATTGTTCGAGCCCCTCTTGGGCAGAGACTTACTTTCGTTCGCTTGCTCCATAGGTTCCCGGGATAGAGTATAGTACTCTGTGCTTGGTTGTAATGGTCTTGAGCGGAATGGAAATTACGAAGAATACGCGAGTCTGCTCACTTTATTTTTCGAGAGATAAATATATATATTACCATGAAAGTAAAGTTTTAAATTGTACTTTATAAATAAAACTTTTTTTTTCGAAATGTCATGAATCGTCTTACCCAATGATTGATTGATTGATTGATTTAGTTTATTTTACTTCGCGTTTTGTGCCTCTTGGCTATTTTGCGAAGATGGGGATGAGTGATGAAATTGATGAATGGACATTCACAAACAACCAAGCCCGACCGGGATTCGAACCCGGTACCCTTGGCGTCGCAGCGCGATGTGCTAACCACTCGGCCACAGGGTCGGGCATCTTACCCAATGCATCCATGCATTAAGTATGTGTGAAATTTGGAACAGGTGCAAGTCGATTAAGAGAGAAGATGAAAATAGTTTGAGAATGAATTAATGTCAAATGTAACCAGAATGGATATTTCGTTCAGTACGATGTTCTTTTTCAGTGAGGATAGCCTGGTCATGAAATCGTGAATTGAAAATTATTATTAAACCAGTCTTCCTCTTTCGAGAAAGAACTGCAACGATATGTTCGCAATTTTCTCCTGCCCCAACTTTCCAAGTACAGTCCAATTCCTTTATTTTCAAATAATTTGCGAGAAGCCGTTACAACATGAGGTGCATATGATCCAGCACTGCTTTGAAGAACCAGTGCGTATACATTAGTTTCGTCTGCGTTTTCCGTGTTATTTTTGCCTATCATAATTAAATACTTCGTTCTGAGCACAGCTTCACACTTCGTTAGAGTTCCTGTAATTCACATCGGATTCGCAATATTTAAAAATATCGCGTAATTTGAACGTTTCTCTACCATACCAGCCATGACAACACGCTGCTATTTCGTACTACTGCTGAGTGTAAACTACAGCGCCTGTAGTGTAAACAAAGATTTATCCTACATAGAGCGGCCATATTGGAAGCGACACTAGCGCTCAGGTGGATATTTTATTCGCGAATAGTTACTATGTAAAAGCACAAGTGTCTTAAAATTCCAGTACAAAAACGAGCGCTCCATTTCTTCAGATGCATTATGTCCGAAGAGTGGCAGCATTGATTATACGTAATTCAGCCACTCGGTGGAGGGCTTCTCCATTAAAATGACAGGCAGGGACACGAAGGTGGGATCCTCCGCCTCCACTCACCGCTCGCTCTTTATTCACCCTCTCACTCAGTGTCTTCTTTCTTCTTTGCTTAGATCTTCTTTCTTCATAAAAAAACTGAGTGCGGTTTTGACGTTCGTGTCCTGGTAAGAAGGGATATTACTTTAGGAGTGGGTTAGAAGGATTCCACTGTTGTCTCCTCTTGAAATATGATTGAGAATAGAATAAGACGAGTATAAGTGAAACTTGAGTCTTGGTACCTTTATGAAAACCAAGACGTATGAACTTTCGTGTTGGTTCTTTATAAGTTTGTTGAGTATATATAATATAATAAGAGAAAGATTATATATAAAATACAATTAGATGATAAACAAAGATAAGCAAAAAGATGTATATATATATATATATATATATATATATATATATATATATATATATACATTTATGTAGGAATATAATAATAGGTTATATGGGTACTGGGATGATGAACTATCCAGTATAATTAGGTGTTCCGTATTTGGTATCTCCTTCTTTCTTCAGCCTGGAGGTGTCGGTGGGAATCTCTGACAATTTGGATTCATTCCATTCCAGTCGGTCTCTTTCTGAGTTTAGTTATGTAGTATCTTCTTCTATTTATGGAAGTAGGTCCATCCTCATAGAACTTGATATTACCATCAGGATCCACCTCTTCTGAGTCCAAAGATTCAGGGTCAGTCCTCTCATGTCTTCTTGTAGATGTTCTTAGTTCAGCTGTGACTCTTCTCTCTGTCACTGGTTTCCCAGGATTTGGTTGGTTATTTTCGGGCACCCTTCTTCAGGTTCTGTATTCAAGCTCTTCATTGCTTGAAATTATTTCAGCCAACTTATTTACTATACAAAATATTGTTCGAGCAGTCATTGTTAGATGCAGTACATCCTGTCGAAGATTAGCCCTCAATTTCCTGATCCGGGTATCCTGGAATTTTGTGCAATGAATCAAGGCATGTTCAGGTGTATCTAATGTTTTGCAAGTTGGACACTGGTCGTCCGTGCCAAGTCCAAATCTCTTTAAATAAGTTCTGTAAGGACCGTGTCTCGTAATGTAGTGTGTTAGTCCCTTTGTGGGTTTTATATAAGATTTGGATGATCGAACTTGGGCCTTTGGTATGTATTCCTTGGTGTGATGTTCTCTCCACTCTGCATACCAGGCACTTTGGAGGTGTTGATCAATGTCTTCCAGGGAATATATGTTGATTCCTAGAAGTTGCTCTATCTTCCCATATTCCCTTTTCCTCTACCAATACCTGGCTGCAATTCTTTGGATTTCCATATCAAGGGGTAAAACTCCAGCTATGACTATGACTGCTAAGGTGGCTGTTGTTCTGAAAGCTCCCAAGATACGCAAAAGTACATTCCGTTGAGCTGCCCGAAGTCGTTGTCTTATTTGCTTGTTGATAGTGAGCATTTCCTATGCAGACGCGGCTTAACTTACAGTAGGTACGAATACTGATTTGTAATAATTCATCGCAGTTGCAAATGGGATTTTATATGCGGAATTTCCCATACTCAATATGGTATGCATGGCAGTCTTTGCCTTGGACAGAGCCTTAGTTATGTGAGCTCTTAGACTTAGCTGTTCCTCCATTGTAACTCCTAGGTATTTAATTTCCTTGACAAACCTTATTGAGCGTTGTAAAAGCCTGACAGTTGGAGCTCTTTGTAATTTCCCTTTGAGTAGGATCTGATATGTCCTTTCTTTCGCTATTTCAAGCTTAGATTCCAATGTCCAATGACAAAGCGACACTGCTGCCAATAGTCAATGACTGAACACTTGAACAGTATTGTTCATTGCCGATACATTGGTTCTGACCAGGGGTGGCGCCAGGCTGTCGCGAAGGGGTGCTCGCGCACCCCTCAATTTTCTTCCGCACCCCATTCAGCACCCTCTATCCAAAACCTATATTCTACCAAAAGTATTACCTCTTACAGTGCCATATTATGTCATGTCGTTGTCATATTGAGGGCCGAATGTTACGTTCTGAAGTGAGACTACTGTTATTATTTACAACAGGCAAGCATTGATCCTCCTCTCAAGGAGACTCCGCATTTAAATTCCTGTACTCTCGGCACTCTATAAGCCGGCCCCTCCGTAGCGGAGTTGTTAGCACATCGCGCTACGATGCCAGGGGTTCAGGATTCGAATCCTGACCAGGTCATGGACGTTTTCGAGTGTCCATTCATCAATTTCATCATGTCATCACTCATTCCCATCTTCGCAAATTAGCCAAAGTGGCACAAAAGGCGAAGTAAAATAAAGCAAATAAAAAAAATCGGCAGTTTATAAAGATCAGCGGCCCTGGTCTTTCTTTCTTTAGAATTGTTAAGAATAGTTTCTTCTTGTGTTTCAAGTAGTCTGTTTGTGTTTTTCGATAAATGTATAGCTATAGCTCAGTGTCAGTTGTTGTATGTTTTCCTTTGCACTGTTGATACACGGTTTTGTTGTCCACCTACTTGTTCCTCTTTTCTTCAAGTCGCAGTGGAACAAAAATTTCAGTTGGTTTCAAGTATCATCAGATCGTTCTCGGGAAATTATTTAACGCGAGTTGTATCATGACGGTAGTTTCCTTGATATTTCGGCCTATTTATTCTAGTAAACGTATAATTTCAGACATTTTCAAAGACTTTTACGAAGAGGCCAGAAATTCGCGAAAAAATATTATTGTTCGTTGCTGGGGCCATTGCGGCCCTGCTGCGCACTCAGCGTGACACCACAGCATCTGGGCAGACGGAAGGTATGCTATGTATTATGTAAAACGAATTCATATGAAAAGAGAGGTAACAAAGCAACGGAACATTTTCAGAAAAGTGAAGCAGTTAAAAAAGAGTGAATTGAAAATTACATGAAAGTGACTACACGATTTCGTATTTATTGCGTTGTTTTTCAAATTGCAGAACTTTAGGTTGCATAGTAGCCATTTATTTCTTTTACCCAAAGTACACAAACTGAACACTCAGCAGTTGTTGTCACCTACACAACGTATTTAACATTTGATTAACTGAATTTTGTACCTCAATTGGCTGTACTTTGTAATCAAGGGATCCCGGGTTCGATACCCGGTGGAGGGACAAAGTGGTTCGAATTTCACTTTAAACTGTAGATCCAGTCTCGATCAGCCTACATGTGCATAAAGTGGACTTTGGACGTCAATTTAAAATTGTACATTTTGGTCATGGTCAGTTATGTTAACTATGAAAAGAGCGTTGCAAGAACATGGTAACTTCAGACTGAAGGATTTTTTTTTAAAGAGAGGGAGTAACACTATTAGGGGGGGGGGTAATATACCTCGACCCTTGTCCATGGAAAAATGCCTTACCTTGCTTGCCTCCATGGAAAAAATCCTCCAGTCGTCCACATATGTCATTGGCCTCCCTTGAACAAATTGTTCTTCTCAAATTTCCAAACGTTGTTATTGTGCTAAAATCAGGCAAAAATGAAGCAAATCGCTATTATTCTTCAGTTTCATTAGCATATTATCATAGATACCTACTAAAAGTTGATTGATAGGCTATTTGATTTAAGGACATGCATGTTTCATGTTTCCTTTATTTTCAACGTCGCACCCCCTAAATTTCATTCCGCACCCCCTCAGCACCCCTAGATGATTAATCCTGGCGCCGCCGCTGATTCTGACTGACAAGAATTTATTGTTTCAAGAATACCTTTCTGGAATTACAATTATTTTCGTCACAATATTTTGTTCACAAATTTTTAAATAACAATACGTTTAGAACACTCGGATTTACACCACATTTTCTTCAATAAAAAAAAGTACGCGTAGTTTTTAATTTCCTGCAGTAAACGACGTTTACTTCAGTTAATATATATTTTGCAAAATTATGTATTTATCCTACTTTGACGTTGCTTTTCTGTAATCATAACTACGAGAACACATAGTTAATTTAGTATTCTCTTCTATTGCGTCACTTTTCTTGCCACTTTCGGATAATCTCGACAATGAAGATGAGTGACGATAAGCAGTGTTCGAAATAGGGGTGCACGCGAGTAACAACTACAATCAGCATCATTTATGTCTCACCAGAGAGTATAGTATTCTCAGTGGTTGGTATCACCCAACCCAGGCCCGTAGCCAGGATTTTATTTTTGGAGGGCTCATCCCTTATCAGCAGCCGCCATCTAAAGGTGAAAAAGGGGGCTAGAGGCCCTGAAGATGAATTTTTCAGAATATTACAAATTATTATACAATATATTTAATTCTGCTAATGAAGTAAAATTAATTACAATTATTCACTATTTAAATCAGATATTTGTAGGATTTCGGGGGACTTCAGCCCCCTTAGCCCTCCCCCTGGCTACGTACCTGGCCCAACCTGCCTCGTTGTGCACATAGGTAACTAGCGTTGCTCACGAGAGGAGTCGAGATTTTGATCTGCCCCCTCTCGTCTCGTGTATACGAAATTTCGTCTCGTGCAGGAGAGACATTAATGTTAACCGTATAAGCATCCCCATCTGTCTCCTAAGGATGGAGCAAGCACCCCCACCTAACAATGAAATAAGCCAGTGGCGAAGCGTCCTATGAGGCCAGGAGGCCGGGCCTACCCACGTCATCATTACTCTTTTAAAGGTACCTTACCTTATTTCGTCAAAACATACGTAATGAAATGCAAAAGTTTTCAATTTTCATTTATGATAATTAGTACAAAAACTTTCTAACCCTGTCCAGTATAGGAATTTTCTACGACGTGAGGCACATCTGCTGAGGCCTCTTCTCTCCACATTTTGTAGTATGGTCGTACATGCGGGAAGCCTAATCTTACGAGTATTGTACGTATGCTTATAACGTGCTAATGAGGCCGGCCTCACGGTGTTACCCACTAGGACGAATAAAAAGAATATCAGCAACACTGCATTTCCGTCAGTGTTGTAAATTTGTGGTATACCAGCATTTTATATAAACATTAGCCTGCTTTCGTGCAGAAATATTTGCATTTCATTGTACATTCTCCATATTTTGTACAAAACTTAGGTTTTTCTCCTTTTCATCGACAAGAGTAAGCAAAATGGAAAATTACGGAGTACTGTAGTTCTGACTGCGTTTTCTGGTCGGAGTGCTGATGGTCTTGTCGATTCACCCAACACCGTAGCGTAAACAGAAAGTCTAAAAACACTTATATTTGTAAAGTAAGTCTTCATACCAAATTACATGTATGTAAAATAAAATGCTAGTTACACCCTCTATTGACAAAGTAGTTTTACTTTTACTGGATATAGAATAATTTATTTTTATCGTGAACGGGGATTCCCTTGCTTATTCGCTGTCTGTGAAAACTTGCCCTGCCATAACGCTACAAGGCAGCGTGGCTCGCGACCGCTAGGTTCGTGGTGGTAGAGCTTTGTTTGGGATTCGTGTGGTGCGCAGCGATCAGATTTATGCAAGAAAGTGCCTGATTGGACTGAAATACAAGATCAATTGAGGTCTTAATTGAATGAAGATGTAATCATCGGTAAGGTAGGACCCACTTTTGTTCTTTCATGTTTCCTTCATATAACAATCATTTCTAAAATGTTTTCAACTCTATTTCCTTTGCAAGTAGCAGTGGTAAGTGACAGCAAAACATGAAAAATTTACAAGTTGTTGAAACGTTATTTAATGTGTTAACACTGTCGTCGAATAGATATTGCAAGCAGACATTTTTTTCTTATGCAGCCTACACAAGCGAAGGGTTATACCGTTTCGTTTACCCTGAAGAGGTAACAAGAGGAGAGGGCTGTAAGATTACAATGCAAGGGAAGACTTTTCGGGGTTTAGGACCAAGAGTATTACGGGGTTATTCTCGTGGGCCATGTCCAGCGGAACAGGCCAGTGTTGTCACATTGGATTGGCAGAAAAGAGCTAAATCGCGCCTAAAAATTGGGATTCTATTTCTCTCAAGCAACTAGATTTATTATAACCTGTTTATATGTTATATAGTAACCTGTCGTGTTGCCATCATAGTAGGGTCCAAAACAAGGATGTTATGTTCTATTATCACGTAAAGGTGTCCACTCACACGAGGGGCAGAACAAACTACAATGTGACGCTTTGTATTCACACTGAATGAGAGAGGTCACCTTTACCTTTGTATTTTCTTGAAAGCTTCTGGCCCGTAGTGGTCATCCTAACACGTTAGGAAACCAGGTGACCGGATTGTGGTCATGTCAATCGTTTCATGATCCTCTTCAAATCATTAATTCCATTCTCCATACATTCTCATCGTCACGATTAACCTAGAACAGAACAAATAAGACGAAAATAACCAAAATTTAAATTATGTTTATTTGCACATACAGGTGTCAGAAATTAATTTATCTGCAAAGCCAAGGCTGGATTTAATTACAACCATTACTTTGGTTAGACAACAGATAACAATGGTGTTTTCCTCGGTGCGAGGAAGTCTTGCTCCTAAAAACTAAGTTGGCAACAGTAGTTCGTACCAAATTGACAGTCGCTGAAAGTGCGCATTTCTGTCGTCTGCTCACGGCACATGCCGACCCGAAAATGATGGGGTTCTTCTTTCCCTTTTCACCTCAATTACAAAATAAATAAATAAATTTAGAAAAAGTGATGAAAAATTGACAACAGGGTTCGACCACTATTCGTTGGATTTTCGCGATGTCTCATGATTGGTAGTTCTTTCTAGAGGCATGTGCATAAATCACTCTCAGGTTTTTTAAAAAAGCAAAATGGAAATGAACAAAAATCTAGATCGGTGTAATCTGGTGGGCCGGAGGAGATAACGTCTAACAGACATACGTACTGATGGCACTGGCAAGTAAAGAAGTGACTTGGAGAGACGTTGAACCACTCTCCATGACATACCCCAGCCCCCTTTTACACATTCAAGCAACTAATGGATATTATCGCACTTTTATGCCTACCCTGCTAGCAACTCTACCCTTCGCCACTGGAAATAACATTCACAAAGAGGAACAGTCTACCCAAGTCGAGTGTCAAACCTGAAACATTTGTTTATTAATATGATTGGTACCCGGAATGGGTTTGTGAAAATCGAGACGAGACCGAGATGGGCTTGTACTAATCGAGACGAGAACGAGAACAGAACCTATGAGACACACCTCTAGAAAATCGAGGAGAGACTGAGATTCTCGATCTCGTTCGAGACTTTGTTACGATATTTTTAAAAAAATAATGTAAACCGAATTTCTTATACTTTACTAGGCGATTTCCTCAGATAAATCA
The DNA here is from genome assembly GCF_977018435.1 of Lepisma saccharinum. NCBI lineage: Eukaryota > Metazoa > Arthropoda > Insecta > Zygentoma > Lepismatidae > Lepisma > Lepisma saccharinum. The sequence continues at coordinate 62,783,837 of NC_139230.1, read as the reverse complement.
GGAATTTTGTGTAATAATTAATAATTACTACAGCGTCAGTTTATTCGTTGTAATTCTGAATCGGAGGTTTGGTTTGCAAATATAATCAGAATAATATCCCGTTTTTTTCGAAGGCTGGTAGCGTTGACATGAGACGTCAAACAAAAATAGCCATTAAGAAAAGTTGTCTTAATAACTTCTATGCATTCTGAAAGTTTGTACTGTGTCCCAATATTTTTCTTTAAACTTGAGACGAGAACGAGAATTGCCCTTCGAAATCGAGGCGAGAGCGTTAATGAGACATTTACAATTGAACACGAGACAAATATTAACAACTCGAAACGAGTCCGAGACTGCCATGTCTCGTCTTGTCTCGGTACCATCCCTACTGGTGAAGTTGTGAACCGACCAAACCAACGCGCTAATGTGATGAGCAGCTTTTTCGCTGTACAAAATTGAAAATATATCGTACGATTTCAGCATGTGATCACATACACATTATTTCATTGTAGTCATTATACATAATCTAAATATTGAGATTTTCTATGCAACTGATGTAGTCTTCTACATTCTATTTTTCTTAACTGCACAAAAATATTTTATCATAATTTATAATGAATGTCTACACAGAAAGGAAACAAACTGAAATTGCCTGGAAAGAAAAGGAAAATTGGCTTTTTCAATAAAGGGAAGAAAATGAAAAGATTAATACCGTACTTTTATCTCATTCTTATTTTGCACTACAGGTTAAATTTCGATAAATATATGCTTAAAGTTTATTTTTGAACATTTGGTCAGCATCCAATTTCAGAAACTATTTTTCGCATGACCCACACTGGGGAGATCTCACGTGGACAGCAGGGAGAATAATAGAAGAATGCTCATTTCAAAGCATAATTTCTCTTCCACTATTGATCTTTGATCCATTATTTTAATCTGTACAGATCGTTCACGCTGTCTCTCCGTAGGCTACACGTAAACTGAACGCTCGAAGAGCAGACAACAAACCGGCTACGCATACATGGCGTCATCAACATGGCGGATCGTGTTTTGAGCGCAACTCTGGCCTCGCAACTTTATAAGTCTCATCTCTGAACACAGATAAACGCGGGAATTTGCAGGGGTAATTTTTCCAGGGTGTAGTTTTATAAATTACCGTAAAAAAATTGAGTGGAAATGTCCATTTTCCTTTAATCTTCTAGTTCAGGGGTTTCCAACTGGCGGCCCGCGGGCCGCATGCGGCCCGCGATGCATTTCTTGCGGCCCGCGAAGCCAGTTTGCAAAATACATTGATTTTATGTATTTTTATTAAAATACGTTCTATTTTTAGTGAAGGAACAGTTTCAGAGTATGGACTTCCTTAAACAACTGGCGTATATAACAGATATCACAGGTCATCTGAACGAACTGCACTTGAAAATGCAGGGAAGAAACCAGCTGGTGTCAGATCTAATGGGAAACATAAATGGGTTTCGTAATAAACGGAAGATTTTCAACGTTACTTTGGAGAGGAATAACCTGGTTCATTTTCCAAACTGTCGGCGGCTAGCAGAAGATGAAGAAACACTGGACTTTTCTGAATTCAGTGTAGATATTAAAGAAATTATGGATGAATGTGACTCCAGATTAAAAGATTTTTGAAAAACCTAAAAGCATCATCCAGCTATTTAGCTATCCTCTTGGCGTTAACATCGAAGAACAAGAAGCTTCTCTCCAACTTAAATTGTATGATCTGCAAGACGATGTGTTCCTTCAAACTAGCCAAGGAAAGGGGCCAGAGGTTTTCAAATACCTTTCAAACGAACGCTTTCCAAACCTTCGTAGTTTTGGGCAAAGAATGACGTCGATGTTCGGCAGCACATACACGTCTGAAAGGGTTTTTTCTTCAATGAAGTTCATGAAGAACCGCTACAGAAGTCGATTAAAAGATTCTTCACTGCTTCACCTTCTGAGACTTTCAAATACAGAAATTGAAGTGGACATTCCAACTTTAATAAACGAAGCAGATCGGCCTCAATTTTCACATTGAACACATACTATGAAGGATTCTTATTTGCATGGTGTGTTTTTCATTTCTTTCAATTCATCCATAAGTATTGGGTTTTTGTGAAATAAATTGTAATTATACAATTTTGATTTGTGATTCCATTGTTTTTAATGCCTCATTTTAGAAATTTAGGTCATGCGAAAGTAGGCACTACATTCTCAGTTCAGTACTTACAATTTTTGTAATTTTTAATCCCCCTCCCCCAAATGCGGCCCGCCAATCAACTGCTGCATATAATTTTGGCCCTCGGACCTTTTGAAGTTGGAAACCACTGTTCTAGTTGCTCTAAGCTTTACATCGGAGCGCAAAGCGGTGTGCTATTCAGACATCACAGCATGCAAACAAGTGATTCTTTGGGGCGCAACCACAAATTTTTGTCTCGCGTCGCCAGAAATTTTTGTAGTTGGTTTCAGGCCAACGATGAAACTCGAATAGTAATAATAATAACGATAATTATTATTATCATGCTGTGGCGCGTCTGACTACCATGCTAAAGGTCCCGGGTTCGATCCCCGGCCGGTTCAAATCCGGGAACTTTTCTAACGTTGGAAGCGGCCCCGGCGCCCGCCCAGTGTCGAATAACATGGGTACCTGGGGGGAACCCTGGGGGGTAAAGGCGATCAGGGGCGTGATGCTGATCACATCACCCCCACTCACGACCGGATCAAGAAAGTGTGGGGCGTTACCCCCACACCCCCTATACGCCTTCATGGCGTGGTGCTATGCACAGGGGAGCACTTTACCTTTTTACCTTTATTATCATCATGCTAATGCTCATTATTATAAAATAACTAGCGTGAACTAATAAAAACGATTTTATACCAAGTTTAATACTATCATCATTTTGGTGATAGTTAATATTATATCCTTGGAGAGACTATTCTACGCAATCCACTAGATCCAGAACAATTGTCTTTTATTATTTTTTGGGCACTTCATACAATAAGTGGACTGAAATGCACAGTTATTCTATTTTGTTATTAACTTTTACACAATTCGATCAAGAAAAAACTTTAAAAGCTAGGGAAAAATTTCACCCATAGTGTCTACATATTGCGTGACCTAGCACATATAACTCTAATTTTTCAAATTTTGAAAATTGTGAAACCATTTATTCTTTGGTAGAATTTGAAACTATAAACTGGTTCCTTGTACCTGTATTTCTAACTCATTTTTTTTTATTTAATGCGATTTTTACTTCGTTATTCTGTTTGAAAAATGACTATACCCTGTCCCAGCTAACTGTAGAGCAGGGCCGCGCATATCGCCAGAGGAGGAGGAGGAAAATCGAGTGGTGAAAGCGCAGCGTTGTCAACCGTACGGTCCAGACTTTAGTCCGTACGCTAATGCACGGCTTGTCAAAATTCGCTCTTGCAGTTTTATTCCTAATATTTCCCTAAGAAATTCTTAAACCAATCGGACGGACCTGGAGACAAAAATATGGTCCGTTTTCCATGTTCGTTCGGTATTATCCTTTTCAACAGTTTGCAACGCTTACAGATTTCCTCGAGGCAATCGAGTAACTCCCGTCGCCCATTACACAATCCCGTTTGTCTCACTATTCATTGGTGGAGCCGTCTCGCGTCACTACTTTCGCAGAGACTTGTTCTCGTTCACCTGGTCTACAGTTAGCTGGTACGGAGTTTAATTGAACTTTATTTCGGTCGATGAAAGTAACCTCTAGGTAGGATCGTGGGAGAGAGACTGGCTGTCGGGAGATAGGCCCAGGCCCTTTCGAGAGCGGTCGAGCCATGGGTTATTATTAAAAAGAACCTATGTACTAATAGCTCAATGCAAAAAGTTTACATTATTTGCAAACATCATTTTCCTTTCAAAAGGATTAAAGGGGTCAGTGGGAGATAGTCGTAAGCCACACGATGCAGTTTTGAGATGCAGCCGATTGAATGTTTCGCGTTCACCCATAAATCAGCATCGTAAATTATGAACGCAGGATTGAGATGAATATACCCGTGAGTGGTGAACTCGGTTCCTGCAAATTCAAGACGGTATTTTCCAATTTTCATTTCTATTTGGGCCGACACCTCCATGGTGGAGTGGTTAGCACATCGAGCTGCAACGCCAGGTATCCCGAGTTCGAATCCCGGCTAGGCATGGATGTTTGTGAGTGTCCATTCATCAATTTAATCACATCATCACTCATCGAGGATAGCTAAAAATGGCAGAAAAGCGAATTAAAATAAACCAAATCAATCAATCATTTCTATTGGGTTATTTAACGCCGCTTTTCTACCTCTTGGATTAACTGCAACGATGATTGTTTGATTTGCTTTATTTTAGTTCGTTTTTTTGTGCCACTTTTGGCTAATTTGCGAAGATGGGGATGAGAGGTGATATGATGAAATTGATTGATTGAATTGGTGTTTTAAGTCCACTTTATGCACAGTAAGGCTAATTGGGACTGGACCTACAGTTTAAAGTGAGATCCGAACCACTATATGCCTCCACCGGGTATGCAACATGCTACCGTAACACTAAATTGTGTCCGTATTTAAAGTTTTTTTAATACATGTATATAAACTAACTAACTCTCTAGCCTTCTTAAACCCAAGGTTCATGGCTGCAGCAATACAGCCCTTCCATCTGGCCCTATCTTGAGCAAGATCTATATACTCTTTTCCATCCCTACCGATTTCCTTTAGGCCCATCTCAACGTTGTCCCTCCATCTTCGACTTGGTTTTCCTACTAGTCTCTTACCATCAGGTTTCCAAACAAGAATCCTGTAAACTCCTCTTTCCTCTCCCATTCGTGCCACATGACCTACCCACCTAAGTCTTCTTGATTTAATTATTCTAATAATATCTGGACATGAATACAAATTATGTAGTTCTAAATTATTTAACATTCTCCACTCACCTGTCTCCTCATCCCTTGTAGGTCCAAATATTTTCCTAAGGATCTTATTTTCAAATACTCTCAATTTGTGTTCCTCTCTCAATGTAAGGGACCAAGTTTCACACCCATATAATACTACAGGCAAAATTACTGTTTTGTATATTTTAACTTTTAGTTTCTTAGATATTAAACGAGAAGACAAAAGTTTATGAAGAGAGAAGTAACATGCATTTCCTGAATTAAGCCTACTTTTTATTTCCTCTTCAATGTATTTTTCATTTGTTAATATTAATCCTAAGTATTTGAATTTGGAAACTGGTTCAAACGAGTTGTTATCAATAATTAGATTTTGATTATTACCTAACACTTGGTTTCGGCCTGTAAGCATATATTTAGTTTTCTCTTTGTTAACTTCCAAACCTATCTCTTTAGCAGTTTTGAAAAATATTTTAGCATTATTCTTAATTGTATTTATCATCCCCTAATAAGTCTACATCATCTGCATATGGTAACAACTGAGTCACACCATTTAATTTTAGTCCTTCTTTAGTTTCTTTTACCTTCCTAACAGCATATTCTAAGGCAAAATTAAAGAGCAATGGAGATAATGCATCTCCTTGTATTAACCCATCATGAATTGTAAATTTGTCAGACACATTAATACCCACACGAATTTTACTTTCTGTTTCACTGGTGCATACTTTTATCATACTAACAAGCTTCTTAGGTATTCCAAACTCAACTAATATATTATATAATTTATCTCTTTTGACCGAATCATATGCTTTTTTGATATCAATGAATAGCTGATGGACATTTGATTATATTCCCACTTTTTTTCAAGTGTGTGCCTGATGTGAAAAATTTGATCTGTAGTTGATCTGTTACGTTTAAATCCACATTGATAATTACCTATAATTTCATTAGCATATGAGGTTAGTCTTGTTAAAAGAATGTTAGATAATATTTTATATGTTGTTGAGAGTAGAGAAATTCCACGGTAATTATTGCAGTTCATTTTATCACCTTTTTTAAAACACAGGAACAATCATGGATTCTCTCCACTGTTGAGGGATTTCTTCCTTATTCCATATTAAACAAATTAATTTATGAATTTGACATATTAACGAATTTCCACCATATTTAATTAATTAACTCAGCTGGTATTAAATCAATGCCAGGTGCTTTGTTATTCTTTAGCCTTTTAAAAGCATCTTTAACTTCAGTCAAGTAAGGTTCTGCTGTGTGTACTTCATTTACTTCTGATTTATCTCCTACATGAACATTTAAAAGGTCATTAAAGTAGTTCTTCCATCTATTTAGAATATCGCTTGGGTCAGCTGGAAATGACCGTCTTTATCTTTTATCAAGTTTACTTTAGGTTGCCACCCCTTTCTAAATTCATTTACACCTTTATATAAATCTCTGATATTTTTGTTTTTGCTGTTTGTTTCAATTTCGTTAAATTTGCTTTTCAAGTAATCTCTTTTTTAATTCTAAACGTGCGGTTAACTTCTCGCTTTATTATATTATAATTGCTTAGATTTGTATCATCAGAGTTATTTAACCACCTAAGTTTAGCCTGATTTCTTATTTCTATTAGATTATGACATTCATTATGAAACCATGGCTTACTTTTCTTGGTTTATGGTATCCTATACTTTTTTTAGCTGCTGATTCTATTGCATTAAGTATGTGCTTCCAATTCTTATTTACGTAGATTTCCGTCCAAGGTTGGTGAGGGCAATTCCCCCCCTGTGGTTGAGCCACTGTTCGTAGGTAATCAGAGGGCCACTGCTAAAGCGGTCACCTCACCGGATGCAAGGTCGTCTGAGCTGTAGGGTAAAATTTTTATTTTGTAAAATGGAGGACCAGCAGCAGATTTTGGAGTGGGAGTCTCCCAAGTTCGGAAAAGATCCGGTGTTGTCCTCTCATAAAGCTCTGGGGCTCACCCAGCCTCAAATCCATGGCTACCTGGGACAATATACCGAGCAATATGTCGTAACATTTCCCGTCGACAAGCGCAGGAAGGTCTTAAGGTTAAGGTGGCGACCTGCACCGTCTTCTTTGTTTCATCTGATACAAAATGGCGTCTGGCATTACGTAGCCATCTTGATTTCCCTCGGTTCTACTGTAGGCAATTCAATTGCCTTATCCTTGAAGGTTTGAAAGTTCGTGGCGATATTTCACCCGGATGGTTCATTTCATTGTCCAAGTGTGAGAAAACACACCATGAACAGCTGACATGAGAGATAGTCTTATACAACAAGAAATAAATATTAACAATAATACCGCCTGCTTAAGGCACTTCTTACTAATGAATCGCGTTTGGTGTAGATATTTACTTGCTTTTCACGATAGATACCTCATATTAAGTTCATGTCATCAGGGAATTGTAACCATCAGTATATTATGCACAACATTAACTGTGGACGGAGATAGTCAAATCACAAGCCACAGCGAACATAACTACAATTGTTGTTCATTCATTACAGTTACCGAAGGTTCCTTACACCCTGAACTGCTAGTTGACGGGTGCAAGGAATCCTCACTATCACTATAAAAAAATCTGACTCATAATTTGCGTCACTATAGTCACCAAAGTGCATGTTTTCCAACAATGCTCGTTCTGCCGACGTAGCATTCCACTTTTGGATACCTCTTGCTTCTCTGCCAGTCAGAGTTATGTTATCGGTGCCCCCATCTCCGTGTGGCTTATGATAACACGGCCCTGCATTAAAAAATAATAATAATAAAATAAAAAATAAATAAATTGATGATTTCAAATCAATAGGTGATTCTGGAAGTATTTTGAATGCTGATCACGGAATTGACATCCATTTTTCCCATCACGTCTGGATTTCTCACAATTTCATAACCAAAATTCTCATATTCGCCATTCCATTCCATTTATTGTAGAACGATTGATTGATTTGGTGTTTTAAGTCCACTTTATGCACAGCAAGGCTAATCGGGACCAGACATACAGTTTAAAGTAGGATCCGAACAACTATGTGCCCTCACAGGGTATCGAGCCCGGGACCCCTTGATTACAGGGCAAAGACGCTACCACTGCGCCATCAGGGAGGCACTTATTACAGAATTCAACAAAATAAAATTATGCAAGGGAAATTTCGGTTGTTTTCAAACCAATAGATGATTCTGGATGTATTTTGAACGTTGATCACAACACCACATCCATCTTCCCCCATCACGTCATTATATTTCACAGTTGCACAATCAAAAATTCTCATATTCGCAATTTCATTACACCTATTACAGAACGAAACAACAATAAATTTATGCAAGGGAAATTTCGGTTGTCTACAAACCAATTGGTGATTCTGAAAGAATTTGGAAGCAGATCACGCACACGATATCCATCCCCCCCCCCCCCCATCATGTCAGGATTTTTCACAATTTCACAAGCAAAATTCTCATATTTGCCATTTCATTACGCCTATTACAGAACGCAACAAAGGAAATCTATACAAGTAAAATTTCGGTTGTTTACAACCTATTAGGTGATTCAGAAAATATTTTGAATGCTGGTCACAGAAATGAAATGACTTTCTTTCCATCACGTCAGAGTTTTCCCCTTGGTCAGGAATGTTCTCTACATAGGGTTACCAGACGTCCGGTCTTTCCCGGACATGTCCTACATTTTAGCCTTATGTCCGGCGTCCGGGAGGAATTCGGAAAATATCATAAATGTCCTACATTTTGAGCGTCACATAATATTAATTAGGAAAATACGTAACAGAAAAGTATCATGCAAGTTACAAGTCTATGGACTTGATTCAGTCATTGCCCAAAAAGAAAGAAAAAGTTTGTCCTGCTGTTACACATACGGGAAAACGGAAGCAATTAAAGAACAAAGTTTTGGGACCACTTTCTGCTAACGTCACTGTTCAATGCCTGAGCAGAATTTCTTGCATTAGGGTTTATACTGATGGAACAAGGTGTTGCCCATTCTTATTCAATATTCAATATAACTTGATTGTAAAGCAGGGGTATAGAGAACAAAGTTATGCAGGATGTCTGCCAGTCAAGAAAGTCATGGAAGTCAATAAAAAATAAAGAAATCAACAAGTAGGTCAAGAAAGTCAATAAAAAGGCAACAAATTATTCTTGTGGTCAAGAATTCTTGCTATCAAAATGACTGATTGGTTGATTTAGTTTATTTTACTTCACTTTTTTCTGTCCCTTTGGCTAATCGCGAAGATGAGGATGAATGGTTTTACGATAAGATGGATAAAGGGATAATCACAAACATATAGGGACAACCGATACAAGCCCCACATAAGATTATACTGGCTGTGAGTCCAGACGCCAAAGCCTCGCTTGCTGCCAAACACAGTTCAGGATACATTAATACGAGAAAGCAGATCTAATTCTCTTCTTAATTTCAGCTTCAGTTTTTATCTTAATTGGCCCTTTGGTAGGGGTTTTCATTAAATAAATATTTATTTTCTTAATTACTAATTTCCAACTTTACCTAAGTAGGGGTCGAATAAATAAAAGTTACAAAAAACGGAAAGAATGTCTAGAAAAGTCCAGAATTCTGGATGTGTTATTTTGGTAGACACCCTGTTATTGATCTAGAAACTACCCAAGATGAAACTTCTGGAACCATTTTAAATTACGGTAATTGCTGAATATTTGTTTGCCATTACAGGTCATAATTCAAATGTTGAGAGAGTTCATTCATTACAATCAACACACTCAAGAGACTCACGAGAGAAATTATTTTCTTCATAAAGTCTGTAAAATGTTTGGTACTGGTTCCTATAATTTCAAAGAGTTCGACTGTTTGACTAAACACGAAATTTTGATAAAAAATGTCTTCTCTGCGAAGTATCACTTAAATCATGTATTGATTAGTATGATTGCAAGTTTTGAAATTTTGCATTTAAAAATTCATTAAGAATTCATTTTTTAAAAAACTGAAAAGTGTCATTTTACAACTACTTTCTAACGTGTTCTATAGAAATATGTATTATTTATTGAGAATCTTTTGTGTCCTACATTTTGACTTAATGTCCTACATTTTGGGACAGCATGTCCTACATTTCCCTTACAGCGATCTGGTAACCCTCTATCTCTACATCACTAAATTCACTCAACCCACCATATTAGAACATTGAGTATTGGATATTTTGTGAATGAAATTTTCATGAGGAGTTTCGAAATTAGAACTTACGTAATCAAGTCCATACAATTTCCATGCCAATGTGTCTTCTGGAAGTAGAAGGTGGTATTCTACATGATTTAAAGTTCAAAATTCAAGTATTTATATTGTAGAAAACCAATATTTTGCCAACACTAAACAGAGCCATCTATTGGGTAAATGATGGAACTACACCATCTTATTGTGAAATTAAGGCAGCTAATATATTGCTGTTTTCTGAAAAAACTAGATGTGATGGGTAAAAATGGATTTAATTTTTGGAATCAGGATGCTGAAATTATTCAGAGAAAACAGTCATCTGCGAGACATCCAAACCCATGCAGACAGGTCTAATCAGGTAGTAAAGAAAATATTTATTCCTTTATAAATAGCACAGAACTCCTTCACAACATCGCAAGTATAATTATTATCTTGTACTCTGCCCAGATAGGATTCCCCAGTTGTTTTCAATTCAAGTGGCAAACTTGCTACGCGTCCCTGGAACTTTGGAAGTTACGTCAGAGCGATCGTTTGTTGTGTTGGGTTGCATACATACAGGTTAGATATTCAGCACTCATAGGTACGAGCTTTCGCGGTAATGTTTAAGAGGCAAAGTTGCTTGTTTATATAATTTATAATCTACCAGCACTCAACCGTTTTTTAAGTTAGTTGTTTTAGGACACCCTGCATGTATACATATTACATGGGGGAGCGAGGAGAGACGTGTGTGCCCATCCGGTGGAATATTTCTGGGGCCGCTCCTGAATGTGACACAAGCTACGACACAAATAATAAATTAGAATATAGCAAAAATATATTCAAAATCACTCGATTGAAAAATATTAAAAATATGAAACATAGAAGAGTACAGAATCACCATGTAACATAATTCGTGACTAAATACGCTGGAATAAAACATGCAATTACATAAATTCCTGCCTCTAAATAAAATTAATACTTGTATATTTAAATGTTTAAAATTTATAAATTTAATCCTTAAACGCATGAATTATTTTTGTCATTTTTTTCTTGTTTTGAGTTTAATATCTGTTGTTATGTACTATTAAGTGATTTGGAATCATTTTTTGAAAATTTTAATTCTCCGTTTTCAAATTTTGCCCTGTTACCATATGGTAACGCTATGCGTTCACCCATACAAATTGATTTATTATTGAAAACTTCGAATTTTTTGAATTAACTTTAAAATTACTTTCAAAATTTGATTATTTTTTAAAATAATACAAATATTATAGATCGATTGTACATTAATCTCACATTTTCGGAGCTAAAGGAGCTCAGGTATCTATTTAGTACGTAATGATTACTCTATATTCACATATTGTTTATCGTTCTTGAATATTCACTTGTCATAGAAACTTTGTATTGAGTTGAATTGAAGTTTTTAAGTCCACTTTATGCACAGAATAGCTAATCGGGACTAGACCTACAATTTTAAGTTAGATCGAAACAAATGTGCCATGTACCTCCACCGTGTATCGAACCCAGGACCCCTTGATTGCAAGGCGATGACGTTACCACTACGCCATCGGGGAGGCCCTTGTCATAGAAACGTATGACACATGGAACGTGAAGTCCAACCACATATTTCATAAGTCCAATGCGAACACTACTGGTGGACCACCAGCATACCACACATCTTTTAAAACCTTCATTTGTGTTGTAATGGGCCGCCAAGCTCCCGCAAGTCCAACACGAAATGATGTCATATAGTTTTGAGCGATATCCATCCAAATTCAAGCTGGGAGAACTTTTGTCTCGGGAAATGCATGTAGCATATGGATGAGAGTAGCTGCAGTCTTTCTAAATTTGTTCTCAATGTCAATGGAATCTTCATATCCTCTTGCGTTGATATATATCAAAACGAAAGAGGTATCCACGGAAGGTTTTCAAGCACCAGGCAGGCTTTGTAACCAAATCTTATAGGTTTACCTGTAATAAATAGCTTGCACGAATGTTTTCCATAATACGGGATCACAGACTCAAGAAGGCTGAGCTACTGAACAGGCACAAAATGTTCCATGAAATGGTCATCTATTATTACTATTATTTTAATATATTTATTATTATTATTTATATTATTATTAAAATAAAATATAAATTATAAGCAATATAAATAAATAAACTACGCAAAATACGAGAAAATCCTTTACAACTTAAATATCTTGCTTTACGTGCAATAATAAAATAATAAATAAAGTAATTGTTGAAAAGGCCTTTAGCTACTGTATCTGCATAGCGTTACCATATGGTAACGCCATTGTTATGAGCAAAATTCGAGCAAGTGATGCAAATTCTTGAACAGAAAACTTCATAAGTTTTTAATTACATGTGTTTACTAAATCCAGAAGACATTCAGAACTACATAATGAAAGACAATCAGAAAAAACACACTATATTTTCTCTCCAGTGTATGACATATTGAATGAAAAAATCGAAGGTCAAAACAAATACATCCTCTCGCAACAATGCCATTACCTGGACCGAAACAAATGGTCTCAAATGCAAGCTTTATGCTTCCTAGAGCGAATTCAGGCACTGGGTTTGCCAACACACTCAATACAGACAATCCTCTAGCACGAAAGTGTGCGAATCTTGAGCGTTACCATATGGTAACGCTATGCGTTTAAGGATTTATCTAATATTACTATTAATAAAACAAAAATATTTTGCATCGCCATCACTTTATTTGACATAAAATACGACGAAACATTTTTCATTTTTTATCGGGCGGCATCTTCTCCTCACATTTTGCCTCTCTTCTTAAAATATGCCGAAGTCATCAAATGATTGGATGACTGGGCCATCCTGAAAATGAAGAAATTCAAAATGAGCATAATAACGGGTTTTAAATAGGTAATGGATTTCCAAATGTAATAAATATGAACATTTTTTTAATTAATTAAAGGCGCATAGGTTTTAAATGAGGAGAAGAAAAGTCCTCATGCCCTACGAACGGAAACTAGAATAGAAAATACAGTCTTGAAATTACAGAATAAATTAAATGAACCTATGCATGTCTTTCTAATGTCAATACAACAGTAAAATATACAAAATCAATCAACCAGTCAATGGTGGAGGACGACATTATCGGAACAAAACGGATGGAAATTTGATTAATTGGTTGATTTGGTTTATTTTAGTTTGCATTGTTTTCGGCTAATGTGGAATGTGTGATGAAGTGATGAAATTGAAGGGACATTCACAAAGAACACCCATGTTCAGGCCGGGATCGAACCCGGGACCCTGGCATCGCAATGCACTGTGCTATCCACTCCACCACGAAGGCAGGCAAAACGGATGGAAAATTTGCTATTGCCTGCATAGACAAAAGATGTGTGAGAACATTCAGATACTTGTGTGGACACTGCAATGCCCAGGGTGTCTAGAAAATTGCCACACTTGCTGAAAAATGAGTGAGCTGCTTTTCTTTAGTCTTCCATCAGACATGGCCGTAGGCAGGAAAAATTTTCGGGGGTGGTTCATTCATAATTATTCCCAGGGCGTCGCCAGAAATTTGAATAATAGAAATAATAATAATAATTGTACAATAATAATTAAAATTTCATAATAATAAAACAATTTTATTCCATAATAATAATACTAATAATTATTATTATTATATTATTGTTATATCCTTGAGGGGGCTTACTCAATCCAGCAGATGAGTGAATATCCAGCATAAGTTTCTTTTTGTTTATTTTTACGTTTCATACAGTGTGTACTGTAATGCACAATTATTTTACTTCGTCATTAAACTTTAGATACCTTCAAGAAAAAACTTTAAAAGTTAGATGGAAATTTTAGTCATAAAGTTTTTGTTGTTTGACTTTAAAATTAAATTTTTGGAATTTTGAAAAGTGTGGAACCAGTTATTCTCTTTAAAAGCTTAGCCTGGTGCATGGATTGTAACCTCAATCGCCAACGTAATGCGCTACGAAACTGGAGGTACTAGGTTTGAACTCCTATCAAGGGGGATTTATTTTCGACTTTATCGGACGGGGAATTTAAAAGCCAGAAAGGGAATTTTGGGACGATCATAAGGGAATCTTTAGTCTATATTCCTTGTGACGCAGGAACAACACTGGAAAGATGACATCAGAAGTGATAATGGAGGGGTCGCCGGTGGGATGCGATTCCGAGAATAAATCCTGTTTCACTCAACTTTCAGAATTCCAAATGTATGAAAATTGTAGCTCGATCGTTTCAACATTGTCTCCTTGTATTTTTGTGATGCTTCGAAAAAAAATTGAAAATTTGTTACAGATTTTGGTTTCTGAACATCCATTAATGCAACATATCAGAAGTTTCGGGGGGGGGGGGTTTGAACCCTAGAAACCCCCCCTCTAAATACGGCCATGCCATCAGAATATCCCTAACTGCATTGGAACCTCATGTGAGGTTGTGGCCTTTTTAGGCATTTGTAGGCCCTATATATTGAAAAATCTATAAATATGCTTCTCCATTATGTATATTTGACCATTCACATAAATACATTTTGTGAACGACATTTTACTTTTTTTTTTAAATTCATGCATAAAAGGGTTAAAATCTGATGGGCCGTGGAATGGTTAAAATTCTACTTATCACCTATCATATATGGTCATTCGATGGCCGGGCAAAACAAGAGGTCGCACTCTTTCCATATTGTCGTCGATTTTCGAAGTTTAAGATCTTCCAGCACTGAGTTCATCTTTAGCAGATTAACTGTTCTCTGAAAATCCCTTGTGGCACTTGAACACTTGTAACCTCGACAAAACATGCTCCCCAAAGAAAAGCATAGGCGTAGTTTTGCCCGTCCACTTGCAAAAGGGGGGGGGGGGGGCTAGCTGACGCTAACTTTATTAATGCTTTTATCCATTACAAAAATCATAACGGGCATTTTCCTTGGTGATCCTCACATGAATGTTCTCCAAAAGAAATGGAATTAAAAGGCATAAATACGCTATTATAGATGGTTGCAAATTTATTAAAGAACACATTTCATCTTTAGAATAAGGAAGGTATAATTTTAATATGTGAAGGTATTCCTGAGTTTATGGTACTGAGCAAGTTATAATGTTGAAAGGCATTTAAAAGCACAATCTACATAGGCAATGGAATAGTAAAAAATTAAATTTTCTGAATTTCTTTGCAACGAAACTTCGCATTTTCCTAATTTTACTACAACTGAGAACCACTTGCGACTAGATTCGTGAAGAAACTTTAAGTTGAACTTAGAAAGGAGAGAGTTGGTTTCCTATCTTAATAACCTTATAAACGTTTACAAAGAGCTCCCCAGAATACTACTTAGTAGGCTCTAATTAGTTTCAATTCATTTAAACCTCACATACAAATTTTCTATTTTACCAATATACTATGCATACTTATAATTGGACGTTAATTGCTTAATCAAGGCCGCCGGCAGGATTCTTCTCAGGGGTGCTGCAGTACTTATAGTGTAGGAAAGGTGGGATGAGGGTGATGTTTTCCCCCAGTTAAGAGCATTTTCATATAGCATCCCCACTGTCACGTTATCCAGTGACGTATAAAATCACAGTTCGATATTTATCATTTTGTTTATTTAATCATATTATGACTTGTGTAAAGTGTGAAGTTTGGTTAATGTAATCTGAATATTTCCAATACATATATGATAAAATTTATATTCGAACAAGACATCGGGAGGTGGGGAACAGGTTTTCTGAGTCACAGCACGAACCGTCAACACGGCAAAGTACATGACATTTTTGCAACCGAAGCGGCTCGTCTCGGAGGAAAGATGGACTTATTTTCGTCAGCACCAACAGAGAATTCGCCGCGGGAGGGCAAGCTGCTTTTCATCAGAGCTGCACAGCAGACCACAGATTCCCAGATAAACGCCAGGCAGGCGAGAACTTAATTCCCCACACCAACCACAAAATAAAATTATGCAAGGGAAATTTCGGTTGTTTTCAAACCAATAGATGATTCTGGATGTATTTTGAACGTTGATCACAACACCACATCCATCTTCCCCCATCACGTCATTATATTTCACAGTTGCACAATCAAAAATTCTCATATTCGCAATTTCATTACACCTATTACTGAACGAAACAACAATAAATTTATGCAAGGGAAATTTCGGTTGTCTACAAACCAATTGGTGATTCTGAAAGAATTTGGAAGCAGATCACGCACACGATATCCATCCCCCCCCCCCCCCCATCATGTCAGGATTTTTCACAATTTCACAAGCAAAATTCTCATATTTGCCATTTCATTACGCCTATTACAGAACGCAACAAAGGAAATCTATACAAGTAAAATTTCGGTTGTTTACAACCTATTAGGTGATTCAGAAAATATTTTGAATGCTGGTCACAGAAATGAAATGACTTTCTTTCCATCACGTCAGAGTTTTCCCCTTGGTCAGGAATGTTCTCTACATAGGGTTACCAGACGTCCGGTCTTTCCCGGACATGTCCTACATTTTAGCCTTATGTCCGGCGTCCGGGAGGAATTCGGAAAATATCATAAATGTCCTACATTTTGAGCGTCACATAATATTAATTAGGAAAATACGTAACAGAAAAGTATCATGCAAGTTACAAGTCTATGGACTTGATTCAGTCATTGCCCAAAAAGAAAGAAAAAGTTTGTCCTGCTGTTACACATACGGGAAAACGGAAGCAATTAAAGAACAAAGTTTTGGGACCACTTTCTGCTAACGTCACTGTTCAATGCCTGAGCAGAATTTCTTGCATTAGGGTTTATACTGATGGAACAAGGTGTTGCCCATTCTTATTCAATATTCAATATAACTTGATTGTAAAGCAGGGGTATAGAGAACAAAGTTATGCAGGATGTCTGCCAGTCAAGAAAGTCATGGAAGTCAATAAAAAATAAAGAAATCAACAAGTAGGTCAAGAAAGTCAATAAAAAGGCAACAAATTATTCTTGTGGTCAAGAATTCTTGCTATCAAAATGACTGATTGGTTGATTTAGTTTATTTTACTTCACTTTTTTCTGTCCCTTTGGCTAATCGCGAAGATGAGGATGAATGGTTTTACGATAAGATGGATAAAGGGATAATCACAAACATATAGGGACAACCGATACAAGCCCCACATAAGATTATACTGGCTGTGAGTCCAGACGCCAAAGCCTCGCTTGCTGCCAAACACAGTTCAGGATACATTAATACGAGAAAGCAGATCTAATTCTCTTCTTAATTTCAGCTTCAGTTTTTATCTTAATTGGCCCTTTGGTAGGGGTTTTCATTAAATAAATATTTATTTTCTTAATTACTAATTTCCAACTTTACCTAAGTAGGGGTCGAATAAATAAAAGTTACAAAAAACGGAAAGAATGTCTAGAAAAGTCCAGAATTCTGGATGTGTTATTTTGGTAGACACCCTGTTATTGATCTAGAAACTACCCAAGATGAAACTTCTGGAACCATTTTAAATTACGGTAATTGCTGAATATTTGTTTGCCATTACAGGTCATAATTCAAATGTTGAGAGAGTTCATTCATTACAATCAACACACTCAAGAGACTCACGAGAGAAATTATTTTCTTCATAAAGTCTGTAAAATGTTTGGTACTGGTTCCTATAATTTCAAAGAGTTCGACTGTTTGACTAAACACGAAATTTTGATAAAAAATGTCTTCTCTGCGAAGTATCACTTAAATCATGTATTGATTAGTATGATTGCAAGTTTTGAAATTTTGCATTTAAAAATTCATTAAGAATTCATTTTTTAAAAAACTGAAAAGTGTCATTTTACAACTACTTTCTAACGTGTTCTATAGAAATATGTATTATTTATTGAGAATCTTTTGTGTCCTACATTTTGACTTAATGTCCTACATTTTGGGACAGCATGTCCTACATTTCCCTTACAGCGATCTGGTAACCCTCTATCTCTACATCACTAAATTCACTCAACCCACCATATTAGAACATTGAGTATTGGATATTTTGTGAATGAAATTTTCATGAGGAGTTTCGAAATTAGAACTTACGTAATCAAGTCCATACAATTTCCATGCCAATGTGTCTTCTGGAAGTAGAAGGTGGTATTCTACATGATTTAAAGTTCAAAATTCAAGTATTTATGTTGTAGAAAACCAATATTTTGCCAACACTAAACAGAGCCATCTATTGGGTAAATGATGGAACTACACCATCTTATTGTGAAATTAAGGCAGCTAATATATTGCTGTTTTCTGAAAAAACTAGATGTGATGGGTAAAAATGGATTTAATTTTTGGAATCAGGATGCTGAAATTATTCAGAGAAAACAGTCATCTGCGAGACATCCAAACCCATGCAGACAGGTCTAATCAGGTAGTAAAGAAAATATTTATTCCTTTATAAATAGCACAGAACTCCTTCACAACATCGCAAGTATAATTATTATCTTGTACTCTGCCCAGATAGGATTCCCCAGTTGTTTTCAATTCAAGTGGCAAACTTGCTACGCGTCCCTGGAACTTTGGAAGTTACGTCAGAGCGATCGTTTGTTGTGTTGGGTTGCATACATACAGGTTAGATATTCAGCACTCATAGGTACGAGCTTTCGCGGTAATGTTTAAGAGGCAAAGTTGCTTGTTTATATAATTTATAATCTACCAGCACTCAACCGTTTTTTAAGTTAGTTGTTTTAGGACACCCTGCATGTATACATATTACATGGGGGAGCGAGGAGAGACGTGTGTGCCCATCCGGTGGAATATTTCTGGGGCCGCTCCTGAATGTGACACAAGCTACGACACAAATAATAAATTAGAATATAGCAAAAATATATTCAAAATCACTCGATTGAAAAATATTAAAAATATGAAACATAGAAGAGTACAGAATCACCATGTAACATAATTCGTGACTAAATACGCTGGAATAAAACATGCAATTACATAAATTCCTGCCTCTAAATAAAATTAATACTTGTATATTTAAATGTTTAAAATTTATAAATTTAATCCTTAAACGCATGAATTATTTTTGTCATTTTTTTCTTGTTTTGAGTTTAATATCTGTTGTTATGTACTATTAAGTGATTTGGAATCATTTTTTGAAAATTTTAATTCTCCGTTTTCAAATTTTGCCCTGTTACCATATGGTAACGCTATGCGTTCACCCATACAAATTGATTTATTATTGAAAACTTCGAATTTTTTGAATTAACTTTAAAATTACTTTCAAAATTTGATTATTTTTTAAAATAATACAAATATTATAGATCGATTGTACATTAATCTCACATTTTCGGAGCTAAAGGAGCTCAGGTATCTATTTAGTACGTAATGATTACTCTATATTCACATATTGTTTATCGTTCTTGAATATTCACTTGTCATAGAAACTTTGTATTGAGTTGAATTGAAGTTTTTAAGTCCACTTTATGCACAGAATAGCTAATCGGGACTAGACCTACAATTTTAAGTTAGATCGAAACAAATGTGCCATGTACCTCCACCGTGTATCGAACCCAGGACCCCTTGATTGCAAGGCGATGACGTTACCACTACGCCATCGGGGAGGCCCTTGTCATAGAAACGTATGACACATGGAACGTGAAGTCCAACCACATATTTCATAAGTCCAATGCGAACACTACTGGTGGACCACCAGCATACCACACATCTTTTAAAACCTTCATTTGTGTTGTAATGGGCCGCCAAGCTCCCGCAAGTCCAACACGAAATGATGTCATATAGTTTTGAGCGATATCCATCCAAATTCAAGCTGGGAGAACTTTTGTCTCGGGAAATGCATGTAGCATATGGATGAGAGTAGCTGCAGTCTTTCTAAATTTGTTCTCAATGTCAATGGAATCTTCATATCCTCTTGCGTTGATATATATCAAAACGAAAGAGGTATCCACGGAAGGTTTTCAAGCACCAGGCAGGCTTTGTAACCAAATCTTATAGGTTTACCTGTAATAAATAGCTTGCACGAATGTTTTCCATAATACGGGATCACAGACTCAAGAAGGCTGAGCTACTGAACAGGCACAAAATGTTCCATGAAATGGTCATCTATTATTACTATTATTTTAATATATTTATTATTATTATTTATATTATTATTAAAATAAAATATAAATTATAAGCAATATAAATAAATAAACTACGCAAAATACGAGAAAATCCTTTACAACTTAAATATCTTGCTTTACGTGCAATAATAAAATAATAAATAAAGTAATTGTTGAAAAGGCCTTTAGCTACTGTATCTGCATAGCGTTACCATATGGTAACGCCATTGTTATGAGCAAAATTCGAGCAAGTGATGCAAATTCTTGAACAGAAAACTTCATAAGTTTTTAATTACATGTGTTTACTAAATCCAGAAGACATTCAGAACTACATAATGAAAGACAATCAGAAAAAACACACTATATTTTCTCTCCAGTGTATGACATATTGAATGAAAAAATCGAAGGTCAAAACAAATACATCCTCTCGCAACAATGCCATTACCTGGACCGAAACAAATGGTCTCAAATGCAAGCTTTATGCTTCCTAGAGCGAATTCAGGCACTGGGTTTGCCAACACACTCAATACAGACAATCCTCTAGCACGAAAGTGTGCGAATCTTGAGCGTTACCATATGGTAACGCTATGCGTTTAAGGATTTATCTAATATTACTATTAATAAAACAAAAATATTTTGCATCGCCATCACTTTATTTGACATAAAATACGACGAAACATTTTTCATTTTTTATCGGGCGGCATCTTCTCCTCACATTTTGCCTCTCTTCTTAAAATATGCCGAAGTCATCAAATGATTGGATGACTGGGCCATCCTGAAAATGAAGAAATTCAAAATGAGCATAATAACGGGTTTTAAATAGGTAATGGATTTCCAAATGTAATAAATATGAACATTTTTTTAATTAATTAAAGGCGCATAGGTTTTAAATGAGGAGAAGAAAAGTCCTCATGCCCTACGAACGGAAACTAGAATAGAAAATACAGTCTTGAAATTACAGAATAAATTAAATGAACCTATGCATGTCTTTCTAATGTCAATACAACAGTAAAATATACAAAATCAATCAACCAGTCAATGGTGGAGGACGACATTATCGGAACAAAACGGATGGAAATTTGATTAATTGGTTGATTTGGTTTATTTTAGTTTGCATTGTTTTCGGCTAATGTGGAATGTGTGATGAAGTGATGAAATTGAAGGGACATTCACAAAGAACACCCATGTTCAGGCCGGGATCGAACCCGGGACCCTGGCATCGCAATGCACTGTGCTATCCACTCCACCACGAAGGCAGGCAAAACGGATGGAAAATTTGCTATTGCCTGCATAGACAAAAGATGTGTGAGAACATTCAGATACTTGTGTGGACACTGCAATGCCCAGGGTGTCTAGAAAATTGCCACACTTGCTGAAAAATGAGTGAGCTGCTTTTCTTTAGTCTTCCATCAGACATGGCCGTAGGCAGGAAAAATTTTCGGGGGTGGTTCATTCATAATTATTCCCAGGGCGTCGCCAGAAATTTGAATAATAGAAATAATAATAATAATTGTACAATAATAATTAAAATTTCATAATAATAAAACAATTTTATTCCATAATAATAATACTAATAATTATTATTATTATATTATTGTTATATCCTTGAGGGGGCTTACTCAATCCAGCAGATGAGTGAATATCCAGCATAAGTTTCTTTTTGTTTATTTTTACGTTTCATACAGTGTGTACTGTAATGCACAATTATTTTACTTCGTCATTAAACTTTAGATACCTTCAAGAAAAAACTTTAAAAGTTAGATGGAAATTTTAGTCATAAAGTTTTTGTTGTTTGACTTTAAAATTAAATTTTTGGAATTTTGAAAAGTGTGGAACCAGTTATTCTCTTTAAAAGCTTAGCCTGGTGCATGGATTGTAACCTCAATCGCCAACGTAATGCGCTACGAAACTGGAGGTACTAGGTTTGAACTCCTATCAAGGGGGATTTATTTTCGACTTTATCGGACGGGGAATTTAAAAGCCAGAAAGGGAATTTTGGGACGATCATAAGGGAATCTTTAGTCTATATTCCTTGTGACGCAGGAACAACACTGGAAAGATGACATCAGAAGTGATAATGGAGGGGTCGCCGGTGGGATGCGATTCCGAGAATAAATCCTGTTTCACTCAACTTTCAGAATTCCAAATGTATGAAAATTGTAGCTCGATCGTTTCAACATTGTCTCCTTGTATTTTTGTGATGCTTCGAAAAAAAATTGAAAATTTGTTACAGATTTTGGTTTCTGAACATCCATTAATGCAACATATCAGAAGTTTCGGGGGGGGGGGGTTTGAACCCTAGAAACCCCCCCTCTAAATACGGCCATGCCATCAGAATATCCCTAACTGCATTGGAACCTCATGTGAGGTTGTGGCCTTTTTAGGCATTTGTAGGCCCTATATATTGAAAAATCTATAAATATGCTTCTCCATTATGTATATTTGACCATTCACATAAATACATTTTGTGAACGACATTTTACTTTTTTTTTTAAATTCATGCATAAAAGGGTTAAAATCTGATGGGCCGTGGAATGGTTAAAATTCTACTTATCACCTATCATATATGGTCATTCGATGGCCGGGCAAAACAAGAGGTCGCACTCTTTCCATATTGTCGTCGATTTTCGAAGTTTAAGATCTTCCAGCACTGAGTTCATCTTTAGCAGATTAACTGTTCTCTGAAAATCCCTTGTGGCACTTGAACACTTGTAACCTCGACAAAACATGCTCCCCAAAGAAAAGCATAGGCGTAGTTTTGCCCGTCCACTTGCAAAAGGGGGGGGGGGGGGCTAGCTGACGCTAACTTTATTAATGCTTTTATCCATTACAAAAATCATAACGGGCATTTTCCTTGGTGATCCTCACATGAATGTTCTCCAAAAGAAATGGAATTAAAAGGCATAAATACGCTATTATAGATGGTTGCAAATTTATTAAAGAACACATTTCATCTTTAGAATAAGGAAGGTATAATTTTAATATGTGAAGGTATTCCTGAGTTTATGGTACTGAGCAAGTTATAATGTTGAAAGGCATTTAAAAGCACAATCTACATAGGCAATGGAATAGTAAAAAATTAAATTTTCTGAATTTCTTTGCAACGAAACTTCGCATTTTCCTAATTTTACTACAACTGAGAACCACTTGCGACTAGATTCGTGAAGAAACTTTAAGTTGAACTTAGAAAGGAGAGAGTTGGTTTCCTATCTTAATAACCTTATAAACGTTTACAAAGAGCTACCCAGAATACTACTTAGTAGGCTCTAATTAGTTTCAATTCATTTAAACCTCACATACAAATTTTCTATTTTACCAATATACTATGCATACTTATAATTGGACGTTAATTGCTTAATCAAGGCCGCCGGCAGGATTCTTCTCAGGGGTGCTGCAGTACTTATAGTGTAGGAAAGGTGGGATGAGGGTGATGTTTTCCCCCAGTTAAGAGCATTTTCATATAGCATCCCCACTGTCACGTTATCCAGTGACGTATAAAATCACAGTTCGATATTTATCATTTTGTTTATTTAATCATATTATGACTTGTGTAAAGTGTGAAGTTTGGTTAATGTAATCTGAATATTTCCAATACATATATGATAAAATTTATATTCGAACAAGACATCGGGAGGTGGGGAACAGGTTTTCTGAGTCACAGCACGAACCGTCAACACGGCAAAGTACATGACATTTTTGCAACCGAAGCGGCTCGTCTCGGAGGAAAGATGGACTTATTTTCGTCAGCACCAACAGAGAATTCGCCGCGGGAGGGCAAGCTGCTTTTCATCAGAGCTGCACAGCAGACCACAGATTCCCAGATAAACGCCAGGCAGGCGAGAACTTAATTCCCCACACCAACCTGAATACACGCTCTTTGACCGCGTTTCGAGACAATACGGCCGATGCTGTTGCACCTCGCCCAAAAACAGAAGCCAAGCCATCTTAACGTCTTTTCAACTGACATTTTTGAATCTCATATAAATCTGCAGGACTTCGCCCATCTAGTGTCGAATAACATGGGTACCTGGGGGAAACCCTGGGGGGTAAAGGCGGTCAGGGGCGTGATGCTGATCACATCACCCCCACTCACGACCGGATCAAGAAAGTGTGGGGCGTTACCCCCACACCCCCTATACGCCTTCATGGCGTGGTGCTAAGCACAGGGGAGAGCTTTACCTTCTTTTTTACCTTTTTCGAGTTTGCCACACAGTTTGTCAGGATTTTTGTAGAGAGAGCATCTCCACGCTAGAGTCCCGTGAACTTATTGTTTTGTTTTCGCGGACTTCATTTTATTTGCGGACCGTCAGCAAGTGACTGCATCTGAATTGATCAGTGTGTGCTTTGTCCTGTGAAACCATTCGCGGTGATTTGTTTTTATGAAACAGGAACTATCATAACCATGGGAGGCTAACACGATAGAGAAAAGGGGCCGTCGCCCTTCCCTGAAACCCGCAACGACTCTGCGCCACCACCATCCGGCGAAGCCAGCCGACGCCAACGCGAGCACCACCGACGCACAATGCCGCGAAGCCAACCAACGCCCGACGCCAAGAAGGATAATTCCAGATCGACGCCCGACAGAAGCCCGATACCCGAGAGAGAGCTAGAGAGAGATGATTCCAGGACGACGCTTGATAGATAATAATATATAATAATAATAATATCGTCTCTATTGAGAGGGCGTGTTTCGGCCTCGCGGGCCGTTCTTACAACAAACCCTTAAAAAAAAACATATTACAATTGACACTTTAACACGTCTTGAAAATCATTGTTGCAGTAGAAAGAGTAAAAATAAAAAATAAAAATGAAACATTCATACCTATAATGTAAAACAATTAATGTACCGAAGGTACAGACTTAAATCTAAAACCACAATTAGAATAGAATTATTACAGCTAATACTACAAAAAACCAATACCTCATTCCTATTCATTACAGAAAAGACAAATCCAGACACTATTGTTTGGACAGTAGATGCTTCTTTAGATTTAATTTGTGAGTTTCAGGGTGGAGCTCCCCTGAGGTCAGTGGTGGGGGGAGGCCATTCCATTCTTTTATTGCGGTGACTATGAAAGAGTTTCCATAGAATGTTGTTCTGTGTACAGGAATCGTGAATTGGGTTTTTTGACGAAGATTAATTTGTTTTCCTCTCTTCCTGTACGGAGCAATTTTATCATATAAATATCTTGGTTCCTTATTGTACAGGATCCTGTACAATAACGACAATGCCAAAAATGTTCTCCTGTTCTTCACGTTTAACCAATTAAGTTCCTGTAAGTACGGGGAAATATGTTCTCTTCTTTTGACATTCAGTATAAATCTTATGCAACTGTTTTGAAGTTTTTGTAGCTTGTGATTTAGGGCACTGTTGATATTCATAAATACGGGAGAAGCATAATCAATTGTTGGCATTACAAGTGTGTTGACTAGGTGAGTTTTCGTTTCTTTCCTTAGCATATGTTTGAATGGAAAAAGTGATTTCAGTTTGGCTATCGAGTTTTTAATTATATGTGTGACATGAGAACCCCAATGTAGATTCTCGTCCAATGTTATGCCAAGGTTGCGTGCTGTTTCTACTTTCTGTATTTTGGAATTATTCAGTGCAGGGAGGGGGAGTTTTAATTGTTCTAACTTTTTGAGGTTACTCGTTGTGCCTAAAGTTAAAATGTAAGACTTGGATGAATTTAATTTGAGTGCATTACATTCAGACCATTTAGATATTGAATTGAGGTCCTGTTGCAATGCTTCTAGGGCCATTGCACTGTTTCTTAATGGTGTTTGTATATATATTTGTGTGTCATTCGCATACTGGTGGCATTTGCAGTGTTTTAGTGCATCATTAAAATCTTTGATGTATAGGGAAAATAGGATAGGTCCTAGAATACTTCCTTGTGGTACTCCTTGTTTGATATCAAGCCATTTAGACATGCACGATTTATTATCATGTACTAATTTTACACATTGTTGCCTGTTCGTTAGATAAGACCGAAACCATAACAATTCTTTATTTTTTATGCCGATAGATTTCAATTTCTCTGCCAAGAGGTTGTGATTTATGGAGTCAAATGCCTTGGTATAATCAAGGAGTACCAGGAATGAAATTTTACCATGATAAATGATGCCCGAACCACAAGAAAGATTCCGGACCGACGCGTGAGAAAGTACATCCGACGCTCCTGAGAAGAAGGGATACGCGACGTCCTGTGAAAGTGAAAGCGTCTATCGTCGCAACCACCCTTCGTCGCGGTCGACCTCAAAGGAACATTTTCGCCGCAAAGGAACCTTGTGCAAATCCCCTCATCCAGGAAAGATGAAGGATCCCACGATGTAGCAGTCTGGGTAGAGTATTCTTCAGCTGGTTCATGTCCATGTACTCATATATTGTTTGTATCAACGCCGTACCATAAAAGCCGAAGCCTCATTGATTTGCAAAGTGACACAGGAACTCCGAACCTAACTTCCGTGTCTGATATTTTTGAGTAATGTTATATAAAAGGTCATTTCATGTTCATATGTAATAATTTGATTGTCTGCATTTAGAGTTAGAAGCTCCTTTCTATTACGTTAATTTTCCGTGTAACTTGTCAAAGTGTGATCCATTTCTTGTGTAAGTAACCGCCCAGTCGCGTCAATTAGCTTGTCAAAGGTCGACTGATTAATCTTTTAATTTGTTGAAAGCGTATGTTATATTGCAAGGTCGTGCGAGTGTAGTATTCTTTATTGCATAGTGTTTTTATTGAAATGTTTGCTCGCGCCGACGATTAATTTGTGTATTCCGGCAGCTGGAGCCGATTAAGTTCTGCATCACTATGTAATGGTGTAATCGTTCTCAATGAACGAGAGAGGCTTGTGTGTATTGCCCCCGTCCGAGAAACTTAGTAAATGTCGTGCTTACGACTTTGATGCGTATGTTCATTCGAATGAAAGGTTTAACTACGCCGACCTAACTGTTTCAGATAATTGCTTTCCGAGGGCTAGCGCATATTTGATTTAAATGAGCACAGGAGCGGGCAGACTAATGACCTAAATTCACGTAAATGTTTAAACAAAAAGGAAGTGGTACGTTGATTAGATCCAAGATTTGTATGTATATTTCCATGTGAGATACTCAAGGAGTGAGACTGAGTGAGAGAAAGAGAGAGTGAATCAGGGGGACCTGTAGGATGTTTGTTATTCCAATATTTTCTTTGATACAATATATTCATATTTTACCGTCCGTCCGAGTTATCATTTGATGTTTTCAGGTATCAGGTATAATGCTATTTGTGTTTTGTTATTGTTCGAGTCGACACAACTAAGGTAAAGCCAAAAGTGTAATATTTCAAGGTATTTTATCTCCGCCTCGCACTAGTACGACAACAATGACCGTCTCAGTACCCGAACTAAAAACCTGGATCGTTTGCAATCACACGACTGGCATCCCCTACCTATTGTGACATCTGGCCCCGTGCCGGGGAATGAAAGATATGTCATCCGGGGGCCGGGAATGTGATTAATTACACCACCACTAGGATAATTTGCATAGGCACTTAATCTGCTGTCTTTCACGGCACCCCTCGTCCATGTTTTCACGTTACAATTTCAAAATGTTAATTGTGTGAAGTCTCTACACATATCTCCACCCCTCTGTGGGTGCCCTTGTGCTTAATATCTAATCGAACAGAAACCAATGCCATTCTAAGCTTCGTTGATTCAGATTATAGTCCAGTACCGCCTATTGGCAAATCCGAAACCAAATGAGAATGAACAACAACATATAAGTTTGGCCAACATTTAATGAGCAGCCATGTATAAAAAAGAAGTTAGCGAAATAATGTGTATTTTTATATGTAGATACATATGGGACTCTGAAATTAAGTGCACTAAACTGGAACACTTCAGGTATTATGACGCTTTCGGATCTTAAGGAATGTCAATTGAAGAAGTGAATTAAGGAAATGAAGAATTACGGACTATTACAAAATTGAGAACCTCGCGACTTACTGAATTATCGCGAAAGGTCTCTACTCTTGGTTTCTATGTAGGCTTAATGATAAATTCATTTTCTTATTAAAAAAATTACCATTTGTGCCTGAAAAGAAGGTTTGAATGAAACAAAATATTAAACAAAGAAGATGCGCTAATAAACGATGGCATGAAGGATGTAGAAAGTTGCTATCAAGGCGAAATATTATTTAATTATCCTGAAAACTAGACTCGTAAATGAGGATCGTTGACTAAATAACTTTTATATAACCCTGACAAAGTGACTTCAAAAGATAACCGATTATGACATTCGAAGCAGGTTTTATGTGATCACTTTGCCTATGCATTCTTTAAATTTCTTTTTTGAAATTCAATAGTCTAAACTTGTTTGCTCGAACCTCACTTTTACTATTAATAAACTCTCTATTAAAAAGAATGGTCATTCTATCGTCTGTGCTTCAATTTCACAAACAGTATGAGCAGAACATCAAAGAATGATTCTCCGATACTTTCCAATCTCCAAAAGATGATTAAGATTTCTTCCTGTAATGCAACCCCCCAGGGGTTACTATTGGTAAGTACGTGGAGTGGCGCCCACGGGAACCCGAGCTCCAAAGGCGGAAGAAGATGGATCTCAACAGCGGCAGAGGCGGAAAACCCAGAGGAGAAACACCTCTAAAGAAACCTCGATCCATCTGGCTCCGGATGGTAGCACCACAGACCATTTTATCCATTTCACCATGTGTTAGTGAGTAAGCAATTACTTTATAAATATACAGGGAATATGTAATCATAATTTTGTTTTCTCGGAATGATTCTCTACATGAGCTTCTCATCTCTTCTCTCTCTATATAAAAATGGATGTTTGTGTGTATGTATGTGTGTATGTTTGTTCCGGCATAACTCTCGAAATTCTGAAGCGATTTCAACCAAACTTGGAACACGTATCACTTGCAATCTCGAAAGAAATACTGTGGGTGTAAGACACCCCTGGCACCCCTAGGGGTGGGGGTGGGAGGTGGTTGACATGTAAAAATAATCGAAAATGACCGATATTAGTGTGGAATCCATAGTTTTCGGGATCGCTCCTAATGCCGTTCAACTCCAAGTTCATCACCTATCAGGATGGGGGCTGAGAGAGGGTGAAAATTAAAATGTCAAAAATGACTAAGATTAGTGTCGAATCCATAGTTTTTGGAATCGCTAAGCTAATTGTTGACATTCACGATGACCAAACTTGGTACACATATGACTTACAATCTGAATTTAAATACTGTAGACACCCCTGGCACGCATGGGGGTGGGGGTGGGAAGGGGTGACATGTAAAAATAATCGAAAACGACCGATATTAGTGTGTAATCCATAGTTTTCGGGGTCGATAAGATGAATAGGGGACACTCCCAATGCCGTTAAACTCCAAGACACCCCTGGAGGTGGGGGTTAGAACGAGGTGACATGTAAAACGACCGACATTAGTGTGGAATCCATAGTTTTGGGGGTCGCTAAGATGAATAGTGACACATCATAATGCCATTCAACTCCAAGACACCCCTGGCACCCTTGGGGTGGAGGTGGGAAGGGGTGACATGTAAAATAATCGAAAACGACTGATATTAGTGTGAAATCGATAGTTGTTGGGGTCGCTAAGATGAATAGTGACTCTTCCAATGCCGTTCGACTCCAAGACACCCCCGGCACCCCTATGGGTGTGGTGGAAAGGGGGTGACATGCAAAACTACCGATATTAGTGAGATATTAGTGTGGAATCCATAGTTTTCGGGGTCGCTAAGATGAATAGTGACACTCCCAATGCCGTTCAACTCCATGACACCTCTGGCACCCCTAGGAGTGGGGGTGAGAAGGGGTGACATGTAAAACGACCGATATTAGTGTGGAATACATAGTTTTCGGGGTCCCTAATATGAATAGTAACACTCCCAATGCCGTTCAACTCCAAGACATCCCTGGCACCCCTGGGGGTGGGGGTGGAAAGGTGGTGACATGTAAAACGACCGATATTAGTGTGGCATCCATAGTTTTCGGGGTCACTGAGATGAATAGTGACACTCCCAATGCCGTTGAATTTATTCTTGCTCTTGGAAGTGGAACTAAAAATGTTGTTCATAAATTGTTGTTAAATTTACATTATAGTGAATTTGTAAAAGATATTACTTCATAATTTGTTTACTGTACTTATACTTTTAAATACCTGTAAATAAAATTAGTTACATTTACGCTATAGTTATAATTCATTAAACACACGGGCAACGCCGGGTAATCAGCTAGTCGGTATTATAAAAATCCTAAAATAGGTTCGAAAAACCCTAAAATAGGTTCTAAAAATCCTGAAATAGGTCCTAAAAATCTTAAGTTAGGCTCGAAAAATCCTGAAGTAGGTTAAAAAGAAACTTAAAATAGTTCAAAATTTCTGAATACTGCTGATTAGGTAGTCACCGGCAATGAAAATGGGACACCTATATCCTGATACACGCACTATCTTGCATAACGTTATGTGTGTCGCCTAACCCTACCGCGATGGCATTACTTAACATTGGAAATTTGCTATTAAAATCCACTCTTCGCCGTATAGTTAGGCAACAATCTGTTTTCATGTTATCCACAGTCAAACTCCACAATTTTGTCTGTGAGGAACATTTTATATGCTGAAAATAATCTTTCAACAAAAACATAGTCAGTGGTGCAAACTTCAATGCTGAACTGTTAGTTTGCAAGGCGTGAATGCCACAAAGCACGAAAGTGACGGAAATGTGAGCAAGACCACACAGAGGAAATATACGGTTTCACCCGGAAATAATTGCAACACAAATACTTATTGTGCCAGATTGTGCGGAATGGTATAGTGAATAATATATTAAAAATCTGCCATCCAAATGTTTGGGGAAAATCCGCCATCTTGGAAAATGCCGGCAAAAATTCAACTTAATAATTAAAAGAATATAATATCTCGAAAACTGTGCATTGTACACAAAAAGTGAAGATAACCAAAATGAAAGAACAGAAAATTTTCTAAATTACTTTTTTATTTGATAGAGCTACAACAAATCTTAATTGAATTAGAAAGATTCAAATATTTTCCTTAATTTTTAGAATTAGCGTAAAAGTTTATTTCTGACACAAAAAACAGCAAATGTATAAGAAACTATGTAATTTACGTCCCAAAGTCACTGAACCAAATTCATAGCTTATGATTTCCTCTAGAGATTGGGTTTCGTCTCGTGCCTTTAGATTCAGGGGTTGAGGAGATATGTAGTTTAATGCAGAGTCATATGTTTCCCTAAATTTGCGTGTTCCATCTCCTATGATATTGGTTGGTTTATTGAGTGATTTGCTTTATTTTACTTCACTTTTGTGCCACTTTTGGCTAATTTGCGAAGATGGGAATGAGTGATGAAATGATGAAATTGATGAATGGATACTCACAAACATCCATGCCCAAGCCGGGATTCGAATCAGACCCCCCTGGCGTCGTAGCGCGATTATTATATTGATGAGAACGTAATACATTGTTTTATGCAGTGTTTCGTTCACGAGGCGTTTGTTACTTACATGTTGTTTTTGTTGTTTAAGAATGTATGCACACAGTGGCGGCGATTAGGTGTCTTAAGTGAGCAGCGGGGGGGGGGGGAGGGGGCAAGGATAGTTTACTTTCTACTGACTGCAATTAGAGAGAAGCGTATTGAAAATGGAATTCGGGCAGATGATTTTGGGTCAAATCCACTGGTAGACAAGGCTTAGCATTAAGATACCATAGTGCGGGGACAAAAAGTGTGAATAGGGGGGAGTACTCCCCATGCCCCCATCCCTAATCACCGCCACTGTCAATACATTGAACTAATATGATATGCTAAAATACGGTTCTAAACCAGGTTACTTTGCCTTAGAGTCCATTGCAGAATTTTTCGTAGATACCTGGTGCCAACGTGTTAAATTTCATCATTTCCTTGTAGCACAGGTGTTGCCCCTGATGTACCAAAAGGAGAAGATTCGCGTAACTGATTCAAGATGTAAACCCCACTTCCCAATACGCTCGGCTTTAATGAAATTCCGACGAATATCATCCTAATGTATTGCAGCCAAGAGCAGCAGTATCCTGTTATCTTTCAGAGTTGAACCAAATGTAGATAGAGATTCTTCAGCACGTCAGAGCTTGAACTTACATTTGTGGTTACTTCTGAATTGAGCAGGCCAACGATTTATTGAACGTATCTGAGAAATATGCTCATTTGCAATGCACTATGCTATTTCAAGATCAAGTAGCGTGAAGAGTGCTGCATAAACTATGAAATGACCCCTTGTGCATCTGGCTATGGCTTTTTCGGATTGATTTGATTTGTTTGGTGTGGAAATCTAGAGGTGCAGTTCAACCCCCAAAACAGAAATGGGAAGTTTGTTGAATACATTAGTTACTATTAGCATTAGAAGGCTAATGTGAGGGATGACTTCTTATCATACATTTTAGTCCGATGAGAAAGGCCGGAAAAAATGCAGATAGATTTCTCAAAATTCAATGCGCTGTTCTATTTTAGAGGACGACACATTTCAAGAAGGGAGAAGAAAAACCGATTTCCAATAATAAACGCGATTTATAGTGCTATGCATTTGCACTCAAAACACTGACTGTATCGAATACATTTTGAGAGTGTAAGGAATTAAGCTCGTAGTAATTTTAGGACATTTATTGCACCACAATTTTTCGATAAAAATTTAAAATATTATGCGTAGTTTAGGAGGTGAGATAATAATTATCCAGCTCGTTGACCGAGCGCCTTAAGATTTCCAAGTTCTCGGGTTTGACATGGGTCTTTCTTGTGAATATATCTTCATCAATCGCGATTATCTGAAACTGGCAACGCTAAATAACAAAAATAAAATACAACCTAGGGCAAATATTTTAAATTAACTATGTGTAAATACAAATACAAATATCTTCAGCAAATTTAGAGCTTTTAAGATGGAATCGGTTATATATACGTTCATCAACTGATCTCGTATTCGTTTGAGTGAATTCGGCTAATGTTCACGGTGGCGAACTTTAAATCTACAAAACCTATTTTCTTAAATATACTCAGCAGTTTTCATGTGAGGTGTGTTTTTCTTAGATGTTACTATTGTATGCAATAACATGTCCATGTATTTTATGAAAATTGTGTAGAGATACTACTCAATAAATGTTCATTCTCATGAAAACAAGGACGCCGACCTCCGAGGCGGAGTGGTTAGCACAGAACGCTATGACGACAGGGATCCCTGATTCGGATCTAGTTCTGGGCATGGTTGTTCGTTGTTTCACTTCATCATTTGATTTGATTTGATTTTTTGTTATTTAGCGTCGCTTTTGTGCCACTTTTGACTAATCAGGACGATGATTGATTTGGTTTGTTTCACTTCGCATTTCTGCCACTTTTGGCTAATCGCGAGGATGAAGATTAAATATGATGAAATTGATTAAGAACACCTACGCTCAGACCAGGAGAGATTCAAACCTAGGACAACTGGCATCGTAGCACACTCTGATAACCATTCTGCCACGGAGGTCGGCTTAATCTTTCATTCATCCTCATCTTTGCGATTACCCTTAAGAGGCAGAAAAGTAGTGTTGACCACGAAACGAGACCAGACGAGACTTTTGTCTGTTTCGTCTCACCTCGTGTCTCGTCTAGAAACAAGACGAGATGTCTCGTCTCGTAGAAGTAATACAGGATATCACACCAAGGGAAGTTAAAAGTGGGAGATATCACAAAATGTTATTTCCGAAAATGATTTCAATCTGAATACAATTTGCTCACTGTATAGTGAGAATAAATAAGGTTCCTTAGTCATAAGGCCATTAGTATTTAAAATACAGTTTGTTAATTACCAGTAACTCGGTAGTTTAAGGAATCTAACTTGTTGTTTTTCTGGCTTCCATGCACTGTTTATCCATCCTACACTGTGGGAGCTTTCAGACCGAAGCAACACGTGACGAGTCACAAGCGACATGGGGCGTTTGCGCCCAAAAGGCTGTGAAATAAATCATATTTCTAGCGACGAGAGCCCCTTTAGATAAGCAAGTATTCGTCACGTATGCACTACCATCAAATCGAGGCGACACGATACACGATACTGAGAAAACGGCTGAATCCGAGCGACAAGCGACACCATGCTCCTACAGTTCGAAAGGTTGCATTTATTACCAAGAATCCATTTCCAAGCGACAGGTGTCGTTCCTTGCTTGTCGCGTGTATTTTGTATCTTGGGTCTGAAAGCTTCTTAGCAACACGCAACCTCTTTGTAGCTCTTTCATGCGATGTAATAATTTGAACAGCTTTTGTGCCCCCCCCGCGCCGCCGCTAATAAAATTAAGAACGCTTAATGAAATTGGTATGTATCAGTGCAGTGTCCAACGTCCAACACACTGGAATGAGAACCAGTTCAGTCCTATTATAACTTCGTTATTTCGACCAACACTGCAGAAATCATGTATATGTTTTTTCGGGTTACTGTCGAATTTTATATGGTTCAGCAGATTCTAATGGCGTTTAGAATTCAGAATATACCAATAAAAATGACTGCTCTACCACTTTGATAGTCTAACGCCGTTCACTAGATTCAAAACAAGTGTAGGGTACGATACAGGGTTCCAAATCTTGGTGATGGAGGCACAAGGAGGGTTTCCCCCACCAGAAATCTTGACCTAAAAAATCTCCCCCACCGAAAATTTTCGGGGCGGGTTAGTTTTAGTTATAACAAAACATATTAGTTTTGACTTCAAATATACTTTACTAAGGATAATATGGAAAACACACACAAAGTAGTGTGGGTATGAGTGTTGGATTATTCCTCTCTCTCCCTCCCTCTCTCTCTCTCTCTCTCTCTCTCTCTCTCTCTCTCTCTCTCTCTCTCTCTCTCTCTCTCTCTCTCTCTCTCTCTCTTTCAAGAGATCATTAACAGATCTATACCAACAAAGCATGCACAGTAAAAGTGAAACGAGAATGCAATATCCTAATCAATTGATTTACGCTAATAGAGAGCAAAAACTAAAGAAAAGCTTGTTCACAATAAAACAATTTTAACTATTTTTGTAATTTATTGACACCTTGAACCAGTTAGTAAAGGAGTTATATATACCTTGTTTGAGTTGGTGTTTTAAGTCCACTTTATGCACAGTAAGGCTAATTGCGGCTGAACCTAGAGTAGTGGCGTAGCGCAGCCTTCTGTGGCCCCCCGTAAGTAGAATATTGGGGCCTCTTCAGTGGAAACGTAACGAGAATACTAAACGTATTGACAACGCTAGAAGGAATGGAATTCTGTTGATTCGAAGCAGGTGTTGACCTCAACTTATTGACTTTCTTATTTCAATTCATTATCATCACGTTGTGCAAAACAAACTGAATGATAATAATGATGGACACTTTGTTTATTGTTTCTTTGGCCGTTAGATGATTTTTTTTCAGAAAATACCCTTCCTTCCCAATTTATGTTACAGACATATACATAAGTGCAGTAGATTCTGGAAACAAAAGTAGTATATGAATCTCTAATAATAACTGGGAGAGAATATTGAAAACATTTGCTTTTACTTCAACACTGTGGCGCAGACAGGATTCTTTCTTGGAGGAGGGAGGACTTCATGCGGCCAAATATTTAGTGCATCAACTATTGTACGTATTTTTTGCTTGATAATTAACAAAACAAATAGGCTCTTACAAACCCAGATATTTTTTTAAAAAAATGTTGTTTTGGAGAATTGCTTATTTGATAGTTAAAACTTCTATTTTGGATTTTGAGATGGGTAGGACTTCAACCCCAAAAGCTATACTTGACTACGCCAGCTCAACGTCGCCATCTGTCAGTCGGCATCACAAGGTTACTCAGTGGAAAGCCTAGCGTAAGGGCAGTGCTCCAAATGGGAGGACGCTATCACCAGTTAAAAAACTTTCATGTGAGCATCGTAGATCATAATAAAATCATAACACACTGGACAAGATTCGGTTCGACAGAAATGTTTACAAATTTTCAATATGGGAGAAAATGAATTTCACAGAATCCCCCAAAATAATATACTCTGTGCGACAGAAGAGTGCGGCCCTCAGAGCAAGATAATAACTGCCCTCTGTGTAAAACGTTCTACTGAGTTATTGTGCCCCTGAAGAGTTTAACGTTTACAAGAAAAATCAACTACATTGTCACAGTATAGCAAAAAAAATTGAGAATGACGTGTAGCTTGCGTTAGGTGTGGATTAAGTGGGAATCCTTTTACTTGAATATGAAAAATCTTGGGGGCCCTTGGAAATATTTGGTGGGAAGCTCCATTCTAAATAACACCCGCAAAACGAATAACACGAATGGCAAAAGTTGAGCAACTGACTGTTCCTGAATCATAATTTTAATTATGCCATTTAGGTACACTCTATAAGCCTGTCCTGCGACAAACAATGTATAAATGTATGAGATGAGATCTCCCCCCCACCCCCTTAGTGATAACCATCTGCTAGCAAGAAAGTTCATTCAGCATTTCGGAGGGGACCTACATGTGAAGTCGCTCGACGCATCTGCTTATCATCGCAGTCATCGTATTACTAAATTCTACCGAGAACCAACTCGATCACTTCCTACAATTTTAAAAATAATAATGATGAAAAAAAGAGGTGACACGGTCGGGCCAGGTTCAACCATACGATATTAATAGCCATAATAATATATTTATCTCAATACAAATTGAGAATGAGCAACATGAGACTGTATATTGGTATACGCGTGATACCTCCCAGGCCACGGGAAAACATTAAGATTTGCAGTAAATAGAAACAAAAACACAGAACTTACGTTTTAACATATGAATTCAGAATCTATTTATCTTGATTATGCAATTTAAAAAGAACCAAAGTTGTACATCATAACGAAACTCACAAATACAAATCACAGTAACAGCACAATTTTTCTTTCGTGCACTTCCATTAATTTCGTAACTTTCAGCACAAGATTCATATCTATCAGGCGGGATGGTGTACTTCAACAGTCTGTTCATACGTCCGGGAAGGACATGTCAATCGCCCCCTTCATTGGGAAACAAAATCGTCGACGACTCGTGGAAGCACTCACAGTCTAGGAGATTTTGGATTCAACCTTCTAAAAGTATCTTCCTCATGTCTGGAGAACAATTAAAAATCTTCAGATTGTCGAAATTCACCTTGGAAACTTCCTTGCTAGTTTTTGTGTCCAATAACACTGCTGTGTTGAATTTAACTTGGGTAGCTATAAACGGTCCTGTCCACAAATAAAACAACTTGAAAATGGTTAGTTTAACAGCTGAACTTGGACGATGACTTCTTAGCAGCACCAGGTCATCCTCCTTCAACTGCAAAGCATGGCACTTCTGCTTCAGTTTCCGCCTCTGCACACCATATCGTTCCCTTAACTGCACTTGAACAACCTTACTCTGCCAGTCTTTCTCACCGTCTTCTGACTCAGGCCATGGAAAATCTCATAGCACTTGTGGTGGAACTGAATGGCGGAAAAACAATTCAATGGGTGAATATCCTGTAACTTCAGAAAGAGAATTGTTAATTAACCAGGCAACTTCATAAAGATGCTTGGACCAAATCTAGTGATCGTGCTGGCAATAAACCCTAAGTAAACGAGTTCTCTCTTGGCAGGCTCTCTCCACTAGATTTCCTTGAGGGTGGTAGGGCGTCGTACATACATGTTTCATTCCCATGGATTCAATTAAACTCTGCCATGACCGGGAAGTGAACTGGGATCCTTTATCCGACAAAATTAGTTTAACAGCTGGATAATGGGCGAAATATCTCTCCTTCATTAAGCGAAATATCTCAGCGGTACTAGCCTTCCTCACAGGATAAACTGTGACGAACCTGGAGAAAACCTCTATAAGGCTGAGAATATAATAGTACCCTGAAGAAGGCGGTAACTTTCCAATAAGGTCAATAGAAGCATCTCATGATGTTCCTTTCCACTCATGTGGAGCTTTTCCTTCATGATACCTAACTTGTCAGGCTTCACTTTTGCACAAATCAGGCAATCACGGATATAGATAGAAATATCAGGTTTCATTTTTTTTCCAACAATATAGGGATTGCAATTGCCTATAACACTTTCCCACACCAAAATGACCACCGTCATCATGAATTTTTTTCAGCAGCTCGGGACATCTGGAATTCGGAACACACAATTTGTACTGTGGAGCCACCCCACTGTAACTTCTAAACAGCAATCCATGATGAAGTTTAAAGGACTTCCGTAACCTGGTCATGCATGCATCTTCGTTTTCAGTACACTGCTGTAGTTTAGCAATCATTTCACTGCAAAAATAATCTTTAGCCTCGGCTTCTTTCCAATCACTCACTTCTTCTTCTTCACCTTCTTCCCAGAAAAAAATGTATGTGGTAATGCAGACAATCAGACTCCAGCTTGCTCTCAGTATCTGCCTTCACAGGATATCTAAATAACGTATCAGGAATAATATTTTCCTTTCCACTAACATACACTATTTGGATTTGATCCATATGATTGGATTTTCAAAGACCAACGAGTCAATCGACTATTCCAATTTTTACTATTTTGCAGCCACTGTAGTCCTTTATGATCAGTTCATTGTTACGTAACTTTCGGCTAGCATATTGGATAACAAAAATATCATGTCCATCTGTCTGGAACAAAACGCAACCAAGCCCTTTTCCACATGCATCTGACTGTAGACAAAATTCTTTAGTAAAATCTGGTTGCGATAACGCAGGTGCACTAACCAAATCAAGTTTCATCAATTCGAAAGCTTCATTTTTTGCTTCTGTCCATTGAAATTCCACATTTTTGGACAAAAGATAAGTAAGTGGTTGCACTTTCACTGCAAAATTTTCAATGTACTTTCTCGAAGTCCCAAAAATTTCCTAACGTCTTTTCTATTTCTAGGTCTAGGAAAATTTAAAATGGCGTCGTTTTTCTTAGGATCAGTTCGGATGGAATCCCCAGAAACAATATGGCCTAAATATAATATTTCCGACTTAACTAAGTCACATTTCTTGAACTTCACCGTCATTCCAACTTCTTCTAGTCTGGTCAAAACATAATTAATGTGCCGGAAATGTTTCTGCAAATCACAATCGAACAGTAATAAATCGTTAATATACTGGGTCACAAATGAATTAGTTTCGGGGCCAAATATAGAATGCATAGCCGAAACAAAAACAAACTGCGTTAGCTATTCCGAAAGGCATTTTTGTAAACATCTACTGTCTTCCTTTATACGAAAATGCAGTGTATGACTGGCATTCTTGCTTTACAGGAATCTGCAGATACCCGGATACCAAATCAAAACTAGTGAAGTTTTTGGCACCTTTAAATTTCTGAAGTGTTTCGTCTATTGGTTCAACAGAACTTCTAGGAACAATAACAAACTTGTTCAAAAACCGAAAATCTACACACGGACGTACAGACCCATCCGGTTTGTCCACAACAATTAGCGGGTTCAAGTACGGAGAGTTACAAGGCACAATTATTCCCCAATCTTTCCATTTTTGCAGCTCAGCCTCCAGTTTTTTCCACTGGAATCGAGTACGGTCTTTGACTCACTGGAACGTTACTAAAAAAGGTAAAAAAGTTAAAGTGCTCCCCTGTGCTTAGCACCACGCCATGAAGGCGTATAGGGGGTGTGGGGGTAACGCCCCACACTTTCTTGATCCGGTCGTGAGTGGGGGTGATGTGATCAGCATCACGCCCCTGACCGCCTTTACCCCCCAGGGTTTCCCTCAGGTACCCATGTTATTCGACGCTGGTGGGCGCCGGGACCGCTTCCAACGTTAGAAAAGTTCCCGGATTTGAGCCGGCCGGGGATCGAACCCGGGACCTTGAGCATGGTAGTCAGACGCGTTACCGACTGAGCCACCGCGGCCACTGGAACGTTACTGGACAAATGAATATCACAAACTAAGTTCGTGGCAGTGCCAGACCTCTCTAAAAACACTTTATTATGAGTAATAAATATCTTAAATAATTCGGCTCTTTAAACCTTAGTCAATAATTCACTGGAGTCAATCTTCTCTCTTATATCCTTAGCGGTGTAGCCCATTTATCGTAGCGACCTTCAATCCTCCGGACGCTCATCTGCTTCTCAACGGAATCATCATAATCTAGCTTTTGCTCAATTGGCTCTCCATCCACCATTAAATACAACTTTTTATGCTTGAGATTGATCTCTGCTTCATAATTCTGCAGGAACAAATAACCCAATAATAAGTCTGAAGGCAAATCCTTCACAACAAAAATTTCTAAAGGTATGGTGCTCTCAGCAATTTCCAGCACGATTCTGCGGTTTCCAACAACTAAAGTTTGACTTTTTCCAGCGAAATCAATAAGTCGCACCTCTGGAGTAGCTTGTAACATGGCCCCTGGCAAATTTTGCTTTATTTTCTTCCAAATATCTAGACTCAGAACAGATATTTCAGCTGTAGTGTCCACTATACAAGTGATATCAACATTTGCTACACGTGCCTTGAACTCAGGCGCTCTTCCAAAGTTTTTAGACTGACTAGCCTGACACAAATTGTAAAGAAACTCACTCTCTTCATGATTAATAACAAACACCAGCTTCAGTTCATTATTTACAGACTGGGAAATATTTTCTGCAGGCCCCAGTTCTATCAGAGACCGCCTGACATCAGAAGGGGACGTTTCTATGCCAGGTGTGGGGTAAAATCCCACACCTGGTCGAGATTTGCTCCATTCTCCCAGCAAAAATTTCTGGTCAGCTCGACGTTCTGTTGCTACTCGTAACTAGGCACTGCAGCATCTGTTTGTAAGCCACTGCTCGTCACTTGCAATCGTGCAGAGCTACGACCTTCCCTCAAAGGTTCACTGTGCTCCGGTGAAGATAAACAGTTCTCAGTTCGTGGTTTCTCACAAGGTTCGTATCTGGTAGCAGCATGCTCACGTCTCTGCCTATTTTGGCTTTGTTGACGATAACGATTGCAGTTTCTATATGAACCTGTAGAGCGATTTTCACGGTAATTATTCTGCCTCTGGACCATACGAACCCTCGGGTTTCTGTTTACCGAGTTGCCTGGAATATCTCGATTGTTCTGGTGAGTTGGATTCTCCTTCCTCCACGCAGTTCGCCAAGCATCCTCTCTTTCGGTTGCTCGTGTCTCTTAACAAAATCTGCAAACAAATCAACAGTTCAGTTACGGGAGCGTGGGCCATACACAATTGCTTCACTCTATAAGGCAATTGGCCGATTATGAGATTTACCACCTCCTGCTCTGTGCAGTGGCTACTCAGGTTTTTGTAAGCAGAGTATACAGACCAAACATATTCTTCCAAACTATTGTGATTGTTTTTGTTGTACCGTTTGGCCCTAACAGATGCCAACTCACTTTCTTTTGCCTCTGAAGAAGCAAATCGCCTCTTAAACGCCCTACGGAAATCTGAATATGTGTGGAAATCATTCTTATGAGAGTAGAACGAGTTGAAGAGACGGTGGCGGAAATACTTAAAGGCACAGAGGGTCCTAGAGAGAATGCTGAAGAGTGGAAAAATGATATGAAATCCAAACAAGGGAAGCTTTCTTCAGACATGCGTAATCTTTGTGACGAAATGGCTCAAATTTGAACCACTTTAAGCAAGTTGCCACTCTCCGGTGAATCCGAGTTACCGCGGGTGGACCAGCTGGGCTCGCCTTTTCGAAGGTTGCTGTCTCCTAGTCGTTCTGAGGTCTCTTCGGGGCAACGAAACCGTAAAAAAAAAAAAAAAAAAAAAAAAAGACGCCACAGAGAGATCGTTTCCAGTTCTTCAGGCAGCGAGTCGACTTTATCGGAAAAGAGAAAAGAAAGAAAATCTCGAACCAATGCTACGGCTGGCGGGATGACTCCCCGGATGGCTGACCTGAATTCCATGTGAAAATTCGATGGAAATATTATAGCCACTTCGGCTGAGATTTATCTGAAGGAATTAGATACCAACATTGAGATCCTTCCGATCCCGCATAGATACAGGCCGGAGATATTCCTCGTTTGCTAACGGGCATGGCTTATCATTGGTCATGCAAAGTCTTGTCTCATCTCGATACCAGCAAAAAAAAAAAAAAAAAAGTTAATTTATCCCTAGTACAGACTTCAGGATTAGTAATCCATTTTTTTATTTATTAAAGTTAATGTTTATAAAATTCCTAAATTCGAATTAAGAATTTACAATGAGTTTGTAGTATCATATATTGAAGAACATTAATATGACATAGCGAAGCATTCATTTAATAGTATTTACTTCTAGAACAACATTTCGTTCCTTTCACTCCGAAAATGTGTTTTGGCAAAACTATAAAGATAATTGTGGAGCACGATGCGTAACATACACAACAACGTCTCAATCAGCTGTGCATTGAGCATGCCTACCGAAATGATAGACGAAGCAGTAAACGATTTTTTAAGATATGAGCCTAGAATGAAGTGCTTTGGCAAAGTGATGAGAACATTTTCTAAGTATAAAGATGAAGTAAATATTTGTTCCAGGACGCTCATTATTTTGCTCTCTGATAC
Organism: Lepisma saccharinum; assembly: GCF_977018435.1. Taxonomy (NCBI): domain Eukaryota; kingdom Metazoa; phylum Arthropoda; class Insecta; order Zygentoma; family Lepismatidae; genus Lepisma; species Lepisma saccharinum. Next base: position 62,741,243 of record NC_139230.1, on the reverse strand, counting down.
TAATAAATTATACGTAGTTAAATGTATTATGGTTATATTTCTGTGTGTGTGTGTAATAAAAAGAACATTACATTCTGCTGCTTACTGCTTGTCTCAAGTGCTGTGACATCAAACGTTCGGAGTTAAAACTGCATGGAAATATTTTTTATTAACATTCTACCGTCAATTTCGTTGTTCTTCATTCAAGTCGTGATTAAGGTTAGAGAAGTATATAATCTCAAAATAAATAAGGATTATATGATGATGATATTTATTACTTTATTACTGGACACATGGCAGATCAAAAACATGGTGCATTTTTGCATTACCAACAGTTCTTCCAGTTGGAGATCATCCAACCAATCACGGGGTGAAGTGTGGTCAGCACGACGAAACCTCAATCGTTGGTGTAGGTTTCCATGACCGGGTCGTTACTCACTCGTAGCAACCCAATTTCTTCACGACGGTGCGGTCCCATTCACTGGCCGAAATCTCAGGAGAAAAGTTGTTACGCTTCCTCCCACGAGACTCGAACCAGCACACGTCCCATGTTCCAAACCATAAGCCTGACCTTAGACTGCGGAACTCATAATAGCATTACTCCTCCAATTAGTCAAAAGTGACAGAAAAACTAACTAAAATAAATCAAGTCAATCAAACATTGGTTTGTTGCAATCAAAGGCAATTATGGAAATAATAAATAATAAAAACTCAAAATAAAACAAAAATACAACAAGAAGAGGAGGAATTTAAATTAATTTATCGCCTACATCGTTCATGGTATTTCGGGATAAACTGGAAAATTCGATGGCGTTTTTAAAGGGGGAGGGCGAATGCTCCCAATATTTCAAATCAAAATATTTTTTCCTTGTAATTTTATTTTTAAAATGCAGTCTAGTATCTTCCTTGACCAAATATCGCGGAATCAGATTTAGGCTAATTCGTCGTGTGAGATGCAGAGGTAAGTAACTGCAATTTATCATATTTACAGGAGAGAGAAAATAACGTATTCTTAGGAATATGCCTGACTCTTAAAAAAAATCAGTAAATTGGAGATAAGTGACTCAACCTTACTGTTAAGAATTAGAAGTGGAGATATGTCGTTCTGACTCAAAATAGAGCTTTTAAGAGGAGTTTATTTAAACGAAACTGAAAACCGCATTCTTTAAGGTTACGTTCATCTGGTTCTCATACGACGAACTGATATAATAAAACTTAATACATGTTTTAATTTTCACCTCGCAACTGTTTATAATATTGTGACACAAAGAGATTCAGGCCTAAATAATGGAATAGCAAAAGCAACCACTAAAAAATATATTTAAAGGCTGCTAACATTACCCAGACGAAAAAAATAACGGAAAGTAGAAGAGCAACCACAATTTTTTGTTCGGGGGGGCAAGTATCAGGATAAACGTACCAATAATAATAACAATAACAACAACATCAACAATAGCATTAATAATAATAATAATAATAATAACAATAAAACATTATTATTATTAGTAGTAGCAGTAGCAGTAGTATCAAAGACGTTATTATCGTAAATTACGCAAAAGAGGGGTAGAGGTCGGTGCTGAAGTATTTGGGTTGGAACAAACGATTTGAAATATATTTTTTTCAAAACACTCAATTTCACATTAATAGTGGAAAACAAGCACACAAAACTGTATTTTTGAAAGAGAGAAAATGCATGATAAATACGTTCAGAATATAATTATTATTTTACATGTAACATGCAGGCCCGTAGCTAGAACTGACCTCAAGGGGGGTGGGGCTAATGGGTTATCAGGGGGGCTTTGTGAACCAAGTCCATTTTTCAAAACTTTAATAGTATTAAATGAAGGTAGAGTATGTGTGTCGGGCGTCATTAAGTAATTTAAAATATAAAATTTACAAATATCATACAGATACTACAGTCTTTTTTCTATATCTTCTAAAACAACTCTTGAAGTGACAATGACTGCTACTGACACCATCCGTTAATACAAACTCCATACTATTTGTGATGATACAGATATTTATATCATACATGCTAAAATATACAATTTTCACTTCAATCACAGTGCCTACCGTACATTCCACCCCCGGCCAAAGCAATAAAACTTGAGATCTGTTGACATTTGACCAGTGGCGTACGCAAGGGGGGGTTACGGGGTTTAAACCCCCCCCTTGAGCTTGTGAAATGTTATAAAAATGCTGTGAAAAAAATAATTAATTGGCCAACTTACCACAGTCAAAGATCTAGGACAATACTATTACTATCACTACTACTAATAATAATAAAAATAATAATAATTTGAAATATTATTTCCATGCAGCACGGAGAAAAGCACAGCATTCCAAACACATGCGTCTTTCAGAGAGAAAGCCTTGAAAATTAACAAGTTTTCTTGAAAACAAAATATGAGAGCAACTATGATTTAAAAGAGAGAAAACTTGTTTTGTATCTCAGTTGCAACAATGTTCAATACACTGGCGTACGCAGGATTTTTTTTTTCGGGATGGGCTGAAATAGTAAATGTGGACAGCACATGCCTTCGTTTTGGAGGGCAGGATGCATAATGAAATATTTCGTATTTTTCGAGCTTTTCAGTCTATTAAAATTGTATTCAAAGACAAAAATGGTAATGGGGACTCACTTTAAAAGAGGTTTCGCATTTACACATTTTGATTTTTTAAAGTTCTTAACGGATTTTTATTTGAAAATTCTGATTTTCTCAAAATTTCGGTAGGAGCTGTAATCCCACCAGCCACCCCTCGTTGTAAGCTGCTAATGTATAGACAAAGGATAGGCGGACAAGAACAGTCACCAGTCCGCCGCCTTCCCATTGTTTACCGCAGCATGTTTGAATGTCTCTCTTTTAAAATGTCTCACCTTGTTGACTAGACATTTATTCAAATGACAATAAGCTTAACTATTGTAAAATGTTTTGTTGGTAAAAACAGAGAGACAATCCAGATGTGAATTATCGGGGACATTTATGAGGGGAAGAAGCCGGAAAAATTCCAACCAATTCCGGGAATCGAACCCGGATCTCCCGAGTGGTTGTCAGACGCTGTACCAGCCACACCACCACAGCTCCTTGGATGAGTTCCATACTTTGATTATTTTAATTTATTTTAATATATTTTCTTGTTTTTATGGATTTTCTTCACACTTAAAATGTCTCACCTCGTTGACCAGACAATTATTTCGTAACAAAGAAACAAAAAAATGCTTCCAGAATTTGATAAAAATCGAATGACTAGAAAGTGATATTGCTCTGTTGCTTTCGTAAATACTATATTTATGTACATCTCTAGTACTTAATAGTAGTAGTGGTATTAGTAGTAATTCAGCTAATTAATTAATTATAAGTATTATTAATTAATTGTGATTATTATTATTTAATTAAAGTATAATAAAATAATGATAATGTGAATTTGGAGAAAGTTTTTGAAATAACCCCCCCCTTGATAAAATCCTGCGTACGCTACTGCATTTGACGCAGATGCGGAAGGAATGCGGATAATGACATCAAAGTCCCAGATTTCTGTCAAACGAGAGGCTGCAACAGGGGCAGGGAAGTTACAGATAAAGAAGGATTCCTATGAAAGAACTTTCTAAAGTCTAGAGAATCTTCTAAACACTTGCCGCTGCATAGACTTCTGCTCATAAACAAGATGAACGAACGAAGTTGTGAACAAAATAATATATTCTGTCTACATTTTCACTCTTCATCTCAAAGAAATTAGAATACAAAATAGTTTTACCTAATGTGAAGGGGGCTGGCGGAAGTGCCAGAGGGGGCTGGCGACCCTGTCAGGGGGGGATGAGACCCCTGGCCCCTGCCAGGCTACGGGCCTGGAAACATGTGTAACTTTCATATAGATCATATGTTTTACACATATGCAATATGGAGCGACTTAAAATAAGAAAATGCACCTGCAACTTTCTAACACTAAATTGTGTACCTAGGTGTGTATTCAAAGTCTCTAACATTATGCATACAACATATAGTATTTAAATACATTACATAATCGATTCATCTACCTCACAATAAAGCAACAGCAAAAATTATATAAATTGTCTCTAATGTGCACGCTCCATTTCCTCCAAACAATTGTTCATGCGTTTATGACAAAATCAATGAAGAGAAGTCTTTCTTCTCTCTCTGATAATTAATTTACAATGCATTACAGAATACAAACACAAAAATTGCGAGCGAAGCGAGCAAGAAAATATTTAGATCCAATTTTATGCAAACTGAAAACAATATTGATTTAATAGGGTGCAAATAATTTCACGGTGCGCCATGGCATTCTGTCTTTTAATTATTTTTTTTTCATTTAGGTCATCGTTTCTCAACCTATGGGGCGTGGGTCCCGAGGGGGCGTCTGATGGGTCGCGAAGTTGGGCTCGAAAATTTATTTACTGTGTCTTAAAAACCTATTGTCGGGCTTAGGCGCTGAATGATCTAAATTTTATATCGTCCAGAGCCCAGGCCCGACCCCCTCCGCGCACTAAAGATAACACTGAGAAAAGCGAAGCGAGCAAGATAATTTTACGAAATATATTTCTATTTGCATAAAATTTGAAATCGAGGGGAACAATTGCCCCTCTGTGCCCCCTGCAGGTACTCTTGGCCGTCAATATTTGCCTCCCTAGAATCAATTTCCGTCCAGGGTTGGGGGGCAATGCTCCCCTCTGCTCCCCCTGGGGTTGCGCCACTGACGGAGAGAGTCAGTTAATCGGATTAGTGATTGTCATCACGGACTCACATTTAGAGCTGCCGGGTTCTAAATTGATTCAACGGGATATTTTTCCTGTGATGTACTAAGGTAATTGAATGGGGCTGTTATTTACATTCCTGAAAACTTGTCGCTCTTCCTACTATCGCAAAATTTTATTGTAGAAATTAAAAAATAATGAACAGTTTACCTTCGTCATGTAGTGCAGTAATGTAACTTTAGGGTCTACTCAAGAATTATTTTCTGAAACCTCCACTGCAGATAACTTCACTTTTTCGTAACCAACAACAAATTACCAGTCCTTTACATTACTTGCAAGGAACATTAGTTCGACAACATTAGCGAACACGTTAGGTGAGTAAACCAAGTTGGAATAGACAACCTGCGTATTGGACAGTTTATCAAGTATATCGCCCATCACCAATGCAGGAGGGAAGTACGTTGGCGCGCATTCGCCATCGTTTATCGGTTCTGCTTTACTAAGCCCCGCGACAGGTTAACTTTGCAGCAGGTTTTATGTATCAATCCACTCTAGAGCGGCACTCAGCATCCCTGCTCCAGTCTCACCTTAACCGCTGAGCTGTTCATATCACAGACAGTGAGAAAATCCGCAGTATTGCAGCGGAACTATATTCTGCGCGCACGTTTGGGTCTATATATGCGAAAAGTTGCTGCAAGGTTAACCTGTCGCGGGGCTTAGAGCCAAGATGTTGGTTCCGTGTGAATGAAATGTCGCAGGGTATCCGACCCCCACACGTGACTGGTGCAATGTGTGGTTCAGATGCATTTCACGATTTCAGTTTAGTTAAAAGAAATCGTTCACGTTCTGACTTCGCTGCATATTTCTTCAATTGATTTGTTAATTCTTGCCTTTCACGTGAAACCTTCTCAGGTTTTACACAGAGTTGCAGAGCCACTGATGTCCACCAGGGCCGGTGGAAAGGGGGAGGGTCGAACTGTGCCACTGCCCAGAGTGGCAAAATTTGAAGAGAAGAAAAAATAAGCCTATTGAAACTTGAAATTTATAATATTATATTATATAACTTGGAAGTTAATATATGCCAACCCACCGTTTCGAAGGAACATATCAGTAGTCTCACTTTAAAACCACTGAGTGCCACAAGGTTGGGAAAGCAGATTCGATGTCTTAACTCCGTTGAGATATCATGTGGGAGAGGTCTATAATGCGCTCCTTCAAATAATTGGCGACAATAAAACTGTCCAAAGGATCGCACATGAAGCTCAGTATATTGCAAACCAGTTGTGTGGCTCTACATTTCTTTGGTCACTACACTAGTTATCTGGTATGACTTTTTACTCCAAGTAATGTAATCAGCAAATATGTTCAAAACATTAATCTACGATGTGTTAGATGCTGTTAGATAATTTCTTGCAAACATATCAGCGCTTTGTAAAAAGCAGGAGTGATGAGAAAAAATTCAAAGTTTCTTAGACGCCACTTGGCAGCCTGGCAGGGCCTCCCTCCCACCACTCGTGGAGGCGGCGACCTGTGAGTCCCGGTTGATGTGAGAGAATTGGCATCAAATTTAGATATAGATGATCCAAAGATAGGCAACACTGTACAGGGCCGAAATCGAAAGAAGAAGCAGTTTCAGTATGATGAAACTGTTGAAGATCCACAAAAACGGTACGAAGTTGATATTTATTACCAGGTCCTATACGATTATTTTAGCTCTAAGAGAAAGATTTGAGCAGCTTAAACATCATAGTGAATTTTCAATTTATTTTATGATATTAGTAAGCATCTCTTGTCAGAAAAGTGTAGAGAACTCCCGGAATGTTAACACATGAAGGCTACTGAATTAAAAGATGAACTAAAAGTGTTTTCGGCTATAATAAAACAATTACACCAAATGAGATCTTAAACTGATAAAGGGTCATGATTTTGCACCTAATGTGAGTGTAGAACTTCGAATTTATTAACTTTGTCGGTAACCGTGGCAAGTGGCGATCAAAGGTTTGTTTTTCTAATTAAGGCTAACAAAAATACTATCTTCGGCCAATCATATCTGAAACACGCTTGTTTCTATTTTATGCAAGATAGCATTATACGAAAAATAATATTACATGCAAAGGTAACGTTCTCTGTGATAGCACCATGAAATGAAGGCACATTTAGAGCAGGGTTTCTCAACCTTTTTAGGCCTGCGCCCCCCTTTGCGTCCACATATTAGTCCATTTTGATGTACAAAAATTCTACTATGCTGTTAGGGTTAATAAATCTAACTCAAAGAATATTTTATAATGTTTTTATTATTACAGATATTAAAAAATACTAATACTTGTTTTCTTGATACAAGATACATTTTCATTAATTAAAAAAAAATGCTTAATAGCCTACATTACAAAGGATTCTGCCCTCACTACAGTTAAAATTTCAAGCTACATCATTTGGTTTTATTTCTTAAGAACACAATTAATGAGAGGGCTGACACTGTTTTTCTTTCACAAGTTTTTGAATGTTTGGTTCCAACTGCGATAATGCACACCTCAGATAACTTTCAACATCCAGCCGTGCTCGGTATTTTGATTTGATGTAAGCCAGTGTAGAAAACCCAGACCCGCATAGATACGTTGAGGAAAACTGCACCAACAACCTTGCAGCTTCCGTAGCAACTTGTGGATACACAGGAAAATAGCTTAACCAAAGATCTTGAACAGTCATGTTTGGGAACTCCGCTTTTGCTTGAGAATCACATTTTAGGTCGATTGCCTGCTCCTGAAGGGAATCAGGAAGCAAATCCACTTCTATTTTGAACGGATCTCGTGTCAACTGAAATTGCCAGCTATCTGAAGAAATATCTGGAAAGTAGTGTCCAATTTCGGTTTTCAAGGATGCCAAATGTTCTGAAATCAAGTTCTTCAATTCACTTTTTGAATTTAGTGTAAGATTTTGTGTGTCATCAAGAAGCTCGTTGAGACGTGGGAAGGACTTAAAGTTGGGTTCTGAAAAAAACTCGCGTGGTTTGTCTTTGAAGCCGGAATGATTGGTAGTCAAATGGCGTTCTAAAAGCCCTGGTCGCATTGCGTCATTACTCAGAACATTGTGACAAATAACACACTGAGGTAAATGACAATCATTCTTCTCAATGTACGTAAAACCGAATCTTATATACTCATCACTGTACCGTCTTTTCTTTGGTAACGATTTAGCCATTTTTAGCACTACTACGCACGACAATCACTTGGAACACAATAACAAACCTCAATCGTCTTTTCTGTGCAGTGTAGCCACCAACCGGTAGTAAAATTACCCTAGACACGGCAAAAGTTTTCCCTAGGAACACTGCTCGTCTGCTTCCAACAGAGTTGCAGAGGGATCTAGCGATAGCAGGGCAGACTATTTAGGTAAGTATAGGGCAGTGCAAATAAGACGTGTGTGTGAATGCAGTTACATCTAGCGGTGACAGAGAGAACTATTTGCAGAAGTTTCTTTTCTGAGACCTACATAAGGGGTTTGTATTTGTAACATCTTTCTTTGGGGGGGGGGGGCGTTAATTCACGTATATTTTTCATTGCTCACCACGCTTCCCCTGAAATTCTCCGCCTCCCCAGGGGGGCGCACCCCCAGGTTGAGAACCCCTGATTTAGAGGATGTGGGGATAGGGCCACACACATTCTCGATCTCGGTCATTTTGGAGGTGATATGATCAGCACCACTCTCCGGCCGCCTTTACCTAGGAGGGTTGCCTCCAGGTACCCATTAATTTGAGGCTGGATAAACCTCAGAGCCGCTTTATGCGGGGACAACGCAGGAAAGAATTCAGACCTCAGATCATTGCTGCGTAATGACGGGAAGGGGAGAGGGGTTCGAAAGAGAGCGGCATCTGCCGCCACCGCCCATGGCGGCAAAATGACTAGCGCCGGCCCTGTGTAAGGTGGGTGTCTATCGCATGCTTAATATGCTTCTCTACTAATCAAGGAAATGCTATATCTTAACTGGTGTGTTACACTTAGTACAATGTCTGTGACTGAATGTATAAATTTGGGGCGAGGTATTTGCATACAGCATTCTGCAGCATTTAATAGGTACTCCAACTCAATTCATACTCGACGTTGGATTGGCAAAAATGGATCATGTTATTAACTTTCTAAGTGATTTTACATCATAAACCTGGGTTGCTTTTGTGGGTGATATGTCGAACACCAAGTATACCAAACTCGTGTGAATTATAATTTGAAATAAAGAATAGAAGACGTCATTGTCATTACGTTACATCCCGTAATTCTTGATCCGTAAGCAAGAGAACGGTAGTCGATAGGCACATAACTCAGATTGAGACGTATGATTGCACTCTAAGAAAATTCGTCGATTCTTCCTAAAACTAGTGTCTATTCATCTAGAATACATAATGTCATCACACTTCCAAGTTAAATATCATAAACATACGATATACATAAACATAACAGACAAAAGCCTCACGACACAAACGTGCTAATTGAACTCAACATCCGATAATTCAATTGTGATTTTTGACGAGAATATTACACGTCAAGTATGTTTTTTAAATGATTGATTTAGTTTATTTTACTTCGCGTTTTGTGCCTCTTGGCTAATTTGCGAAGATGGGGATGAATGATGAAATCGATGAATGGACATTCACAAACAACCAAGCCCGAGAGGGATTCGAACCCGGGACCCTTAGACGTCAAGTATGGATAGAGGGTGAATGAAAGTATGGATGGAATGTACCTACGTTTTACAAAAGGTGAAATAATAAAAATAGAAATTGAGTTGATGTATCGTATCACCTAAACCACATTGCCATTGTCAATTAGATTCCCATTAGGTTGTAAACAAGAAAACAACTTTCATGCACACCAAATATATTAGTTAACGGAGCCAATTAAATTCGTAACACTTACAAATGTGCTGTTGGCATTCGTATACATCATCTTGCGGACGTAGATCTGCAGGGCCACAATTATCAGGGCCAGGAGAAAGATGATGGTGAAGAAGAATGCCATAATCATAGCCTCAGCTCTGCTGGTATTTCCTTCTTCCATGTGCGGGTCGACACGTGCACCCGCAGCTTCATCTGAAAATATAAATGCAATATATATATTGAAGTGTGACTTAATTTAAGCTAGGGAATCTTAGAGTCACAAGAGATGTAACTAATTATGCAATGCGAGAGGTTTCATTTTATAATGTTGATTTGCCTTATTTGTCAAGGAGAAGAAAGAAGACGAATGACGACAGAGCTGAGTTCTCTCCACACTTACCTAGATCCGACCGTGTTATTAATCGATGTAATGTCCTTGGTTGAAGGTGCAACCTACTGAGGTGTCTCGCACCCATAGGCGCCGACTCCATGGGGCATGGGGGGCTCGAACCCCCCCCCCCAATGTTAATGATGTGGGGGCAGAGCCCCTCAAATAATTTTGCTTAAGAGGATCTAATGTATTATTTTGCTTCTCTTGTAAAGTTTACTCTGAATTGTGCAACATGAACTTAACTTTAAATACACATTTGAAATGTTCTAGACCATCAACTTTGGGGGGCTGAGACCGCTAAACCATCAACTTTGGGGGGGGGGGCTATGACCGGAGACAGCAAAACACATGACTTATTACTATATATTAAGTATCTAATTATGAGTATTGTTAACATTTTTACTAAAAAGAGTTTCAAAATAACGAAGTGATATGACAATTACACCAGTATGTTGTTTAGTGAATTCTGAACAATTTAAGGTCGTAAACACGACTTTCAGGCAATATTGATATGTACGATATTTACTTATCCTCGAAATCTCTTCCTTGAGTCCAAAGAATAAGGGGAAAATAATTCTAAAGTCTTTGAGTTTATTTGACACTGGCTTGCAGTAAAGTACGCAAGGAAAGCTTATGAAAAGTCTGTATTGCGAAAGCGGAAACGGCTATGATCAAAGACATTATTGCTAAAGCACAGCGTGCTGTGTGTTTTTTTATTATTACAAAATTAAATTTAAAAAGTAAAATATTGTAGCAAGAACAAAGAAGTAAAACTAATTTTACTGCGATTTGTGTTAGCATTTATGTAAATAATTAAATAAAACTGTTAAATATTGTAAATATTCGTTATTTTTATGGGTACGTCAACACTAAGGTTATTTGCACCCGTCACATGTCCTTTCTCTACAAGTCTGTTGCGGACATTAAAACACACCCATACCCTCGCCGGGACTCGAACCCGAGACATCCGGATCAAAGCGAGTTCAGTCGACCACCCAACACGCTCGGCTACCGAGGCCGGCATAAAACTGTTATGTTGGCCTGTTAATGTAAATACATAGCCTACTTTTAAATAAAAATGTTAATTGTTATCTAAAAAACAAATGAGCAGATAAAAAAGACATAAGGAGACTTTGAAACATTTTCTAAACGTTTTTCATGTTACATTTCATTTGCATGAGGAATATAATATAATAGCTGCTTAAAAACTGCTATACGAAGACGTAATTTTTGTTTTTAAAAAAGGGTGGGAGTGAGTCATTTATTCATTTATTTCAGTGATCAGAGCCCCCCCCCCAATAATTTTGACAAGTCGACGCCCCTGCTCGCACATTAAGTTATACGCGCCTCGAACTATTACGATCCCGCACTCACTGTAACTCGAAGAATTATTAATACCAACTGAACCTGAGTATTCCCTTGCAGGATGTTTATACTCCTTTCCATAACCTTTGTTCTTACCTCTCGATGACAGGACAAAGCCTCTATCCTGTACGGAAAATCCCCAGAGGAAACGAGGCTGGAATTACATACACAGCGGTATGCAGCTTGAAACAATGAAGCTATTCTGTGTGGAATGCGACATTGTCAATGAGTGGTCGGATCGTTGGTTAGAAGTGGAGAGATTGGAAAGCATTACTTTTACAGATTCGGCTCTGCATCTCTCTTCAATATATACACTGGTCAAAAAAATTAGGGGAGCAAGCAAGAAATCCCAAAACCAAAGTTGGTAAGTCAAAAGTAGCAATGTATTTTGATTAGGTGAGTGTGTCCTCAACCAGTACAATACATGTCTATTGAGTCATTAGCACAACAGAGTTCTAGGGGTGATTTCTGCAAGGTACTGCACAAAATCAGGAGAACAGCACGGTGATAAGACAACAGAAATGGACAGATACGCAACAGATCCATACCTCTAATAAGGTGTGTGGTCGCCATGAACTGCTATGACAGCTGCACATCTGTTTTGCATGGAACCAATAAGGTTATCAACGACAGCCTGCGGGATATTCACCCATTCCTCCAGAAGGGCCATTTCCAACTGTTGCAGAGTTGTAGGCGGCGCTGGCCGAGCAGCAATGCGTCTTCCGAGTGTGTCCCACACATGTTCAATGGGATTCAAGTCTGGGGAGGACGCTGGCCATACCATTCGTTCGATACCCTCATCCCGTAGTATGGCGTCAACCAGACGTGCTCGGTGAGGTCGGGCATTATCGTCCACAAAAATGAAACGATCACTGATATCTGCAGCCATTGGGACAACATGAGGCCTGAGGATCTCATCCCGGTACCGTAAGGCTGTGAAAGTACCGTTCCGGTTGGTCCGAGTACGTCGACCAACACTGATCCCTGCCCATACCATTAAGCCACCGCCACCATACTGAGACACTTCGCGCACATGTGCGGGATAATTGCGAGTCCCACGTTCCCTCCAGATAAGAATGCGTCGATTATCTGACTGGAGACTGAAACGCGACTCATCCGAGAAGAGAACTGAACTCCACTCTCCATGTCCCCACTCACGATGTTCCACAGCCCACTGTCTGCGGGCCCTACGGTGTTGGGCATGCAGAGGGACACACACCATTGGTCTTCTTGCATAAATACCCCTTTCCCGCAGGCGATTTCGTACAGTTTGGCCCGAGACTCTTCGTCCTGTTGCCAAAACAAGGCCGCGTTGCAAGTCAGTTGCAGTTTGCTGCCTATTCCTGCGAGCCGACAATGCTAAGTACCGGTCTTCCCTAACTGTTGTTGACCGTGGGTGACCTTGCCCAGGCCTCCTTCGTACTGTACCTGTCTGTTGAAATCGTGTCCACAACCTGGTAATGACACTGCGTGACACACCAAGGGCTGCAGCCACCTCACGTTGTGTTTGCCCTGCTTCCATCCTCCCAATGGCTCTCCATGCGCTAGATTCCCCTAAATCGTGTTGTTCTGCCATCGTTCCTATTCAACACTACTCAACTGAATCCCACCTGCACTTACGGTCTGCCAGCACCAAACAACCGGTGTTCCCAAATGACCTCGTGATTGCTCCTCATATCACAAATTCTGCCACGTGCCTTATGGTGTCACTAGAGAGCTCTTCATGCTGATTATTCATCACAGATGAATTGTACTGGTTGAGGACACACTCAATTCATCAACATATATTGCTACTTTTGACTTTCCAACTTTGGTTTTGGGATTTCTTGCTTGCTCCCCTAATTGTTTTGACCAGTGTATATATATAGAAGTAGGGTTAGGTAAGTTAATTTGGTGACAGAGGTTATTTGGTGATCATTCTTCTGGCTCGCGCTGCTCATCTTCACAAATGCATCATCATGTGCTTCATGTGCATCTGCTAATTCCCTTCCTCTGAAAAAATATCAGTAACTACTCAGAAAACGTAGAAGGAAATTGTATTCTTGTGTACATGCTTTGTAAATTTTAATGAAAGCTCTTAAATGTTAGTTACTTTCCAACAGTCGTCATGCCATTCTGTTCGTAAAGATTTATGTTGTTTTTGAGAAAAAATCAGATATCTGTTTGAGTACAGATCTTATGGTATTCCAGAGAAATTTAAGGTGTTTTCCTTAATGTATTGCGATTGAAAACAGCGTATTTGGAAGAGGTGTAAATACATGAAGGTGTTGTTAGATTGTAAAATTGTTTACTATGGTGTTCCTAATGGTGTTCACGATGGCTTACACCATTAGGAGCTATCGAATCTGGTGCGTACTTATTTCAAACTTACTATCACCAATTTACCTACTCCCGTATCACCAAATAACCTATCGAATATCACCAAATTACAAAACGAAAAGAAACTCTGCACAAAAAGGAAACTGTATCGACAACATACGAGAGGCGACATAGCAGAGGCTGCAAAATAAGCCACCGATGATTGACGAAGACATGAGTGCATAGCAAGCAGCCAAATTACAGAACATTTTCTGGTCGTAGCTGATACAGTGGAGAGAAGTAGTTCAGGTGAGTTTATCATAAGATGCTTGAACAAGGGTAATAGACTACATGTTTCAGATGGTCAGTGTTTTCTGGTTTCTTTTCTTTTTTTTACAACTTGTGTCAGAGTAATTAATGTGTTAGGTATATATGTGTCTCGCTCCTGCATTATATCATTACTTCAATGGCGTATTTAGAACACTGTCCAGTTCCCCTCAGTTGTCCAGAGTCACCCCAGTAAATCCCGTGACACTCTGAGACTTAAAACTGATGTTCAAGATCTGGAATTTTCCCCCTTCAAAAAGTTTATTTCTCAGTCAGTACACCAGGATTTTCGTGATAGTGTAATGCTGGCACTCAATACCAAGAAGTAATATTTGTACTCACCTCCCCAACTTAATGATCGCTCCCCTTCACTAGAATTCAAGAAAGTCAAGAGTTGTATTTTGCTCTCCCCCATGCAAAGTTTAATGCTTACTCCACCCACCAGATTTTACGTGACAATTTGATTGATTGATTGAGTTCGTGACATACCGTTTAAAGTGGGATCCGAACCACTATGTGCCTGTCTCTCCACAGCTACTAAAGATTGTGTCCTCTTCCGACAGGAAAAAGTGCTAGAAGAAACCATGAACAAGCAGCATGGCCGCAAGCACACAGGATTTTAAAAATGCTTTCTTTAGATCCAAATTTTTGCAAACTGAAAACAATATTGCTTTAATATGGCGCAAAAAATTAATGGGGTTCATGACATTCTCTTTTACATATTTCTTTCATTTAGATCGTTCGGCGCCCAGGGCCAACTCCTGATAAAATTTTAACCTTTAGGACGCCGCGCCGTCTGACGAAAGTAAGCCCAGTGTCGCTGAGGCTTTGAGCGCGAAATTTGAATTCGTATACATAATGGAGAAAAATCGTAATAAATCTGGCACTATAGAACCAATCTACTTCGGATAACTTTTGTTTTGCAGGTAATACATCGGTGCATGCAACCATGTAAAATTTGGATGCCCCAACCGCGGGGGGGGGGGGGGTTACGGGCGGGGGCTGCTTCCCCCGAATTTCAATGAAAAAAACATAAAAATAAGGAGTTTGCCCCCTATTCTCCAACTACTTTGGGGAGAAAACCGGAACTTTTGCTTTTTTTTCAAAGAATTGACCTTCCGCAACAGAATGAAACTTGATTCATGTTCGTGGGTACAATACAAGTTGAATAATAAGGCAAAACGTAAAACTCGAGCGAATTTTAGCCAATTTGCATTAGGAAACGATTGTGCAACGATTGTGCGTTAGGGAAATCGATGAGCTGTTATATGATACGAACTGTTTTTCCTAACAGAGGAGTGTTGGGAGCCTTTGCAATCGTTTGTTTTGTCTCTACTTCTGTCTACTTTGTCTCTTAGACTCACGCTTCTGCCGCCTCTGGCTATCGTCCAGCTTCATTGCATTTCTAACATAGACGCGACAGAAAGCTGACACCGCCAAACCTCTTCCAATACACCCTCTCCTTGACCCCCCTGCCACTACTTGCGGCTAGATCACCAGGTCTAAACACAAAGAAGAATGTGTGCCTTATCAGTACTAAATCACAGCGTTGGAAGCTTGAAGGAAAACAGCATCGTAAATACCAAGCATTCATTGTGTCTGTCAAGAGCCAACACGTGTTTGGGCAAACACGTGACATGTGCCGAGAAAGGAGGGGGGATTTGGAATTCTCGTAAACACATGTTCCCGAACCGAACTGTCAGTGTTTCAACCTCAATATACAAATATAAATGTGGCAAACCCTCGGTAATTGTATCTAAAGCTGTTTGTTCCATATATGCAACCGCGGCTGACAGGGACATACTTTTTTTGTTCCACATATGGAACGGCGGGGGACTAAAGGATAAATCTGTGCACCCGCAGGTACTCTTGGCCGTCTGGAAGAAATAATGCAAGAAGGAAGTGAAAACTAACACCATCTTGAATATCCTTTTATCATGCTACTCTTAGATTCTGCTAGTCTTGCTTTCTTTTACTTCAATGTTTGCTCCCTTGCCCCCTAGAATTGATTTTCGTCCAAGATTGGGGGGCAATGTCCCCCTCCCCCTGTGGTCGCGCCACTGCACCCTTTCCTCCTTAGTTTCTTTGAACTTTCATCGGGTTGAAAATTCTTCACTTTCTTTGAGAGTATAATATCGTTTAATAACGGTGATAAGATTCCTCTTCTACACGAAATTTCTAGATGAAAGTATAGGCGTAACTAGTCGAGGGTAAGGGGGCACTTGCCTCTCCAAACTTTTCAGGCTACTACATCTAAAAGTTAATGATACTTTTGTTAACCTCTTGGGATCTGAGTAGCAAGGTATTGAAGTGTACATTTTTATGATTGTGCAAATGTAAGCTATTCAGCAAAATAGTTCTGGACGCTATTTTTATGGGATAGAACACTTATTAATTCTGCCCTCCCCCAAGTTAAGTTCCAAGTTTGATCATGCCTCCAAAGGTAAGTCCCAACTTTATTCTGACCCTCAAAGTTAAGTCCAAAATTTGATTCTGCGTCCCCCACTTCAATGTCAAGTCTCTAGTTTGATTTTGAACCTGCCCCAAAGTTAAGTCCCAAGTTTGATTCTACCCCCCAAAACTAAGTCCCAAGTTTGACTCTATCCCCCAAAACTAGGTCCCAAGTTTGATTCTACCCCCCCCCCCCCAAGCTAAGTCCCAAGTTTGATTCTGCCCCCACCTCAAAGTCAAGTCTATAGTTTGATTCTGCCCCCTCCCCCAAAGTTAAGCCCCAAGTTTGATTGTGCCACTCCCTCCAAAGTTAAGTCTCAAGTTTCATTCTGCCCCCCCCCAAGATAAGTTCCAAGTTGGATTCTGCCCATTCCCCCCAAAGTTAAGCCTCAAAATCGATTTTTGCCCCACCAAAGTTAGGTCCCAAGTTACGCCCATGGGTGAAAGTATAATAATATAGAGGCGTGGACGTCTGAAGGGGGGCAAAGATGGCAACACCTCCCCTTTAGAAAACTAATATCAACCAAAAAGTATATATTTGACACGTATAATTTGATTTCAGTCATAGTGATTTGCATTAATTATTATAACGCTGATGCAGGAATGCGATAATTTCAAATTCAAATGGTGTCTTTTGATAGGGGCAACACTATTATCGGTGTAATATGCTCCATAAAAAGAATACTTTGCTTCTCCCTCCGTTGAAAAAAATATTCGGATGTCCATGATTAGGGGGGACAATTACCCCTCTTTGCCACCCGTGCGCACGCCTATGAGTGGAAGATATCTAAAATGTATTTCGCACTTCATGTATGGGAAAAATTATGATTCTCAACGTGATACGGCACATTCTGCACTTGTCGTGCAGAGGGAAAGGGTAGCCACGGATCCAGGTGACAAAATTGGAGTCCTGTTAAATGTATATTGTAGGCTGAGAAATTTTGTAAAAATTTCTTGCTCGCTGTTCTCCCAACACGTTCGTTTCGGCTTTATTTTTGGTTTGCTTTATTTTACTTCGCTTTTTGTACCAATTTTGGCTAATTTGCAAAGATGGGAATGAGTGATTATATGATCAAATTGATGAATGGACCCTCACAAACATCCATGCCCAGGTCGGGATTCGAATCCGGGACCTTTGGCGTCACGGGGGCCGGCTCATTTCTGCAAGTCACGTCAAGTTTATAAGTATAAGTATAAGTATAAGTATAAGTATAAGTGCTTAGGACTTAAAACAGTACTTATATGTGTTTTGATAATGATGATGTGTTGTACAATTTGTAACGACCCTGCGTGGTCGAAAGAAAAAATGAAGCAAAATATTTGGGTCTCATTTTAGATCATAAACTGACTTTTGAAAGACAGATCGCAGAGGCTGCAATAAGAACAAAAAATACACTACATGCACTATACAGGCTCTTTCAAGCTAATGGGATATCACAAGAAACAAAACTTCATTTATATAAAATGATTATTCGACCAACTATGACATATGCAACCTGGAAGCATGCAGCCCAGGACCACCTAAACAAACTGCAAAAAGTGCAAAATGAAGCAGCAAGAATCATAACAGGAATGAGTAAGAAAACAAGAATAAATATACTACATACTCAATTGGGACTCGAAATGTTCGAGGATTACATAGATAGAAATGGAAAAAAGAGATGGGAAAGAAATCAAGCACATGAGAACGAAATAATAAGAAACATTGGAAAAACAGTCACACATAGAACCATGTATAACAGGCCCAGACCTTAATTTTTTTTTAAATATATAATAATAATAATTAAAACAAAAAGGAGCGTAATCAAAGCTCTCAAAAGAAGATAATAAAACAATGAAATAAGAACAAAATTTCTTAAAATCTCAAAATACGAAAAGAGACAATGGTCAGACCTGATACTCTCCGATAATTAGAATTACCGCTACGCTCCGGAGCTCACAGACGTCGTTCCGATGTCGGTGAAGAAACACCTTGACCCTAGCTCTCCGCAGAGGTAGAAGAAAGAACGAAATTGTATGCGACGCTTTATGCCCAAACGATGGAACAGGGAGAAAGAAGCCTAAAACGTCGACAAATTAGCGAAGAAGACGATTCTACCAATAGCGAGTGCGACAACGCTGATTCTTCAGCGTCACGCCGAAATGGTACGACTCAAGGTGTTCAACCTGAAGACACTCCAACTGAGAAGACATACAGACCCCCCTGTATTTCCGCATTTGGTACGACAAGCGTTTTGATAGCTACTCAACTAGATTATCTCCTCAAGGGCAGAGCTACTTTTACTTAAGATTACAAACCAACTGTAACGAGGACCTGGAAAAAATAAGAGCTTTCTGCGACCAAACAGGCTACGAATATGCACTAGAAATGCAAAGGAATAATAGACCATTAAAAGTTGTAATCCGATTTTTATCAAGTGACGCAATAAAAGATGATATTGTAGAAGCTCTACAGGATGATGGTTTCACTGTAGAAACAGTTAACCAAATGTACAGAAAGGTCAAACAAACCCAAGACAAAATATACCATCCACTCTTCCAAGTTTGACTAAAGAGGGCGGAAAATGTTGCAAGAATATACGATGTGAGAAATATATATGAATTTCCATGTAAAATTAAGCCATACCGCTCAATTGGTGCAATGCAGTGTAGGAACTGTCAAAGGATCGGCCACAACCAACAACCAGCAACAGCCAATCGGCCAACAAGACTAAGTACAAACGACGTGAATATACACGGCCCAATCAGAGGCCAGCTCTACGCCGGACGGATCTTCCACGACCTCCAGCAACACGTCAAGTCTCTCGCCCAGCGGCAGTTCCGACTACGCAACAAGCTTCACTGCTAGACATTCTTCAACAACTTTCCCAGCCAGACGTTCTCCCAGGGCTCATCACGCTTCTAAAGGGATTACAGCAGATCCGAAAGGCATCGGACTCCACACAATGGCAACAGGTGATTCTACACTTGGCTGACGCATTCAAACCTTAATGTTTGTTGTGTTATTGTTTTGTCACCTTTTTATGTGAACACTAGCTATTTCCCGATTTGCGACTGTTTCAACTGGTCAATTATATCGCCTTGAGAACTAGGATAGGTAAAGCCTACTACCCAAATTCTCATATTATATTCTTTTGTTATGTTATGTAATAAAACATTATCAATGCAAGGTTTTAACTAATTGTTGGTACTTGAATAAAGATTAACGACGAGGTTGAAAGCCGAGGCTTCTTCAAAGCCAAGGTGAGTATAAAAAAAAGCCCAGAGCTCAGTCGACTGCCAGATGCCGACTGCGAAAGAGCTGGTTCCAAGATCTAATATGGATACCTCCCCGGCCAGGTTTCAATAGCCAAGCAGCTAGAAGGAAGGAAGGAGAAAAAGAAGAGAAGCAGATAACATATAGTGGAACCACGAGCAAAACAACCTGCGCAGACCCGCGACTCCTGTGCACCGTACCCCCGCGAGTAGGGGAGGGGGAGAGTGGACCATGCTTCCTTATGGCCCGAGGTGGAGGGAAGAAGGGAAAGCTGCGCGGGGACTTTTCGTCCCAAGGTTTTTTTCCTTGTGGTCGATCTATACCAACCAGGTCTTCCCAATACGAGCTTGGACGGTTTCCCTTAGGTCGTAGAGGCCTAAGCCCAAGTCACCTAGCCTTTGTACCTCGCCGTCTCTTGCTACTGTCTGGACATACCAACGGATCTGTCCGTTCCCTTGCAGTAGTCCGAGTGACCCCGCGGCCTCCACGTGCGTCCCCTCACCCTCCGAGATCGCAGTCGCCCTCGCCCTCCGAGATCGCTAGGTTGAAATCGCCACATATTAATAAATTATGCAATTATATCTCAGACGTTTGCACATCGTAGCACATGAAAGCACACTATTTATTTTAATAAGCACACAAATATTAATCAACTTATTAATGAGTTTATTGTGGCGATTCTGGCTTGATATCAAGATAAAATCGCCACAAATCAAAAAAATGTTTTTGAGTAACTAAATTGTACTTGAGCTTAGACATTCGTCAGCACACGAAAGCACACTATTTATTTTAATTAAAACGCAAATATTAACTAAGATATTAATGAACTCTGGCTTGATATGAAGATAAAATCGCTAAAATAAAAAAATATGTTTTTTTAGCAACAAAATTGTACTATCTATTAGGCCTTCGTTAGCACACTGTTTACTTTAATAAAAACACAAATATTATCCAAGATATTAATGAACTAATCATGGCGACTCTGGCTTGATATCAAGATAAAATCGCCACAAAGAAATTGAGAATCTATATTGTATTATCTTTTAGGCATTTGTCAGTTCACGAAAGCACACTACTTATTTTAATTATAATGCGAACCATGATATTAATGAACTCCGGCATGATATGAAGATGAAATCGCTATAAGAAAAAAATCCTTTGAGCAAATAGATTGTATTATCTCTTAGGCATTCCTTAGCACATGAAGCACACTATTTATTTTAATAAAAACGCAAATATTAACTAAGATATTAATGAACTCTGGCATGATATCAAGTTAAAATCGCTACAAGTCAAAAAATTACTTTTGAGCAACAAATTGTACTTTGTGTTAGGCATTCGTTAGCACACGAAAGCACACTGTTCATTTGAATTAGAACACAAATAGTATTCAACATCTATGGCAGTAATACCTGAATCTTCATGATTTTGGCGTGATATCAAGGTAAATTTGCTGCAAATCATTTTTTTTAGCAAAAAACTGTAAATATAGAAATTTTACCAATTTGATAAAATCTACCAATAGCGACAATTCTTTTCTAGCACTGGAAAAATAACGTATGGTGAACACTGATCTAAATTAATGCTACGTTATGTTTCTACTCGGATAGGCTAATCGACGCTGGACCTGCAGTTAAAAGTGGAAACAACCCATCTACAGTGAGTTTTTAACTGACAACAAACCTGAGACCCTTTTATAACGAAGCCACAGTATTGCCACCATAACATTTGGTACAGTTTTTTTTTTTTTTTTTTTTTGCTACGTACAGTAGGATGCACAAGTATTTCTATGCAAATTTCCATAATTCTCCTATGGCATCCTACTTAATTTTTTAGATTTGATTTCTACTTATGTTGCTCTATAGGTACACAAATCAACGTAAGAACAAAACACATTTTACAATTCATGAGGCTCGCATTATACAGAGTGATCAAAAAGTCACGCAACCCATGGAGGGACTATAAAAGATGTTGGAAATGGCCACCATTCAGTTCCTCACACTTTTTGATCCATCTGTATAAAACAAGTAGAACAAACATTATGATGGACAAAATTTGCTGGGTAATAATTATTCATCCCACTTATCAAACCTGCACAAAAGTTTCTCAATTTTATTAAATAGGAACAAAAACAAACGCAGTGTATTTTAGGTATTTAATACATTCTTTCATTGCAGTTTATGCAAAATGGATTTAATATGCACAATGAAATTTCAATATATCGGAACCTTAAATTTTCATGTTAATTTTAACCATCATAGGCACACATTTTTTTTAAAAAGGCATGAAGTATCAAAGTAAGTAACATATTACCCAGGTAAATATGATTTAATAATCGACAACAGAAATTTTGACTTACGTTGTTAAATTTATTATTTACAAAACTAATTTCATTTCTTTAATTAGGATAAATTAAGCCTATAGTGTGTCTATATATCAAATTTGAAAAATACAGAGTACAGGAGTACAAAAATTCTTAGTGACATTTTACAACGAATGAAAGCATAATTCAACTTCAGAGAATACTTTAAGTCTTGCTTCACAAAACATTTATAACAAACAATAAATGGACAAATAACACTTTTCTACACACATTTTGTTACTGAAATGAAAGTAGCCATTCTTTACTAATCTGAGAATGATGAACACGGAAATGATATTAAAAAAGTTCGATTGGCTTTCGTTTTGGCGTAACGGCAGGGAGATGGGAGAGAGGGGACACATTCCAGAGACCCAGCTCAACTGAAGTATATATGGCAATACTGCTGACGGCCTGGCACGTGGCATTCTAGTCTATCACGTCATCTCTTGCTGTTACAGATCGCCTGAACATTCGCCAGTTTCCATTTAGTTCTGCAGTGTTTCCAGAGTAATGTTTGAGTTTGTATATGCAATATATAGAGCTTCGTATCAACACAGGTCGCTTGACAAAGTAGCATTCTAGTAGCGTCGTCGCCTTCTAATCAAGGGGTCCCAGGTTCGATACCCGGTGGAGGCACATAGTGGTTCGGATCCCACTTTAAACTGTAGGTCCAGTCCCGATTAGCCTTGCTGTGCATAAAGTGAAAACACCAAATCAATCAATCAACAACGTAGCATTCCAACAACAGCACTCCATTCCGACATCGGCATGTCATGTATTCAGGTGGATGATGTGAAGCTACTACTTCCTACAGACAAAGAATTTCTTCCACTTCTCTAAACAAAAGGGGTACCTGACTGTGTGCCATGACAAAGGCTTGTTTGAATCGATGTATATATCACATAAGACCGAGGACTGGAGACTTTTTATTGATTCCTCCTAGCTGTCTTAAAAGAGTTTTGCTGTACAACGGTAATTTCGTAACTTCAGTTCATGATGTTAATGTAGTCGACGTTAACGAAACATGAAAACATGAAAGAAATTATTCGGTGATGATGAGCGAACTGCATGGAATGCATTTCGACAAGTGTGTCATAGTTTTCTGGGGAATGGGAGAGCAAAAAACTATGAAGAACTCGTGGAGAATCTTCTGACGTCTTACGGGAAGACGGATGGGAATTCAACATTCATGGTATTACTTAATTGCTTTTTTCTTAGTGCTTTAGTGTTGGTGGTTTCTATTGTTCACGGAATCTACGTATTTTAGTAAAGAAAGAGTACTATCTCCTGCACAACAGAAAAAAACGGTCTTGTCGAGGATTCAATAACCATTTATTTCAAGGGCCTTTTTTGTGCGGTTGGGGGAGGGGCGACAGTGTTTAAAGTGGAGGAAACAAACTGCTTTCCCCAGTTAAGGCTCGGCTGGACCTTTGGAATGTGAATGGGCGATTTTTTTCAAAATTTACTCTCCATTCGAAAAATGTATTGGATATTTCAAAATATGAAAAATTGCATGCACTTAGAATTCCTTCTAGAGCATTGACGTGAATTTTCGTGTAGTTTTCTTTCACTGTTATCTAGATATTATCAATAGTTTAATAGACTTACGTAATCGCGAAACTATTGAGAATATCATATTTTGAAATATCCAAGACATTTTTCAAATGTAGAGGAAATTTTGAAAATAATCGCCCATTCGCATTCCAAAGGTTCAATCTGAGCGAGGATTGTCATAACGCATCACCAGCACTAAGTTAGTATTTTGCATGGACGCTTAATCTGTCTTTCATGGCCCATCTCACCTATGTTTTCACGCTAATTTCAAAATTTGAATTGTATTAATTCTTCCCAGATATCTCGGGAGAGGACAAGTGTCCCCCTGTGTCCTCCTTTTCCGGGTGCTCTTAATATATCTATCAAGTTATGCCCGCGTTGCTTATGAATAATTGTTATGTAATATGAATTATGATTATCTTGAAAATAAGAGCCAATGCATTGCTTATTGGTAAAATGAATTATGTCGTAATTTCAAATTAAGAGCCAATCTTAGAAAATGAAGGGCATATTCGTGTTCAGGAAATCAATTTCAGTAAGAAACAGCTACTTACCTTTCTCTAACAGAAGAAAAATGAAAATTTGTAGAACAATATAAAATAAGAGTGTACGATGATTACCTGTACAGAAATGTAGAGAACAGTGAAATTGTAATAAAGCAATGGTTAACATCTCATAAAACGACACACACTCCTGAAAAGAATGTAATACATTTTTCAGTACATGGAAGGAACAAGTTATAGAGAATAAATAAAATAAAATAAAAACAAGTCAATTTTACAGAAGAAAACATTGAATTAGACAAAATTACGAATAGTTTATTTATGGTCGGAATACTATGAACATAAATTACCTTACAATAATGTATTTCGAAAATAGAACAAATATTATATCATATAAAGAATACATAACCTAGGTAACTTCAAAACATAACAGTATCAAGCATATATGTTATGTATACACTGCTAAGGATGAAATAAGTTGGATACCTCATATGATACATACATTTAAGAGACAGAGAAGACAAGAATACGGAACATTGGTACTAATGAACTTTTTTCTACATTGTCTACTAATTCTATTTATATTTTTACAAAAATTAGAGGATTCATTGATACATTTTAAATTAATGTTTGGATATTTAACGTCTTGTTTTCTACCTGTAGGTTAATCGTGACGATGGGATAAGTACATGATTATAGAAATGAAGACAATCAAACAAATATCTGTCTCCCATAGTTCAAGTCCAGGGCACCTCACCTATACATCGGATTCAGATTTCAAGTAAAACTCTAATTGCAGTCCTAATTATCGTTTTTTATGATTTGAGCAACTTTTTTTATTAGAAATATTTATTTTCGCTACATTTTGTGTGTACCAATACTAACGTGGGTGAAAAGTTGACATTAATGACGGGAGATGTCATGAGGGGTGCATCATAGACCTTGGGAATATTTGTCACCAAACCATGTATGTGACCCGAGGGCAACTCGTTCCAACAATAATGTGCCTAGCTAACATTCCAATGATGTTGAAAAATGTAATAAATAGAAGTGAGAAAAATAGATGGACAATAAAATTAAACATTCTGTTCTTATCTGGCTTTAAATTTTAGTTTAACATTTTAATTTAAATGAATGAATACGTCAAATCAGAGGCGTAACATACAGCCCTAAGACTAAGGGGGTCCAGAAAAAAAGTAAAAATTATTGTCGTATTTCTCACATGAAACATTTACTCAAAAATTGACGATGACATTCTGGTACATTTTTATGCATTTATTCTCCACCTCCAGCTGCCACAGAGCAAGGTGTGAGGCATTTAAATGATTGCCTTGTTTTCAACTCAAAGAGAAAGGGGAGGGGATAAGTAAATATTTGTTTTCTGTTGAATATATAAATGTCAAAGAAAGCTAAGTTATAATCTATACAAATTCACAAGTAGAGGTTCCATTTGTATAATTATTAAAGTAATTGTAGCCCTAACCAGCCATTCAAAGTAAATACTTAAATTTCTTGGAAGAATCTAACTATACATAGGAGCCACAAATTTGTTTCTTGCGGGCGCGTACATGACGATTTTGTTACGCCACTAGGCCAAATATTTTATGTTAGAAGAACATTTCAGACGTATACAACAAAAAACGAGATCGACAATTATTTCTAAGTCCTGATATCACGACTGGTACATGAATGTGCAACAAAGTGAAAATGGCTACATTAATAAAAAAATTAATAAAAAATAAAAAAAAAGTCAAATTTGCTGTACCTATTGAGTATACCAAAGATTCCACGCGTACGGAGCAAATGTTTATCGTTTTAAGGTTTGTTGATATTGCAACCGACTGTGTTGAAGAGCCCTAGGCAGAATTGTGGTTTAGTGTTCCCTTTCCCCTATTAACCACCGAAGTTGTATGTGAGTTCTTAGATATTTTCTTCTTATGTCATGGTTTGTGATATTTCTATCCTTCACATTTTGAAATGAGTAAACAAAGAAATACTCGTTAAAAATACTACAGGATACATTTAAAGATTCGTAGCTTGCAATTCTGATTAAAAAAAGTTTAGGATATTTAAGGATATTTCAGTTACATCTTAGTGCCTGAAGAACATTTTCAGAAATGTACTACTATTGCTTTGGTTAAATAAGTGTGCTACACTGTAGTACAGCTGTGTGTTACAATAATATACCTCTACCAAGTGTAAATTTTCCGTCGCGTATTATTAAATATCATTCTTGTCAGTAATTCATTATTATTATATAAATTTGATACTCTGCTGACGTATCTCTGAAGACTTTGTGTATAAATTCACATTGAGATTTCAAATTTAAAGAACAGAATGTATAATCTTGCCCACGATCTCGAGATATGTTTTTACGCCACTGCATGCAAAGATCGCTTACATTGCAAATAATTAAACGTATGGCACGTGGGAGCCTTCGAAGAATAAACACAAAAGATGCAGCAAGTAGGCCAAAGACGTAGCCATGCATGGACTCACCGACTCACAGCACCTGCTGAAACTTTTAAAAAATAACGCTCCTGGCGCAAACACAAGAGGCGTTCTTTATGGATTTGGGAGTGTTGAATTCGAAAGTGAAATTGACTTGTGTTGATTCGCTCTTGTCATATATCCTTTAAATTTTTCTACATTACGGGCGCACGTAGGATCTTTTTCAAGTAGGACACAATTTTTGATGAATAATTTTGAGGAAGGAAGTAGGCAAGTACACAACAGAAAAGAATAAAGAACTAAAGTTATCCCCTGTGAACTCTACCGTGTCATTAAAACGGTGAATAGAGGTATGTACATATTCTCGGCCTCGGCCATAGTGGATGTGATGTTATCACTACCAAGCTTCAACAGTCTTTAACCAATTGCTTAGAAGCTGATCTCACTTAAAATCACCGTTATCCCGTGACAGTAAGATACCATACCGAATGAACAACCACAACTGCACCAGAAAGAACCACCACTGGGTTGAACTCATATATAAACCTCAACAAACAACGCAACGCAAACAAACTGCACACAGACACACATATATCTGTGGTCAGAATGCATACATTATTAAAGATAAAGCATAAAGTTAAACTTCATAGAATACATTACAAAAAATAAATGTTTTTGTTAAAGTTATAAATGATCCATTAGACAAAATAGAATATATGAGTGATATGTACAAAGTAATAATTAGATGAGATGAAGCATGTAGGTAACCTTCAAGGAATACATTACAAAAAAAAATGTCGCATACATAAGATTTCAAAAGGAGCTTCAAATAATACTTCACAAAGCTAAAGCACATAGATAATGTTCAACTCACATAATACAAAAATAAAGCAAATAGGCTACCTTGAAAATACATTACAATAGATAAACATCATTGGATAATTTTCAAACAATACATTGCAAAGAATAAACCATTTCTATTATATTAATTAAAATATTATCTAAATTCTATGCTATCATTAGGGGACAGCACATCCTCCATGTTAACACCTTTGTTAGCTATATATACAGTATTGTGTGTGCTGCGAGATTATACTCTCACGAAAGTTTGACATCTTCATGACAGACACCCAATATGATTAATATCACATACTACATGATATTAAAAAATTGAGCAATTACTTACAAATTTTACAAAGTAATAATTTCGTATTATTTTTTTCCATACAAATATTGTTTTCTACGAACTGTTAAAATGATTAATAGTAATAAAAATCAACATGTACATTATTTTTGTAAGTTGATATTTCAAATTAATTTTAAAGCTTAGAGTGAGCTTGTATGTTCGCAAGAGATTATTAATTTCGAAACACATAATTTATGTATACATTTTCAAATCGTTGCTAGGTCACTAGTGGAAGATGGGTCGCGATTTAGCATTTTGAAATATTTGAGATAGGTTGAAAATTTTAAACAAAAAAGGTGAAGTGAAACGTCCAATAGATTTTCGACTTTCAAACAACGTCATAGCAAATATTTTTTGGTCTCTTCCACAAATTTCGAATTAGCACAAAAAACTGATCATTTCTGTATACTTCCATTCATTTCTGCATACTGTATTCATTTATGTTTTCTTGTATTCAGCAAATCTGAATCACACGACAGCATGAAGAAACTATGGAATCCCCGGGAAGGGGGTTAGTGGTATCACTCGATCCGTCTGTATTAATTGAACTTTTATAGGTATTCCTTCCCACCCAGAGGGACACCACATATGCTGAAAATACCACTCATACCATGCGTTTACGTCGGCTGGTATTATTCATTCTTTCAATTTTTTATCCGCTTCGAAACGACTAGTCCGTTACGAACTTATACTCATCCTGTACATTACTGTACATATTTTATTTGTATCATATATCATAATCAACAATGCATGAATGCGCCGGATTCATGAAGCTCTAGGCACTTTACAAGTTTTTAATACTGCGCATTTCCCTGGACTGTATATAACAAACAGTGTGGAAACATTTGTTCGCGGGCTCTTAATTTTTCCGCTTAAGTCATCGTATGATTCCCATTGGCCATCTTTCCTATGGCAGTGCACTACATAATGTCCCAAGGATGTTTTATCTACGGGACTAAAAAAGTCAATTACGCTCCTTAATTGCCAGTTTTTCCCTTTAAGTTAAAAATATTTTGGGATGTTGTGCAAATTTAATACTGCTTCTCCGTCAGTGGTAAAACCAGTGAAAATAGTGGACTCTGTTGCAGAAGTTGGAGGAATAACTTCCAGAAACAATAAACAGATATTCAATTGGCATATTGTCTTCGTCACTCCACTGCATAGAAAGTTTGCTGTTCCAGTTGCAGACACATCATGATGGTACGAAGATTCAGGAATATCTTTAACAGCATCATACGTCAATGGACAGTAACAAGCTGCGTAACGATCACTTCTGAGATTCAGTAACGCATGTGCAAGGTTAGTACCGTCGTTATTTTCTAAAAGAGAAATTCCTACTGGAATGGTAGGAAATATTTTCTGTCTGTCCTTTGCTGAACAATACTCCGAATTGCAGTTTGTAATCTCTGTAACTGTAGGAAAATGGACTTACAACTTACAAGAAAGTTTTTATTACATGAATGACGTTGATTCAGCAGTCTATTTTAGTTATTTTCGACGGATGCAAAGATATTGTAAAAGGCTGCTCAAGAACAAGCATGCATCTCAATTTGTACGTCAATCTCCCCACATTCGTTGTTAACAGTTGTTTGATGAGTTCCCCTATCGGTGTACTTAAAGCATCAACCCTATTTTTAAATACATCATTTTCGCAGTAAATAATAGCAAGGACCTGAACTAAGGACTCCAACGCACATGTGTTTTGTAAATAATACTGTTTTTTTCTATCGTTGCAGGTATACACACATTACCATTCTTCAAAACAGAAATTTTGCATGAGCTATTTTTATTCAAAGGGTCTCTAACTAACCACTCTGCTTTTGGATACAAATATGAATATCTAGCCCGTTTCTTTACAATTGTTTGACCTAATCCTCTCCAATTTTCTGTGGCTGTTGCGTCCTTATTGACATCCAAAGAGAGTCAAGATGATTCTGACATCCCTTCCTTGATACTGCTGTCATTTTGCGAGTTCATTGCACTGTTGTTAGGTGTTGTATCTTGCGATGGCACTGTAGCAGAATTGCCTATTATAACTTTGCTTTGTGTGTTGGATACCATACGTTTCTTTAATGGCAATACACTGTTGTCGGTTTGAATCACATCTGCTTCACTTGTATCGTGGCATGCCTCTTCTCGTACATTATACCTAAATTAACTATTATCCTTGACACATTCCACGCATATTCTTTGTTGCCCATACCCTTCCTCAGTTGCATTTGTTTAAGGTTCTGTTGTGATTGAGCAGCCTTCAAGTATATGAACTGCTTTTCCGCAAAAAATACAGTGATGGGCTCCTGTTGGATAATCGCCTCTTCAACAAGCAGGACAATTTATGTGGTTGTTTGTTTCATGTGTTAATTGTTGGTCTGAAGTGCACTGAAGTTCAAATTCTTTAACGTGTGTTGCTGGTGGTCCATTATCAGGCATTGCCAAAGGAGTGTTTTCCTTTTCATGCATGGCTGTAACTAGTGGCTGCAATATAGCTTGTGTTAAATTCATTTGTCCGCTAATTGACGAAATGTGGATGCGTAGAAAGTCATCCACTCTTAATGGCATGTCCTGTTTCTTTAGATAACTGTTCTTCAGAGTTTTAAATTAGGACTCTACGTCTGCACTCGATGCACGAAGATTTCCGTAGCCAAAATAGTTCATCATCCTTGACCATAAAGGCATGCTTGGAAGAATGTTCATTAGATGTTTTTCTAATGCTGGTAATTAAATGGGTTTATTCTATTCCCATCTTCAACACGGATTGTCTTCCCGAAGTTGTTTTTTTTTTTCCTCAAGCCATCCTATATTCTGATTTGCTACACATCCATTCAGTTCGCGAAAATCAACATTCTCGTCCTGTTCATTATTCAGTGGGCCTATTTGATACAACTCTTCAGGATCCTGGACTTTATGATTGATGTTAGTTGACATGACTGATCTTAGATATTTCTCTGCTCTTTCAGCTGCAACTGTCTCTCCTCTGTCGTTCCATCCGTTCGTTAATTTCCTGTAAGGAGCGGAAAAGTATAATTTGGCCCAGGCACCTCACAAAATTCCTTCATCATTTTTGTAGTAGTTTTAAAACACTCCCATAAACAAATAATTTTCATTAAGTGAGCAATGTCAATCCTAATAAATGTACCTGAGTTTTGTGTGGAATTTTGGTTGTAACTCCAGTCCAAATACGAAGATAGATCGGGGAATTTCGTAAAACTTCGAATGCATCCTCCTAATAATGCTACTGAAAAGTCACAAACTACCACCTTTGGAGGATGTATTCCAGATCGTACGCATTCTGTAAGCCAGTGTGTTATGGCTGATGTGCTATGCCTCTCAGACAGCATTTGTACCACAGGGACGGAACTGCTACCACTCACGGTTAGCACACCCTGATAAAGACATATGTGCCCTGACTTGTTGCTGAATGGACGATCCAATTTTCTAACAATGCCACCTGTTGCGTCCAGGCTGAGTTTTGTATGATCTGTTGTATTCACACTATTGTAAACTACAATTTGTTCATGACTCCAATAATGTACAAAAAATGTATCCAATCCTACGTCGTGAAATGTTGAACAATATTCTGGAGTGTATTTGGAAATTTGAATGGCAGAGATCGGTTCGACATGTAGCCTTCCTTTGTTCGCAGTCTCAGATTTTAACTGCCGAAGGACTTGCGCGCTGTATAGATGAGGCGGTTCAACATCACCAAATACCATCTCTTTGGCAGTCATTGCGTTTCGGAAACTGTATACTGAATTGTGTTCCAGTTTTTGTCCAATTCTTTTCCTTTCTTCTCCATATAACCTTCTTTTGCTTGAGTTTGATTACATTTTGGGTTAAGGAGCACGTCGCACTGAATCTTGACATCTGAAAAAGAAGTAGAGGGCAGTTCGTGGAGGATTATTTTTAAATTTCCACCACAATAATCACAACTGGCATAGGTGCTTACGTGTGGAGAAATATCTTCCCGTACCTTGGTACCTTTGAAATTCCACGGACATGATTTTTTTAACATCTTCCACAGACACCTGCTTATAACGTCAGTCCATCCACTTTTCAACTTCAAGTCATCTCTTGATATGCACAAAGGTCTCTGGACATCCGTACGTTTATGTACAATTGGCACTGGCGAAATATCGTTCCATTCTTCCGCAGTCAGATGAAAATTAACATTTTCATGTTCATATCAGGTGTGTCACAGCAGGACCAATAACTCAGACTGAAAGCACACGACCATTTAATGGCAGAATCAACCAGACGCCCATGAAAGGACTAGAGAGACTGTGGTGCCATCTCCAATGACGTAACCATGCTTCTCATACTTGATTCTATACACTCTAGCGTAGCATGTTCGAGCGTGGGAGACTCGAACGAGTATCAGCGAACGAAAGTGGTCCCATGCAGTACTCTAGTATAAGAAAAAGTTTTTGTATGAACTAAAAACAAACATGGATAAAAGACAGCTCTGAAGGCGCTTGAAAAACTTTTCAACGTGTATCGATGGTCTCTATGGAATTGATAAAAGAACAATAAATGTTTATGCATTACAGACGATTTAGGGGGTAATTATAACTTATTCATGAAGAAGCGTTTTTAAAAAATTACGGGGTGTACTGGCAACATTGATTGGGTCAGAGGGCAGTATCAGGTGTGCCTGACATCTGGTTATGATAGTCAGTGTCCAGATGAAAGAAAATATTTGAAATTTATTGTACAAAAAAATAGGTAGGTTAGTTTCTCATACAATAAATTTCAAATATTTCTTTCATTTGGACATTCTTTTATCAATTCGGTAAATACCTCCAGAGATCAACGGTACATATTGAAAACTTCTTGCAAGCGACTCCATAGCTGTAATTCATCCATGCCCGTTTTCACTTCGAACATTTTTTTTAAACCTTAGTAACTTTTCCCCCATACTGATTGTTCATGAACAGCACAATTTTCTAGTTTAAAGTTTTAAAAATATCCACATGGACAAAGTTAATACCTAGTAGAAGATTCATGTCTCTATAACTATTTGTACAAAAGTAACGTACGTTCAAGTCTTGGTTGCTTGACTTTTTGGACACCCTGTAGAAGAAATGGCAAGTATGTGTCTCTTTGTTGATACACTTATTTTGCTAATTGCAAATATGACATTACGAACCTCTAAACTCTTCTAACACTGCAAGTGAATGGGTTAGCCACAATTGGTAAAAATGCAAAATTTCAAGCAAGCTTTATATCGAAAAAAACAGTCCATTCAAAAAAGCCGGCTTTACACACACACACAGACACACACACCGTGCAAGCAAAAATGAGCTACAACGTAACGATAGGCTATCTCTCGTTAAGAAGAAAGTGCTAAACAAAGGAGGAACACGTACACATTTGGGCACTAGAAATAATATTAAAAAATAGGAAAAAAAATATATCTAGTGGGGGGTGTGGGATTCGGGAAGAAGGATGGACACATCAGTATAAAATCAAATAGTGACACATAATGGACATAGAAAAGAAATGGTATCGACAGTCGCACAATGGAAAAGCAAGGAAGTGGGGTAAGGCGAGTTACAACAATTTGGTAGGGAACAAGGAACGGGGGTGGGGGGGGGGGTGGACATGGTTCAGGAATGAGAGAAGAAATAAAAGTGTGCTCATTTTCCACCAAGGAGTGAGAGACGAATAGTTTGTTTGCTGCTTGACAAGCTCTTGTTTACTCTTACGGCGGGTGCTCTACATGCTGGCAAGGGAAGTGGGAAGCCGAGAATACGCAGCAAAACCAACCAGACAACAGCGGTGGCGCCGATAATTACTGCCTGGCGGGAGAAACTACTACACGTACCTCGTTCTACAGGCTGCTGCGTTTCTTATCGCGCTGGATTGGCCGAAACAAATGGGTAAAAATATAACGCAGTGGATAACAAAGTTATACAAGACACAAACAACACATCATCCTAACCGTTCCACAAGTTTCATATTGCAGACTATCTTAACAAACGAAGAACGCATTTGTTCATATACGTATATATATATATATATATATATATATATATATATATATATATATATATATATATATAATTATCAAAGGCACATAATTCGTATGTGCACTTCCTACGAAGAAAATGCCTAAAAGATAGTACAATTTCGTTGCTCGAAAATATTTTTCGATTTTGTGACGATTTTATCTTGATATGAAGCAATGCCTTGTAATCAATGGGTCCCGGGTTCGATACCCGGTGGAGGCACATAGTGGTTCGGATCCCACTTTAAACTGTAGGTCCAGTCCCGATTAGCCTTACTGTGCATAAAGTGGACTTAAAACACAAAATCAATCAATCAATGATATGAAGCAAGAATCACCACAATAAACTCATTAATCTTGAATAATACTTGTGTGCTTATTAAAATAAATAATGTGCTTTCGTGTGCTAACGAATGCCTTAAAGATAGTACAATTTGGTTGTTCAAAAATAATTTTTGGATTTGTGGCGATTTTATCTTGATATCAAGCCAGAATCGCCACAATAAACTCATTAATATCTTGATTAATATTTGTGTGCTTATTAAAATAAATAGTGTGCTAACCAATGCCTAAAAGATAGTACAGCTGGCAGCCGACGAGAAGAGCGCTGGCAGAAGAGGTGTGACGTACTGCCAGGCGACTCCACTCTTTCGCGTGGGGGAGGTGCTCTTCCGCCAGAACTCTTCTCGTCAGCTTGACAATGACCCGCCAAGAAGAAAACAAGACTTCCTTCTCCCCGACCACCCCCAACATATTTTTTTTTTTGATTTGTGGCGATTTTATCTTGATATCAAGCCAGAATCGCCACAATAAACGCATTAATATTTTGATTAATATTTGTGTGCTTATTTAAAAAAATAGTGTGCTTTCATGTGCTAACGATGTGCAAACGTCTGAGATGTAATTTCATAATTTATTAATATGTGGCGATTTCCACTTGACGGACGTGCGGCGTCCTTTGTTCCCAACACATTTGCGATTCCGCGGGTCCCCCGGCCCGTCCCTCGCAATTGCTTGGACGACTCCCGCGGGCTCACGCCCGTCCCACGCGATTGACTTGGGCGCTTTCACACGTTGTCCCCTGTCGGCGCGCACGTGACTACTACAAAGGCGGCTATTAGCTACACGCACAAATTGATGCCCTTAAATTTAATAAGGTCCCTTATACCCCCCAGTCATTTGCGAGGTCCAAATGAGTGGTCCCTGTCCTCCCTTATATTCTAGACCTTCAGAGCAGTGATGACATC
This sequence comes from Lepisma saccharinum, assembly GCF_977018435.1. Classification (NCBI taxonomy): domain Eukaryota; kingdom Metazoa; phylum Arthropoda; class Insecta; order Zygentoma; family Lepismatidae; genus Lepisma; species Lepisma saccharinum. The sequence goes on along the minus strand of NC_139230.1, from coordinate 62,706,285 downwards.
TGGTGTAAGTGTGCTAAACAGGTAATTTACAGGTGCGGGTAAAGATAAATAAGGTTTTACTGGCTGACCTTTTACCTTTCTTTGCAAAACCCCGCAAGCCCTGAGATACTTTGAGTACATGTCTACGGCTGGTTACAAGCTAGCAAACATGGGTACACTTTTGCTTCGCCTACTGGTGTAGTGTGTAGCGGGCTGTGTGTAGCACGCCGGTGGAACGTTTCAAATTTACAAAGTAATGATTGTTTGTATGTTCAGGAGCGTCTTGAAAATGATAAACGGTCAAAATTTGAGATGAATAATTCTCATCGTGGAGTTCTATTATTGTATTTAAAGGCAAATGAGTTTTGTTACAGTTCACGTACTCTAATTATAGTAATGTTGTTGCGAATTTCTACTGCAATTAACATTATTTTACTTGCATTCTTCAAGGACACGTCTTACTGATCAGATTTGTCAACGCCCTCTTGGCACTTACACAGTGGAGGTGTCAGGCTTTCTGAATGAATAGCCGTCATCGGTAAACCCCAAATGTTATAAATAAATGTACGTTATGATTATTATTATTATTATGATTTGCTATATTTTATTTCGCTTTTTGTGCCACTTTTGGCTAATTTGCGAAGATGGGGATTAGTGATGATATAATGAAATTGATGAATGGACACTCACAAACATCCATGCCCAGACCAGGATTCAAACCCGGGACCCCTTGCATCGTAGCGCGATGTGCTAACCACTCCGACACGGGGCAATATCAGCAATTGTTGTCACATTGATTTCCAGAAAAGAGCTAAATCCCGCCTAAAACGGGGATACTATTTCTCTGAAGCAACAAGAGCTAGACTGCAAAGCCAAAGCTGGATTTAAGTACAACTGAGACCGTTTAATAAGACGAAAAGATAAGTACTTGATGCGATTCGGGAATTGGACAAACCTTGCTCCAAAAAACTAAGTTGAGGGATTAAAAAAAAGTACCGGGGCGGCGCCCTGGCCCGCCCTGACACCAATACACCCCTGGATAGAAGGGGATCAACATTGAGACAATGCACTAGGGGGAGTTACTTATTCAAATTGGCCTAGCAGGGACGGCGCTACAGGAGGGCTAGGGGGGGCTGAAGCCCCCCTTGTAGCCCCTAGATTTTTGTAGTACGGTAAACGTATTTTGACTAAAAAATGTTCCATTATAAAACTTCCATTTGTGCAAATACAATGTTCAATTACATTTTCTAGTTCGGTTAGATCACAAGGTTACTTCACTACACTGTGTTCAACAATTAAAGGGGGAAGGGGTAGTGCAGCTACAAATATGTCTGTATATCAGTGGCCAGTGTTCACTTGATAAGTAATTGGCTAATCATGAGTCGCCAAACTTACTACGAAATCTGCTGTCTGGTGTGTGGACGTATTCAGTGGTTGTGAAGTTGCTCTTTGATTACACTGGTCAACAATTATTTTTTATTATTTTTTTTGCGACATGGATGAAAATTCACTTTTTATTAACAATCCATGATGCTGAACACGAAACTGACAATAAAAATGCCACTCGACTTCCGGTTTAAGAATTATACGAGGTATTGTCGAAAAGTCGGGTTTCCCAATGTTGTAACGTAGTGGAATGACGTATGCTTGGTGTGCATATGACTTTTACGCTTTAACTGTATTATACGAACAGTACAAAACGTGGGTACATTTCCATTTGCCTTTTCCAAGTAAATTCATGAATCAAAGTTTTTACATTAATCACAAAATACATATATTCTACTATACTACTGTATGGTTTGTTCTTTACTATTTACGTGGGATTCAATCCGCTTCCTCTTTGCTTCCCTCTTGTAATGAAGTTCAGGATTATCCCTGCTTACTGTCCAGCAATAGTCGGCAAGCATTCCTGTACTCCATTTCCCTTGGTATATTTCTCCATTACAGATATTTGTTGGTGGAAACGTTTACCGTGTTCATCACTTACCTCCCCACAACTTTTCGGGAAGAAATTGAGATGAGGGTGTAGAAAATGCAATTTAAGGAGCATATTGCAACCCATTTTTTGATACGATGAAACCAAATGATTTACAAGTTTTTCATAGTCTTCAGCACGTTTGTTTCCAAGAAATTATTTGAGACTTCTCTGAAAGAACTCCATGTACCTTTCTCAACATCACTTAGCAGGTGTTCGAAGATCTCGTCCTGGTGAAGTTCATGAATTTGAGGGCCCACAGAAATTCCTTCCTTCATCTTCATTCTTCTGATCACTGATTTTTGGAAATTTGTTAAGTAGATATTTGAATGCCAAAGAGTTTCGATCCAACTTTTTGACAAAGTTTTTGATCAGTCTAAGCTTTATATGAAGTGCAGGAAGTATAATATTTTCAGATTCAACAAGAGGTTCATTTTGTACATTCATATTTCCAGTTTCCATACTTTGACGTAATGGCCAACTCTTTTCAATGAAATGAGAAGCTCTGTCTCTGCTATTCCATTCGCAGAGGAAACAGCAATATTTGGTATATCCTTGTTGGAGACCAGTTAACATAGCAATGACTTTCAAATCTGCACATATTTTCCATTTGTAGTTGTTGTATTTAATTGATTGAAGGAGGAATTTTAGGTTAACATACGATTCTTTCTTTTGAACAGAATAACCAATAGGGATTGACGCCAATTGATTGCTGTTATGAAGCAGTACAACTTTTAGACTTAATACCGATGCATCTATGAACAACAGCCACTCCTCGCAGATGTGCTTAATGCCCATAGCCCCCAATAAACCATTCATATCACTGCAGTATATCAGATCTCCTTCGGTAGAAAAGTAATCTTCCAACTTTTTCTGACGGTCACGATAAAATGACACCTTCACATTACTAGCCAGAAAATTCCTTTGTTGAAGTCTGGAGGCTAATAGCTCTTCCTTGACTTTTGAAAGTTCAAGATCTCTCACTAAATAATTCATTTCACTCCGGCTAACCTTGTGCTGTTCTATAAGTTTAACTTCACCTGCAAAGTCAGAATCTGTAGATGTGGAAGGTTGTGGATCGTACGGTTCGTCTTGTGAGACAACAGAATAGGATTCAGGGGTTTTTGGAACAGGTAGTCCCTTACTATGTGCCACAGGACGAGTAGCAGAACGAATATTTGGAAATACAATTGTCTTCTTTTTAGTATTGGACATACGTTGTATTGGTGGGCTCCAACTAAATCATGGAAATAGCAAATGGCATCGATGGTCTTTCGTTGAATTTGAATTTGATTTTAAAATGTTGGGTGCGTCAGCACTTAGGCTATTTTGCACCCGTCACATTATACGGGGTCCAGCCCCTTATCTTTACAAAGAACAACTCTAACGTTGAATAAGTAAAATCTTAAAAGCTTAAAATGTTCTGACTTTCGTTAAAAGCTGAGGCTGTAAAGGGGCACTCAGCACACACAAGGACAAAAAACAGGACAACACACACAAAATTATACTGGCCAGAGTGCCAGTCGCCAGAGCCTCGTTCGTCTGCAAAACGCAGTCTAGGGTGTACTAACGGATGGTCTTTCGTGATTCAACCAGTCCAGCAGATTCGTGTAGCAGGTCTTACAACAGAAATGTGGATCCCAAGTTTTATCTTCATCTCAGAATTTGCAGTATTTACCGAAATACAGATAGTAGGCTCTTCTTACAGCAGGGGTAATATTTCTCCGCTGTCCAGAAAACACAATTTGACCACAAACATAACATAAATTGTTAGCATTGTTAATGCATTTACGTGGCATTTTTTGCCAAATCACTCGGCAATTTAATTAAATGCCAACCTTACCATAAACGGACCACGTAATACGCAAACACGATCTTCGATAAATGCACACACTCAACCTATTTTACAAAGCCACAATCACGTCTGCACAAATGAACACCTCACAAAACAATGAATAAAGAGGTTTTGTGGCTGGTCTTGAACAGTTCCCCCTTTCCTTACAACAAAAAAATAAAGATAAGATAAGAAAAGAAAAACTCGCATTAATGGAAACGGATGGGTTCTCTGAGAGGTTAATTTACAGTGATGAAGCAACTTTTCACCTTTCAGGGAAAGTGAATCGCCACAACGTAAGGATTTGGGGAACTGCTAACGCCCATGAATTTGTGGAACACGAACGCGATTCTCCCAAAGTGAATGCCTTTTGTGCCATTTCCCATAATTAAATCTAAAGAAGCTTTATATTACTTTCCTGTTTGTTAGTTCCGCTTTCGAGTACCGACATTTGCATGAGTGTTAGTGATGTTCTCTTATTTGTTTCAACATTTCAGCTATCCTTATCGTTGCAAATATTCGAGAGAGAGAAATAAGATGTTAAAGAATCAAAGAGTACACAAACTTCTTACTCACCAGGGATTCCGGATTCGAATTCCAGCCAAGGCATGGGTATTTGTGAATGTCCCTTCATCAATTTCATTGTATCACTCATCCTCATCTTCGCGATTAGCCAAAAGTGGCACAAAAGCGAAGTAAAATAAACCAAATCACAAACACTTTGAAATTATAGGGACCCGTACCAAACAAACATTTTACAGACTTCATGAAAAAAAAATTTCTCTCGTGAGTCTGTTGTACTGATGGTAATGAAAGTACTCTTCCAACATTTGAATTATGACCTGTAATGGCAAACAAATATTCAGCAGTTACCGTAATTGAAAGTGGTTCGAGAAGTTTCATCTTGAGTAGTGTCCAAAATAACACATCCAGAATTCTTGACTTTTCTGGACTTTTGTATACCTTTTTTCCGTTTTTATTAATATCTATTCATTCGACCCCTACTTAGGTAAAGTTGAAAATTATTAATTAAGAAAATAAATATTTATTTAATGAAAAACCCTACCAAAGAGCCAGTTAAGATGAAAACTGAAGCTGAACTTTATAACGATAAAATCTTGCTAATTATCAGGTAAATCAATTAATCATCGTAATAAGCAATAATATGCATTGGATTGTTGCTATTCACCGGGACTTGGACGGCAGAGAGCGAAGGACTAGCCTGTTTCCCGAGAGAAGAGGCCGAGCCTCGGGTAAAGAAATATAAAAATACAACTTTGTTACCAATGGTCAGATTCAACTGAAATTAAAGACAGCCCAGCAGCAGATTATCATCGACGAAATCCCCAAAGCAGAATTTGATAGGAGATAAATTAAGCCCGATATTAAAGGTTAAACAGCTAGACTGGATAACAATAGCTACAGACTCCCTGGCACTGTCTTCGGAACGAACGTGCAGGTTACAATGGGCCTGGTCTTTGGCTAACCTCTACTCAAGGTGCTGCTCGAAAAGGGTCAAAGAACTCCAAATATACGGGCAAAGATAGCAGGACAAGAGCCTACGATTTGATGACAATTTAGCAACGCTTGGACAGAGAGGGTACCGTAACAGACCTTTTGAATAGCAAATAAATAGACGCGCAGAGAAGGGAAACCACCAGTTTTTACTCGGGTTTTCTTCGACGCGCTATCAACCAGTTTTACTCAGATTTTTTCGACGTGTTATCATCGTCAATCTCTCGAGAACCACCCGCGAAAGTATCCGCTTTGTGTCGCACCGTTCCGTGTTGTGTTATTTCGCACGTGTCTGTGTACTATCAATATGGAGTAGAGACAGAGAAAGGCCCTGCTGGGGGGCGTCTGACCCAGTTGCCACCTTGAAGATGCGGAGATCCTATCTTATCGCCCGGAAGCCATCTATTGACCACGCCGCAAACATCCACGACTTCACCACGAGGACTTCAGTCAGAGCCGACAAAGGTAAGCCGGAATGGACGTGAAAATGGATAAGCTTCGTTCGCCCCGTCGTGACATCCAATGAACTCGCTAATTACGTAAACATTACCAAGACATTGCTTATTACGGTGATTAAATTGCATCAACTATCATTTAACATGTAAAACCGTACAGCGTTCAATTATCCATTCATCCAAAGTATTTAACATTCAGATTGTACGACGCTATAAATTGTCAATATAATTATATATCAGTGATCCTTGTTAACCTCAAAATTAACAATATATAGATTAACATTCATTCAACAACAACAACTTAAAAGGAGTAGTGTTTTGTCGTACAGGTAAAGCTCCGACCGGAACATGTTTTTCCGTAAATGCAAAAGTAAAATGTCAAATTAAGAACAGTTTAAATTAATGTAGCTAACTTTAAACATGCCGCAGAACTATTATTGTATTAATTACTCATGTCTATTGGATTGCCGAGAAATGAATGCGAGTGTGACTGTGAGAATGAAAGGGGCAATGATGTAATGTTTATGCATGTGCTCTTTTATAGAAATTACAGTATATATATATAGAACTAACCCTGTAGTGTGATTCGTTCTACCCTATGTAATCTCTTGGGCTCCAACTGATGGCACTTACCCTGGGACAAAAGGTAAATAGGTTGTTAATGATTGCCTTTTGTTTATTTGTTTAATTGTTTTTGTGGGTTTGACATTACCATTGTAATGTAGAACCAGAGTGACGTCAGGCACGTTAAATAAGTAGCCGTGGCCGAGGCCTTAGTTAAAAGATGGCGCCCGAACATTGTGACATGTAGGTTCGACGAGTAATTCCGAACATGGCGACATGTAGGTTCGACGAGTAATTCCGAACATTGTGACATGTAGGTTCGACGAGTAATTCCGAACATTGTGACATGTAGGTTCGACGAGTAATTCCGAACAGTGTGACATGTAGGTTCGACGAGTAATTCCGAACATTGTGACATGTAGGTTCGACGAGTAATTCCGAACATTGTGACATGTAGGTTCGACGAGTAATTCCGAACAGTGTGACATGTAGGTTCGACGAGTAATTCCGAACATGGCGACATGTAGGTTCGACGAGTAATTCCGAACAAGCGACATGTAGGTTCGATGTGTAATTCCGAACAAGTGACATGTATATTCGACGAGTAATCCCGAACATTGTGACATGTAGGTTCGACGAGTAATTCCGAACACGGCGACATGTAGGTTCGACGAGTAATTCCGAACAAGCGACATGTAGGTTCGATGTGTAATTCCGAACAAGTGACATGTATATTCGACGAGTAAGTCCGAACATTCGACGTGTAGGTCCGAGTAGGCCCGAATATGCGATAATTAGGCCCGAGTAGGCCCGAAGTTTAAATAAGTGTCGATAGTTGGAAGGAAGTTATTAATAGTCGCAAAAATGAGTTTATTGTGCCATAATTGTTCAGTTATAGAGCTATGTGCCTACATGCCTTCGACAGGAACCAAGAGATTGATAGAGGTAGAAAATCAAATATTAATCACTTATTGCAGTTAAAAAAATACCACGCAGGACGCCTAGAGTATGAAGCGTTTAGTTCTTTGTGTTGCTATAATCCGTAATTTTCTAGTTTAGAGTATTTAAGTGTATTTACGCATAGTTAGCATGTGAATTGAGTATTTAATTGTTTGTGCAATATATATAGTGGGCGTGAAGTAACAATGGTTAAAGTAATTTACATAGCGATAGATTTTGGATTTTTATGCGGCGATAAGGATAAAGCATCGATCAAGGATGGTAAGGGGGGAGACGTAAAACCCCGTAGGGTCTATTTATGAAAAAGAAAAGAGAAATTTATATCTCGCTGCGAGAACGCATCGAATCCAAGGAAGAAGAGAGAGAGAATAACGACCGAGGAGAAGGGTGATGGAGAGAATAACTCGACAAAGGAAGAAGATTGAAGAAATGGACAATCTAAAGGAAGGAGAGGAAGTGACGTTACTGGAAGGCGACCAGGGAGGAGAAAGCAACCGTGCTCCGGAGAATACCGTTATCCCTGAAAGTGAGCAGCCAACGGCAGTGTTACCAACCCAAGGCACCATGGATGTTCAAGCGATAATGGCGCTCTTCACTACGATGATGAAGCAACAAGAAGAAGAGAAAGAACGTCGAAAAGAGGAGAAAGAAAGGAAGAGAAAATTGGAAGAAGAAGAGAAAGAGGAGAAGAGAAAATTGGAAGAACAAGAGAAAGAACGTCGAAAAGAGGAGAAAGAAAGGAAGAGGAAATTGGAAGAAGAAGAGAAAGAACGTCGAAAAGAGGAGAAAGAAAGGAAGAGGAAATTGGAAGAAGAAGAGAAAGAAAAGCAAAAAGAATTGCGAAGAAGAGAGAAAGAACAACAACACCGAGAGATGATGGATCAGTTTCTACAAGCATTAAAAAGGAATGATGAGAAAATAGAAAAAGCCCAAGAAGAGTGTGTTGAAAGACATCGTGATAACTCGAAAGACATTGAGAACCTGGAAAAAACAGTGGAAACTGAAGTCAGGCAGATCCATGAACACCTGGCACACCTGGGAGAGAAGATAGAAGAAAAGAAGAATGACGTAGAAAAGAGAATAGAAGAGGAATTCCGAATGGTTGATCGTCGACTTGCAGCGGATTCCAGAATGGTGGAAGAAAGATTTGGACAAATCGAAACAAAGATGACCTCGGAAGAACAGCAATGGAGGAAGATAAAAAACATGACGCAAGACTTACGCCAAGACGTCACGCGAATCAAAGAAACGATGCAGAGAGAGACTTCTTCAATCGTTATTACGTCACCACGAACAAGGAACGAGGAAGACCAGCGAGAAACAACGCCCCTGGCGACATTAGCGCAGCAGCCATCTCGATCGGGGAGTCAAGCCACAGGCGATGACGTCATGGAGCAGGATAGCAGTTGCTCGCGAGTCCACTCCGTGGTACAGACCAGTGTAGCCACCTCGGAAATAGGCAGGCGTGCCATCTTCTCGAAGTTTTCACTGGACAACTTTATGATTTTCGACCAAGAGAAGACAGAAACTTTGCCATCCACGTTTCTTCAAGAATTCAAAAGAGATTGCATTTTATATGGGATTCACGAAGAGGACCACCTGAAGCTCATCCAGAAACTTCTTCGCGGTTCCGCACGCATTTGGTTAGACCACCAGGTACCAGCGTTCAAGACCTTTAGCACCTTCGAAAAAGCTTTCATTGAACAATTTCAGTGCAGATCATTGGTAGAGAGGAAGGTTACCCAGTTAAGAAACAAGCGGTACGACGTCAACGGAAAGCTCACATACAAACAGTTTTTCTGGCAGAGGGTGAATGAATTCCGTTCGCTTAAGCCCGGAACCGAAGTGATAGAAATCCTCACGGCCATCAGAGCTATGTACCCGAGCTACGTACAGAGACAGCTTACAGGAGATGTGTTAGAAAATTTTGACCGAATGTCGCTTATCCTTGAAAACATGGATTTGCTGAAGGAGAACGAAAAACATCGATGGGAAGATCAATCAAGCAGAAGAGGGAATAATAATTTTGATAGGAAGAGAGGAGAAAATTTTCCACGAGTGCAAATGGCGACTACACGTAATACATACAATGGACGTCGACAGCAATTCAATCGACAAGAACAATCGCAGTACAGTCCTCCAAGACAGCGAGACAGGGATACCAAACGCTCGAATCGAGGAAACTACCGTGGAGGCGGAAAGAACACAAACGCAGGTTACCGAGGGCGTGGCGACATACGATTTTCACGCGGGGAGGAAGACAATCGTATGGAAGAAGGCAGAACACAAGCTATTCATTTAGTAAGAACCGCCTACAACAATGAGAAGCAAGAAACTGAAGAACAATGGCCTCAACCATCAACGAGTAGGGGACTCAATCCCAACGCGCCAGATTACCAGTAGAGCCTTTAAACTTGTAAATTATTCCGCATACTAGTGTAAATAATTTAACACAATTATGATATTATTCTTATTAATATTCAAAAAACTGAGAACTTATATATATATATATCTATATACATATCAATATCTGAGCATATATCATGTTATGTTTATGCCAACATTAATAACGTATTATTTATATTCTTATTACCCAGAATAGATATTATTTAGTAAAGAAACATGTATTTTAAAAGGTTTGAATTGATGATAAGAAATATTTTATGTAGTAAGTCAATAATTTTGAACTATATCTCAGAGTGAATTTTCATCATAACTTAGAGTGTGAATGTAGTAAGTTTACATATGTATATGCATACATAATAGGATAATTCTCATAAGTGTTAGCAAGGTGTTTGTTAAATGATCAATGTTACAGAGTCAAGAACTACAAATGAATGTTGGGTAATCCTGCAATTTTATGTTTGGTTAATATTAAATGTAATGATGTAAAATTAATTGAAAAGTGCAATTTAGTCTGTAGAGAAAGACAACTATATATTCCAGGGTTCGAGTCCCTATTCGAGCGCCTATGTGTAACAATTAGGCAAGATTTAACGTTAATTATTAATTGTGTTTTGATGAATTTCTCCTTCGCGTATAGTCTTAAGCTCAGAAAAAATTCATGTGTAAGGAGAGGGGAATGTTATAACGATAAAATCTTGCTAATTATCAGGTAAATCAATTAATCATCGTAATAAGCAATAATATGCATTGGATTGTTGCTATTCACCGGGACTTGGACGGCAGAGAGCGAAGGACTAGCCTGTTTCCCGAGAGAAGAGGCCGAGCCTCGGGTAAAGAAATATAAAAATACAACTTTGTTACCAATGGTCAGATTCAACTGAAATTAAAGACAGCCCAGCAGCAGATTATCATCGACGAAATCCCCAAAGCAGAATTTGATAGGAGATAAATTAAGCCCGATATTAAAGGTTAAACAGCTAGACTGGATAACAATAGCTACAGACTCCCTGGCACTGTCTTCGGAACGAACGTGCAGGTTACAATGGGCCTGGTCTTTGGCTAACCTCTACTCGAGGTGCTGCTCGAGAAGGGTCAAAGAACTCCAAATATACGGGCAAAGATAGCAGGACAAGAGCCTACGATTTGATGACAATTTAGCAACGCTTGGACAGAGAGGGTACCGTAACAGACCTTTTGAATAGCAAATAAATAGACGCGCAGAGAAGGGAAACCACCAGTTTTTACTCGGGTTTTCTTCGACGCGCTATCAACCAGTTTTACTCAGATTTTTTCGACGTGTTATCATCGTCAATCTCTCGAGAACCACCCGCGAAAGTATCCGCTTTGTGTCGCACCGTTCCGTGTTGTGTTATTTCGCACGTGTCTGTGTACTATCAATATGGAGTAGAGACAGAGAAAGGCCCTGCTGGGGGGCGTCTGACCCAGTTGCCACCTTGAAGATGCGGAGATCCTATCTTATCGCCCGGAAGCCATCTATTGACCACGCCGCAAACATCCACGACTTCACCACGAGGACTTCAGTCAGAGCCGACAAAGGTAAGCCGGAATGGACGTGAAAATGGATAAGCTTCGTTCGCCCCGTCGTGACATCCAATGAACTCGCTAATTACGTAAACATTACCAAGACATTGCTTATTACGGTGATTAAATTGCATCAACTATCATTTAACATGTAAAACCGTACAGCGTTCAATTATCCATTCATCCAAAGTATTTAACATTCAGATTGTACGACGCTATAAATTGTCAATATAATTATATATCAGTGATCCTTGTTAACCTCAAAATTAACAATATATAGATTAACATTCATTCAACAACAACAACTTAAAAGGAGTAGTGTTTTGTCGTACAGGTAAAGCTCCGACCGGAACATGTTTTTCCGTAAATGCAAAAGTAAAATGTCAAATTAAGAACAGTTTAAATTAATGTAGCTAACTTTAAACATGCCGCAGAACTATTATTGTATTAATTACTCATGTCTATTGGATTGCCGAGAAATGAATGCGAGTGTGACTGTGAGAATGAAAGGGGCAATGATGTAATGTTTATGCATGTGCTCTTTTATAGAAATTACAGTATATATATAGAACTAACCCTGTAGTGTGATTCGTTCTACCCTATGTAATCTCTTGGGCTCCAACTGATGGCACTTACCCTGGGACAAAAGGTAAATAGGTTGTTAATGATTGCCTTTTGTTTATTTGTTTAATTGTTTTTGTGGGTTTGACATTACCATTGTAATGTAGAACCAGAGTGACGTCAGGCACGTTAAATAAGTAGCCGTATTCGTAGCCGAGGCGACAGTTAAAACTTAAGAAAAGAATTAGGTCTGCTTTCTCGTATTAATGCATCCTGAACTGTGTTTGGCAGATAAGCGAGGCTTTGGCGTCTGGACTCACAGCCAGTATAAACTTATGTGGGGCTTGTGTCGGTTGTCCCTATATGTTTGTGACTGTCCCTTCATCCATCTTATCTTACCACCATTCATCCTCATCTTCACGATTAGCCAAAGGAACAGAAAAAGTGAAGTAAAATAAACTAAATCAACCAATCAGTCATTATGATAGCAAAAATTCTTGACCACAAGAATAATTTATTTCCTTTGGATTGACTTCTTGACCTACTTGTTGATTTCTTTACTTTTTCTTGACTACCATGACTTTTTTGACTGGCAGACACCCTGAATAATTTTGTTCTCTATACCCTTGCTTTACAATCAAATTATATTGGATATTAAATAAGAATGGTCAACACCTTGTTCCATCAGTATAAACCCTAAGGCAAGAAATTCTGCTCAGGCATTGAACAGTGACGTTATCAGAAAGTGGTCCCAAAACTTTGTTCATTAAGTGCTTCCGTTTTCCTGTTTGTTTAATAGCAGGACAAACTTTTTTTTCTTTTTGGGCAATGACTCAATGACTGAATCAAAATAAATTTCACTATTGAGTTCGGAAGCGTAGTCCATAGACTTGTAACTTGCATGATTTCTTTCTGTTACCTATTTTCCTAATTAATATTATGTGACGCTTAAAACGCCGGACATATAAGGCTAAAATGTAAGACATACCCGGGAAAAACCGGACTTCTGTTAACCCTACGTATGTAGAGTAGATGCAGTCTTCATCTGTTTCCTAACTACTCCCACTCCCATGTTTCGCTAAATCCACAAAAATCTCATATCTGACACCACTACTTTTTCGTATATTTTACGTTCCTTGCTACCTTTAAGGCTTTCGCTTTATATGATAATCGTAATGGATCATTCGACACCCCTGAAAGATGTTCCCTGATATTTGGAAGAATGGCCACTCTCTCCCTTCCCCCCGAGGCCAAGGTCGACACCACAATGCTGGGGCTGTAAATAGTTTTCCTCCCTCCCCGCCTGGCAATGAGTCGCCACCCTCCGTGACGTTACACAGGCTGAGCGTGGCAAACCGGAGATACCTTGCAAACTTGTATCCGCACGTAGAAGACCTTGTTTCCCCGAAAACGCAGAAAATATCACGGTGGGCCACATCAATATTAACCGCCTAAGGAACAAAATAGATGAAATCGCAGCTTCACTTGTAATAAACTTCACATGCGTTGCAATCACCGAGACTTGGCTCGATGATTCCATTCCAGACAGACATGTTGAAATTGAAGGGTTCAAAATGTACAGACTTGATCGAGGCTATCCTAAGCAAGGGGGAGGTATTATTGTTTACGTAAAAAAAGCTGTAATATCGGAACTTATATATTCTGTGTCAGATGTAGATATTGAAGGATTGTGGGTGTCTTTAAAACTCAAACAGAATGACAAACCTTTAATTCTAGGATGCGTATATAGACATCCCAAGGCCCCCGTCACTTTTAATGAAAAACTAGAAAATATTTTGCAGTCGTTTCCGGCTTGCCACGCTTCGGTTCTCGTCGGGGATACAAATCATGACGTCATGAAACCAACTGCAGCGGACAATGCATTTTTCGATACGATGGAATCAGGGGGGTACAAGCAGCTCGTTCGCCTGCCGACACGCGTCACCGACACGAGTGAGAGTCTCATAGACCACATTTTTACCAACAAGAAAGAATTGCATGATAAATCCGCCGTAGTAATGCATGATTTAAGCGATCATTTTCTGATATACACCTCAATTAACCTAAGGCCACAAAGATCTCCAAGAATACTCGTAACTAAGCGTTCTTTTAAAAATTTCCCTGAACAACAGTTCGTTGATCATTGTTCATATCTACCCTTTCACAAAACAACAATGATGCCGGATATAAACGATAAGGTGACATATTTGCAGTCATTAATAACCGAAGCTCTGGATGTCTATGCGTCAATAAAAACGTTTCGTGTTAGGGGCAACAAGCGTCCCTGGATCACTGGCGGTCTTCTTAGATTGATATCACTCAAGAACCGGATGTTTAAGCGCGCACGTAGTTCAAATAATAATAATTACACGTGGGAACAATATAAGACCTTAAGGAACTACGTAACAAAAACAGTAAAAGATGCAAAAAGAAATTATATCCTTACGCAGATCTATTCCGATAAATAACAAATTCAAGATTTTCAGGTTTTTAACTGGAAATGATAGCAAAAGCCAATCCATCGCATCTATTGAACATAACAATGAAACAATTACGGAAGATGCGAGGGTGTCGAACGTCCTCAGTGACCACTTTGCTAACGTCGGCTCGTCAATATCCAACACATTCACTAACGATTTAAGGGCGAAGAAAAATGAAAGTAACAAACAAAATGAAAAAGACGCTAAATATCAAGAAACCAGCTTCAGTTTTAAGCCCGTCTCAAGTGATGACGTTATGAAAATTCTTCAAAAACTTAACCTCAGATTTCAATGAAATAAGTAATCGCATAATATATCTACTCGCCCCATGGATTGTCGAACCTCTCACAGATATAATTAATTCATCCTTAAAAAGCGGAATCTTTCCTAACACTTGAAAACACGCAAGGGTCACACCTATATCTAAAGGGGGGTCCCCGACGCAAGTAAATAATTATCGCCCCATATCAATAACTTCCTCATTAAGCAGGATTCTTGAAAAGGTAATAGACAAGCAATTATAACAATACTTACATTCTAACAATCTACTGACAGATAGACAGTTTGCTTTTAGAAAAAATCGATCGAGAGAATTACTCGTGCATGAACTGATACATAACTGGAGAAATATATTAGATCGCAAAGGAAAGCAATACATTGGCATTATTTCTCTAGACATCAGTAAGCATTCGACAGTGTTCAACCAAATTTATTAATACAGAAATTACATCAGCAATTTAATTTCTCTGCCCTTGCATGCAACTGGATCGAAAGTTATTTATGGAATAGGAGTATCGATACAAAAGTAGGCAACTCGATTTCAAACAGTTTAAATGTATCTTTCGGTGTACCACAGGGATCTATTCTAGGTCCTAAACTGTTTAACATGTTTGTGAATGACATCGCAGACAGGGAATTTGGGTTTGAATTATATTTGTACGCAGATGACTGTCTCCTGTACTGCGCGTCAAGCAAATTAGAAAAAGTAATTGCAAATATTGAGGAAAATATGCCCGAAGTTATTGAGTGGTATCAATCTAACATGTTGAAAGTGAACGAGTCTAAGACGCAAGTATTAATACTATCCAGTGAAAATAATAACAATACGCTAATTGACAACATTAAAATAGGAAATTTCAATATAAAACCATTTGAATCCCTAAAATATCTCGGTATGCACCTAGATAAAAGTTTATCCTTTTCACAACATGTAAAGAGAATGTGTTCACGCGCAGCACCTAGAATCAAACAGTTTCAATTTGTCTGCAAATATGTACACCTTGTCCACAAATTAGCGTTCTACAAAGCATTTATTAGGCCGTTACTTGAATTCTGTTCCTCTGTACTTTATGGGATTAATAGAAATAACACCACGAAACTAGAGAAAATGCAAATTTGGGCTATTCGTAGCATAAGAAATACAGCGCGCACGACCTCACGTGCAAGCAGAGAAGAGCTCCAATTACCCACGCTGGAATCCAGACGAAAATATGCATTTCTACTAAAAATTCACCAGGCAATTAACAAGCACCACCACTTATTAAAGGACAAAGTAATGATATCTAGTAATATACATTATCCCAATCTGCGATCCAACAACACCAACAGTATCCGAGTACCAAAATGTAACAAGGCAAGATACGGATCAAAATCCCTGTCATCACTGGCAAGTAAAGCGGTGGAATCAACTACCTGTAAATTGCAGAAAGGAGAGAAATTTGGCCAAATTTAAACAACAGATTAGGACATTAATCTATGAATACTGACACTGTGCCTATTCTACCTCATTGCCTCCTTCATAAAACGTAGCTGCAAAAAATGTTTATTTTAGTCTATTTCTTATATTTTTCAATTATATAAATTTATAATATTCCATTTTATGTATACTTATAAACAAATAGCATAACTGTATATTAATTCATGTAGGGCAAAAAGCTGTTTTTGTAGTTCAGAATCAATGTAAAAAAATGTAAGCTTAATTGTAACCCTACTTTAATAATAATAAAAAAATAATAATAATAATCGTGACTATGAGGATGCATGGTGAATTATTGAAATAAAATTATTATTATTTTGTGCATGTAAATATTAATTTTTATAATTATGTAAGTAAAAGAATAACAACAAACATTGAAATAACCATTTCTTGCTGAGGATTCTAACCTACGACACCTGACACTTCAGAGCATGCTAAGATAACAATCGGGAAATTATGCTTCTAAGTAATGGTTTCACCCAAAAACAGTGCTTCAATCTGAAATTATCGCATTCCTGTGACAACGTATGTTAATCTCAATCGGCCCTTTCAACTATTATCACAAATTCCTGTAACCGAAATAATATTATATGTGTGAAATAAAGAATTTTAGGTTGACATTTTTAGAAGGACAGCGGATCCCTTGACCATCCCCATCCCTCTCCTCTCCTTCTCGCCCATCATGTCGAAAAAGGTCAAAGAGGACTTTGGTAATCGCTGATATTTAGTGTAAATACAAAATATCACTTTGTAGTTTGCTTTCCCCAGTGTGAGTGGACACCTTCAGAGTAAGATGGACCCGATTAGGTGTCTTAGCTCTTTTCTGTCAATTGAATATGGCAACACTGATCTGTATCCGGTAAGGATCACCGGCAACTGTGGCGTCTAAACAGGCATGGCAATAACCCGCCTCCTCCTTCCGCCGTAACAGTCTTTGTCGCGACGCGAAGTCTTCCTTGCGTGGGCTCAGGGCACTTTCCTCATGTTGCTTCACGAGGTTACCGGAACAGTCCTCCTCTTCGCTTTTGCCGGTGTCAGAAAAAAATGTCAGTTTGCAATATTTACTTTACGACAATATTGCCAGTTTATGTATGTAATAATATTTTAAGACAGGTTCTTCAATTCTTTATATTTTGTTGTTACCTGCGGTAACAGCGGTTACATGCACATCACGCCTCTGCCACGCTAAAGATTGTGTCCTCTTCTGACAGAAAAAAAATGCTATTGGTTGTCCAGCGAAAAGAATAGACTGTTGGGTATATGAGAACAGCGTTGCCGCTTGCCGCAGGGGCGAGTAACGGACCTGCTGGCAGTGAAAGTACAAGACCAAACAAACGTGCGTGGCGCTTGAATCGCAGGCACGTACAAATTGAAGAAATAAGTTCACGGTGAGCTATTATTAAAAACAAGAAACAAATTCACAAAATTACATAAACTGAAAGAATAATTCTTAATGAACTTACTTTTCTCTCACATGTCACTCCAGGGGGTTAATACCTTCCATTGCAGAATCATCACCAGAATCATTTTCTTCTGTCAGATCATCACTCTCGCTGGAATCTTCACCCAAGTGGATTATTATCTGATCAACGTCATCCTGCAATTCATCTGCATTCCACATTTCCTTCTCTATGTCCATGACATGTTTTACGTAATTTTGCCAGTTTTCAACTGTTACTGTCTTAAATGATTCAGTGATTAAATTGTCAATGTCTTTAGTTTTGAATGTAGTGTTGTTACACCGCACATAATGCTTAACCTGTGACCACACAAGTTCAATCGGGTTCAGTTCGCAATGATATGGGGGCAAACGAAGCACCGTATGCCCCATCTGTTTTGCCATCTCATCGATCTTATACTTATCGTACTTAATTTTATGAATATTTGTAAGTTCCAGAAGATCTCTCCGTAACATGTCGTCATCATAACGAATGCAATGAGATTTCAATCATTCTCTTAAATCATTCTTCTTCCACGGGGTTGTCGGCATTGGCTCTTGCTTGCGGCTATGATAAGAGGCATTGTCGACAACAATAACAGATCCCGGAGGGAGATTGGCGAGCAACTGTTCCCGAAAATACATCTCGTACGTTTCTCCATCCATTTCATCATGGGCATCTGCTGTATTCTTTTTGCACTGAAACACAAGTTGGACGTTTTGCAGAAAACCGCGTTCGTTACCCGCATGCACTAAAGCGTATCGCGCTCCGCGAGATGTTGGATTTTTTAAACCAGTGGAAAGACCTGCCAGAAACGCTTGTTTTGCAGTTGTAATTGTCTTGTCTTTCCATTCATAATTGACTGAGGTTCCGGTGTTCACCCAGGATTCATCAGTGTAAACAATATTTCTATTTTCACGCCTAAACTTCCTAATCTCTCTTAAATATTTATGGCGAAGAGAAATTAAATATTCTCTTTCCATTAACATGGATTTGTTGCCCCTTTTCTCATACGAAAAGCCAAGTTCTTTGAGAAAGACATGAAACGTTGATCTTTTAAAATACGGTAATGTGGAGTCAGAATTAACAGCAACAAGAACGGAATTAGGTGTTGAAGGTTTGTTTTTAAAAAAGAATTCGTGAACTTTACGTCGCACAGCACTTCTGAGAAAATCATTATATTTTACATTTCTACTTGTAATTGGCGATCTTTTCCTGGGTCGTTTCTTACCTGGTGTTTCAAGAAGACCTTGAGAAACCTCGCCCCGAATTTTATACACAGTAGCCCGAGAAACTCCGGTTGCTTTCGCCTTCTCGCTGGCTAACCAACTTACACTGCGATCCGGATTTTTCTGTTTTAAATAAACAAAAATATTCATTACTATTTGCCTTTCTTTACTTTTGAGAACCTCACCACGCCTTCTCTTCTTTACACTACTTTCGCTCATATTTCAGTATTAAAACCAACGGTTTTTTACAGCACAACGCGACACAATCCAAAGCACAGATCCGCCACAGTCATTCCTCGTCGAAACCAACGGTGAATCACCCTCTCCTTCCGTGAAATTTTGTTTACCGCCTTACTGGCTGAGGGGGTGGGGTGGAAAGGAGTCGACAACGCTGGGCTCGCCGTTCCCCTCCGTTCACGTGCCCCTGCACAAACAAAATTAAAAACACGCGCTGCTGGAAGGAACTTTTGCTGGTCTGAAAGCTTAACCAGTTCCAGAATAGCGTTTTGCATTCGAAAGAAAAGCAAGTGTGTGTTCACCTTTGCGCTCAGTTGTGAAAAAAAATATTTAAAAAGAGGGGGGATGTAGGGAAAGTAAAAGCCCATTTGAAAGAACAGTCTATTCTTTTCGCTGGACAATCTATAGTAGAAACCATGAATGAGAAGCATGGCCGCAAGCACGCAGGATTTTAAAAATGCTATGATTTACGTATTTTTCTATAGGGCTGACGTGGAAAGAACAAACTGTTATCAAGGAAAGTTGTTCGAATTGTCGTCCTCTGCACACCGTGAGTGTTAGTTGGAGGTTCACAATGTAACCTTGTTATTTAGGGTCCCTTTGTGTCACTTTCTTCTAATCGCGACGATGAGGCTGAATAATATGATGAAATTGAGGAAGTAACACTCACAAATAACACTCATGCCCAGGCCGGGATTCGAACCCGGGAGTTCTGGCGTCGTAACGCGCTGTGCTAACTACACCGTCACGGAGGTCGGTGACGTTCTATATCTGTATATCCATATAGTTACTACATAAATGTGTGTGATTTTTATCTAGTCTTCACACATTGTCATTCGTATTGTAAAATTATGAACATTCCGTATGGCTTTGTTAACTATCGTAGGGGAAAATTCCTTTGGAGAACATGTAGAATACAATAAAAACAAAAATCGTCTAGTTTACCTTTCATACTTACAATTTCTCGCCTTATGTGTATTAGTCTTCAGTCACGTCATATAGTCGAATTTTGACATCACATCGCTTTCTAATCGTAACGTGCCCGCCCCAGTGGCGAAGTGGTTAGCACAGCGCGCTGCGACGCCAAGAGTCTCGGGTTTGAATCCCAGGTAAGACATGGATGTTTGTGTTTGTCCTGATGAGAGAAACTGAGAATTGAGAAAAACCTAGATATACGAAAAATTGAGAAAAAGTTAAAAACGAGGGATACTTCTGTTTAGGGGTATTGCTTTTAGAAAAAAAAAAGTGGTTTGCACATCGCGCTACGACGCCGGGCTACCGGGTTCGAATCCATCAATTTCATCATATCACCATCTTCGCAAATTAGCCAAAAGTGGCACAAAAAGCGAAGTAAAATAAAGCAAATCAATCAATCAATGATAACGTGACGACTGCTGGTGAGCGTTTCTTTCAAAGACATCGTAGGCAAATACGTTTTGATTGATTTCTAACACAGAAGTTTATTTTGCCAATCACTGATTTTATCATCGATGTCAGCCGGTTCTTCTTTTTACTGAAAATGGAATACTTCGATGCAAACCGCACGAACTATTGTTTCAAACGATAATGACTGGACTCGAAACATGTTGGCGGAGGTAAAATCTGGCAAAATCCCTAAACGTCCCTTCTCTAGGAGTGGTTTTGAGGAATAAAGATAAAAGTATCTCCTGATGTTTATTTCGATTTCAGCTGCGGCCGTCTTTCACAGAAAAGGGAATATCCACCCAGGACAAGTTTCTCTGCCATGGTCAATCCCCCTTTTTTCTCTCTCAATTTTGCGCTACTATATAACAGGGTTTCGGAGCGGAGCGAATCAACGCTCCGGCTGTTGCCCACCCTCCGGAGCGAGATTCTAAGAAATGTCTCGCTCCGCTCCGCTCCGGAGCGGAGCAGCGGGAATCGGAAAATTTCTCGCTCCGCTCTGGAGCGAGGAGAGAAATTTTAGAAAATGGTTCACTCCGCTCCCGAGTGGAGCGCTACCTACGCACGCTCCGTTCCGGATCGGAGCAGAGGAGGTTGGAAAATTGCTCGCTCCGCTCCGGAGCGAGGAGCGATATTCTAAGAACTTGCCCACTCCTCTCCGGAGCGCTCCGAGGTTGGATAATACGAGTGTATACAGAAAACTGACGATCAAAGGTTCCGAGTACATTAGTAATTTTGTTTGTAGAATTTGTACGGCATTTGAAAATCGCCCGTTATTGTTGTTATAAAACTGATTATTACTACAGCTAACGCCACGGAAACAGTCCAGACAAGATTACGTCACTCACCTACAGTGTTGCCAATAAGCAAGGAATATTCCTTACACAATACACCAGGAAGGCATAATCAACCGCATACGTATAACGCGCAATGTGTCAACTGTGAAGCGTAGAAGTGTGGCAAACCTGGAGGGCCAGGGGTGTGGAGGAGGCAAGGGGAAGCTTCGATCTTCACTGGACTGTTTTCGTGAAGAGAGCGATATTATTATTATTATTACATTTTCATTTATCACTTTTACTACTCTACTACTACTTCTGGGGACAATATATTTCAATAGCAGGTGTGCCACCTGTGGTTTTATAAGTTGAGAGAATGGAACCACTCTCTCATTTCCTGCCACCAGGTATCGCGACTGAAACTCATTTCGGTTCAACTTCTGGTTCGGGCTAAGCACTTCGGCATATCGGCCCGACGTTACAGTCCACGCCGCGGGAGAAGTGAGTTATTCCGGAATATTTGTTCAAGTAACACTGGCGAAACTTCTGCAGAGAATCCATTCGACCTTCTAAAGGCCAGGAGCGCGTAGAGGAAAGGCGAAGCAACTTGTACGGAGGAAGATAAAAGGCAGACAGGTGTTCATGCAAAACACTCGCTGGTTCATGATTGCCATATCTGTCTTTTACGCTAGTTATGTATGATACTTTGAATGTAGCGAAAGGGAAAAGTTTAAAGTAAATGGAAATTCAGGTTGCTAATTTTAACTTTTCGATTTTTGAATGTATGAAGTTGAAAATCGGAATCATGTTTATTAATGTTACCGTAAACACGGCTAATTAGGAAACGTTTTAATTTGAAATACAGAGTTTTCATATCTAGAAAACATGACACTAGAAAGTTGAAAACCGGCTTAACCAAAAATGTAAGTTGCCACATTTGGTTTAATTTTATGAAGGTATAAAGTCGAAAATCGGAATGCTGTTTGTATACAGCCGAACAGGGGAATTTAAATAATATGAAATACAGGGTTGTCATATCGATTCTTTTTCCCAATTTTAAAGGCAGGAAGTTGAAATAGGTATTTAATGGTTACATACGTATACTACTGCAAAAAATTACAAATTGTCTGGTTGCCATATCTAACATTTCAAGTTTGTAAGCAGTAACCTGGAAATATGCATGGTGGTTATAAGAAAATTGCAAAAATTTTGGAAAAACGACGAATGGAATGTTGGTTTATTTAACTTTCTGAGTCTAGAAAGCCAGAAAACGTATACGTATAAAATTAATATTTTTTTTGTATTAAGTACGTTGTACACAGCAAACTGAAAGCAAGTTTTCAGTAATGAACAATGTGTAGTCAGCAGATAAGTCGAAAGAAGATGT
The DNA here is from genome assembly GCF_977018435.1 of Lepisma saccharinum. Taxonomy (NCBI): domain Eukaryota; kingdom Metazoa; phylum Arthropoda; class Insecta; order Zygentoma; family Lepismatidae; genus Lepisma; species Lepisma saccharinum. Next base: position 62,683,768 of record NC_139230.1, on the reverse strand, counting down.
ATAAACCTTAATAACCGTGATATACACAAAATGTAATATTATCTACATGGATAGGGGCATGTCCTGAATTTTATGGTTTCATTTTGAAAAACAGGGCTGCGAGCAATACGTGCCTTCCTCACTGATGGCATTTGATTTGATTTTTGTTACTTATCTTTGAATTTTGGCTAATCGCGACGATGATAATCAGAGAATTGATAAATGTGTACTGCAAAAAAAAAAAGTAGCGAGCTGTACCCCTATAACATAGTGGTAACAACGTCGCCTTGTAATGAAGGGGCACTGGGATCGATACCCGGTGGAGGGATATAGTGGCTCGAATCCCACTTTAGGTAGAATTTAAACTGGAGGACTATTCTCGATAGCGTATTATTGAGTTTTAAATCCACCAAACGTCCATAACAAAAGGCATTGTTTCAACGTATATTGAATATATAATTGCAATGTATATTGTGATAAATTAATTCTTAAGCAAATATACATTTGTAATTCTGTTTAACAATAAGAGACTTCACTTTCCTTTACATCTATTCACAAGAGCATAAAAATACAACTTGGAAATTAATTTCCAAATGAACAACCTCTTATTCATATCTTTTACGTATGTGTGTGTGTATGTGTTTTCTGAAATCTGGCAAAGTCCTAATTATGTATTCACTTCATAAGTGTCTATTACATAACAGAATGCATCATTGGGTATTCAATATCAGACGAATAAGGAATTCCATGGGAATATTTCTGCGAGTTCGTGGATGTGAGTTCAGCTCTCAACGACAAATGGTGTTGGTTTGACCCGCGTTAATGTCATTGGTGTTTCCTTTGTGTTTGTTTCTCTATCACAGTATGTTTCTTTTCCATAGTTTCGGTGTCCTATTTTTTACCGATTTATCTAGGATTTGTTTAAAATTACGGATCATGAGAAATATACGATTAAAGGCAAGGCAAAGGTAATAGTCCGGAAAAGACATATTGAATCTTATACTTAGTTGAAAGGATAATTGGTCATTGTTGATTACAATTATAGAGTGTCGTACCCCGCTCCGCTCAAGAGCGAGGAGTGGAGTAGAACTGACTAGGGATGGCCAAACGGATCCGGGTCCGAAAATCCCGGATCCGGATCCGAAAGTTCCGGATCCGAGAGTCTCGTATCTCAATCCCATTATAATATTACCACACCTTAAAAGGTATTATGATCTTCGATTACAAAAACAATTTTTATCAAGATTTTTTTTCAAGTGTTGTTCCTAAAATAATTTGCTACGCATCGGCTAACACACTCGTGCACAAAAATAATCTTACTTGTTTAACATAAAATGTCAGAGGTGATTTTGTAAAGGCCATTGAAACGAATATGTATTCATTCGAATGTATTGGAAATGGAAACACACATAAAGATGAGACATTCCATTCCAGGATGAAACCCTTAACACATTTAACAAGATAGAAATGTTATACAAAAATTATACAATTGTTCTACAGTTACAGTTTTAAAAATTAAAATAAAACATTATAATATATGCAGTGTTATATAATTACAAAGTGTAAGACTAACAAGGGAGGTTATATAAGTGTCCCCCTCCGATTTCCATGAAACTTCGCAGGTGTATAGAGGAGCCCAAAGAAAGAAATAAGTGTTTTTTGTTTCAGCTAAAAAACTGTTTTAGGGGGCAAAACCCCTTCAAATGTCAAGATGAGACAAATTGAAGTGAGAATCTGACCCCTGTGTCCCCCTCCGATTTCCATGAAACTTGGCAGGTTTATAAACGGATACAAAAGAAGAAATACGTGTTTTTTTTTGTTTCGGCTAAAAAACGGTTTTAGGGGGCAAACCCCCCTCAACTATCAAAATGAAGACAATTTAAGTGGGCATTTGACCCCTGTGTCCCCCTCCGATTTCCATGAAACTTGGCAGGTGTATAGAGGGGCCCCAAGGAAGAAATACGTGTTTTTCTGTTTCAGCTAAAAAAAACTGTTTTAGGGGGCAAAGCCCCTTCAAATGTCAAGATGAGGACAAATTGAAGTAAGGATCTGACCCCTGTGTCCCCCTCCGATTTCCATGAAACTTGGCAGGTGTATAAAGGGACCCAAAGGAAGAAATTCGTGATTTTTTTGTTTCGGCTAAAAAAAACTGTTTTAGGGGCAACCCCCCCCCCCTCAAATGTAAAAATGAGGACAAATTTAAGTGGGCATTTGACCCCTGTGTCCCCCTCAGATTTCCATGAAATTTGGCAGGTGCATAGAGGCGCCCTATGCCCCTTGTTTCTTCCTATGCCATATTTACGTGGTTTCGGGGTCAGATCCCCACTTCAATTTCTCCTCATCTTAACATTTGAGGGGGGGTTGCCTCCTAAAACCATTCTTTAGCTGAAACACAAAAAAACGTACTTCTTCCATGGTGCCCCTCTATACACTGCCAAGTTTCATGGAAATCGGAGGGGGACACAGGGGTCAATTCCCACTTCAATTTGTCCTCATCTTGACATTTGAGGGGGGGGGTGCCCCCTAAAACAGTTTTTTAGCCCAAACAAAAAAACACGTATTTCTTTGGGCCGCTCTATACACCTGCCAAGTTTCATGGAAATTGGAGGGGGAGACTTAGACCTCACTTGTAAGTGTATTAATTACAAATCGCGCACACACACACATATGTGTGTGTGTATTAACAGGTAACAATATGTTATAAACACATTCTTACTTTCCAAAGCGCTCATGTGGGATGGCAAAACGGATCCGGATTTCGGATCCGCCAGGATCCGGATCTGGCCATCCCTAGAACTGACGCTTCGAAATCGCTCCGGAGCGCTCCTTTAGTACGCTCCGCACTCTGCTCCGAAACCCTGCTATATAAACCAAGAATCATGTCATGGCGCCTGTACTCTCTCGGGTTATAGTTTATGACAGGAAATCGGTCGAAGGTTGTGGTCACAAACAAGTAATTCAACTGCGTTCCATCGTCGGACAGAACGTGCTTCCACCTTGCAATCCCTGTTACAAAATTCTGGTGATTAGCTCTATCGCTAATAGATGTTTGCTGTCTTTCTTTCTTCTATTCTAATGTGATCAGGTCTGCACAAGAAATAAATGTGTATAAAATATTAATAATATTGATGCGCGAGGCCCTATGCGGTGGCACGTGTCGCACACCCCTAACGCGGTCCTGCCACCGGGTATCAAACCCGGGAACCCCTTGATTAGAAGGCTACCACTGCGCCATCGTGAAGGCCCTCGTGACAATTTGAGAATTAATACGCATTTAGATATTGTTCTCTCACAAATTACTCGTTATAATTACCTGTGCGGTCTACAAATTACTCTTTACGTATATTACAGTGTTGCTTAAGTGATAACGTAGTTCAGCTATCGTCCAATGCTGTATTGTTTATTCCACCACAAAAAGTCTCAAAAAGTTGGATGCATGCTAACTGTGTCGACAAGCATGCCCTAAATACTCTGCTTGCGTTTGCCTTTGAACGTTTTCCCATCCTTTCAGCATCATTTTCGTTTAACAGAAGAGATGTTTAATAACAAATCCTAAAATGTTAAAAACATTGTGGATTGGTTATATTGTTCAATAAAACTTGCCTCTTAATATTTTCTTTGCAAGGGCGAAATTAGCTACTTAGCGCCCCTAAGAAACGATGCCTCCCCTTATCTCGAAACGACTATAGTGTACTATTGACTAACTACATAAGCTTCACAAATAATAATAATAATAATAATAATAATAATAGCAATAATTATAATAATAATAATACATGTACGTACATTGAGCTTACCCAGTACTTGTCAAGCAGGGAATGTTTTGTAGCGTATCGTGTTCGTCTATTAAACAGCACATCAATTTTTGCATTCTATCTCACTACTTCAGCTTTTTTATTGCTTTGTCTTTCGCCAATTTTCAGTAATAAGAACCACTCAGTTTTCTTTTCGAATGTCACTCATTCTTCAAGAATCAAAACTGTTTAAATCACACAACCTCATTCTACTGAATCCACGTTGGACGACCGCTAAAAATTGCATTGCCGCTTGGCTTTTGCTCACTTCAAATTTATCAAGTCTTCATTATTGTCGGCGGTAATTCCATGCTAATTCACCTAGCCCATGTCACCATGTCAAACGAAATTTTGTATTTGTATTAGTGCATTTATTTTAACTCTCCATAAGTGTGTTCCATAAATTACTCATAGCATAAATTTTATACATGAGCTATCAAAACTTCACAACTTTTTTTTCCATAATATGTTAGAACATATTTAGAGGATTAGTGAAACACAAATACAGATAAGTTCAAAGGACCACCTTTGGCTCAAATATTAATTTATAAAATTTGATGCTTTTTGCAGTAAGAAACATGTTTTGTTTATGCAAAATCATTTTTTTCCAAAGATGGGAAAAAACAGATAAGTCTTCGGGTATTTTTTATTTGAATCTGCACACTTTCATTGGTTTACAGAAAATACCGTAAACAGGCCTTGGTCTTCCCTACTGCACTCCTGCAACGAAGAGTGCGGAGTGATATATACTTATTAGAAAAACCTGCTAACATTGACCTTCCGTAACTGAAAAACTGTAAGGTCCAGGGAGGAAAAAATTGAATGGGTTTCTTACCTAGGTCAAAGCTACAAGTATACAAAATTTCGTTGGAATTCGTGTCGGTGGGGGACATTTCAGTTCTTCATTGAGAGAATTGACATGGAATGACCCAAGGAGACCAGTTTGATGTTTCTAATGTTGCCTAACAAGTGATGAAATGCAAAACTGGTACACGTGCTATATTGTCTGTTGCAGTTTACAGAAAGGTAGTGAGTAGGCTACATTGCCTCTGACTTGATCAATATTAGTTCATCTTTCTTTACTCTCAAATCACTACTTAAAGAAAGAAATTTTAAAAATTATATAATAATGAAACGTACTAGCTTAAAAGCCGCCAAACCCTCTAATCTGCCGTCCTAGGCACCTGCTTATCTGCCTAGGCTAAAATACGCCCCTGCTTCAAAGTAATGTGGTGGAAGTTATTGTGAGCGGGAGGGAAGAATTTTGAACTCTATAAAACAGACAACCTTGAAGCAACTGATAATAAGATGTAAATTTTATTGAGAAACATGACGAACCTAAGACAAGAATAACAGCCATGATTGTTAAGAGAATTGGCAGATACTCTTACTTACCATTTGCCTGGGCTTCCATTGTTTCTGCTTCAGCACTGCTAGAAACGTATTTACAACACTAACACTGCTAACGCAATGAGACTACGAAGTAATTGTCTGCACGTATACAATAGCCTGTGCTAGGATACGGCCGAAGGAATGTATGACGTAAAGCACAATCGTATCCTTTTACACTGACCACGATCCTTATCATTTCCATAGCTGTCTCATACATTGTTTATTCCTGTCAACGGTATGCGAAACATTCGCAGCTACCCTTAATTGTGGGTTATAGACAAGCTTTTGAGTAGACGATGAAACTCCGATCAGTACCTCATACGCTTTACATAGAATTCAACGATGTTTGAAGTACGACATCCAAATCCAATAAATATTTGGAAATATTGTCATTTCTTAAAATCGACCTTTATGTGCCGACTCAAGAGAGCTGCATATCGGTCAGAATCGCTTAGTAGGCCCGCCTGGCTGGTGGGCGGGCGAGTAAAACTATGGGCCCGTTCCGAAAGTCGCACGAGTTTAACGCGTTAAACGAGTTATGGTAACTGGCCTTTCCATAAGTGCTTCCGTGCGTTTCGTGAGTTTCATTATGCTGTCCCAAAAGTCGCATTCCGTGCGTTTCGTGCAAGAACGAGATTCACCAAACGCACGGGCCAGGATGCTGGTTTGTTCCGTGAAAATCGTCTGCTCCTTGCAGACAAAGCGCGTGCTGATGGATTCAAACTGCACTAGTTCGGAAAATGTATTATAATTTTAACAGATAGCGATATGAAGCAACATGCACAAGATAAGTATGCCTTGACCGTTCTTAGAATGTGATTAAAATGAGTAACAGTGGCCATAATAGAGTTTATTTTTGCCATAAGGACATTCCTTCCGCTGACGCCATGCGGAAACTTTCTCTAAACAAAACGCTGCGCCTGCGCTTTCGCCTAGAGTGTCCCATAAGTCTGTAAAATAACTGGTTTCACCAGATTCACGAGCCCAGTTATTTTCGTTGAATGCGTTCGTTTCGTTAAGACTTTCGGAACGCACCCTATATAGCCTACCTGAGTTTTGACCCGTCAAGGGTCGAAAGCCCACGGGTAACTGCAAGGCCTTGCAAGACGAAGCTCGCTTATCTTCAGCGAACGCTCATTCCGGTTTTGCACCGTCTCCAGATACATGAGTCACGCAGTCACCGTTGCCAACTTTTCGATTCTAAACTGTACTAGGAGCACTTAAAATGTTCATCACTTTTATCAATTTGAAATTGCAGACATTTATTCCTTGGTAGAAAACATTTGTATCACTCACACCCAGTGGCGGTGATTGGGTTCCAAAACTAGGGGGCCAAGGTGCAAAACTGGGGGGGGGGGGGGCAAGGACAGTTTAATTTCCCTTGATACATGAGGTTAGCGTGGTGCAAAAGTTTCAAAAAGTCGGGGGGGGGGTGCAACTGCACTCTCTCGGCCCCGCCCCTAATTGCCGTCACTGCTGACACCTGGAAAGGAGTACGAACCAAGTGTCGCAAAAAGTGCCATCGTAAATATTTTGGAACTTTGTGTTACTGGTGGTTGTTGTACATTATACTTTGGGGGGGGGGTGCTCCCCTATGGCGCAGTGGTAGTGTCGTATAATCAAGGGGTGGTTCGATACCCGGTGGAGGCACATGGTGATTCGGATCCCACTTTAAACTATACGTCCAGTCCCGATTAGCCTTATTGTGAATAAATTGACCAAATAAATGAATCAGTCAATCAAACAGATTTTCTCTCTGGTGTAATTTTGCCAATTCAATATCCGAATTAGTTGCTCAAGATCCCCCCCCCTGAACACTAAGGCACGATGGTCCATAATATGGAACATGAAATCAGAATTTGCATTATGAAAGGTTTTTCAATATTGTCATCTCTTTCAACAAATCGTCCTTCTCTCATGTTGTTGTAACACCATTAAGCCTTGTTTCCATGATATTAAAAACTCAATATGCTGACCAACGCAGAAATTTATTTTATTTTAAAACATAAACTAAACGAAACATTTGAACCTTCTACCAAGGTCTTCTTCAGACTCTGTACCCAGTACAAAAAAAATGTTGTTGCTAAGCCCCGCGACAGGTTAACCTTGCAGCAACTTTTCGCATATATAGACCCAAACGTGCGCGCAGAAAATAGTTCAGCTGCAATACTGCGGATTTTCTCACCGTCTTGTGTTATGAACAGCTCAGCGGTTAAGGCGAGACTGGCACGGGGATGCTGAGTGCCGCTCTAGAGTGGATTGATACATAAAACCTGCTGCAAACTTAACCTGTCGCGGGGCTTAGTTATCTAGTTCTACAGACAGCATTGATAGTAATAAGATGCAAAATATAATTATTGTTAGCTTGTATCTTCATACGGGTTCAAATAGCAGGCAATTCCATTTACACATTTCAACAAACGAACAACGAAAAAATAAACCGAGAGAAGATTTACGATTTCAAGACCAGAAAAGTGGCATAAAATGAACAAAACACACAAACCTATTTCAAGACCTTCGAAACAAATTTGGAAAATATGTGCTAGTTGGTTTGACATAATAATGAAACTAATTTGAGAAGTTACAAAAATCTTAGGTACTGTGGCGTAGCAACATATCGCGAGGCCCTGGGCGAGATTAGAATGCAAGGTTCTTTAAGTTTGAAATATGGATGTGAATCGATACACAGTCATCAAGGAAACGTCAGCAAATTATTATATTTATATAATAGCCTATAAAAATAACTCATTTCTGATGAAAATTATATTTAATAGTACGCGACAGAGAAATTTACACTTGGCAGAGCTACATTAACACGCTGCTGGAATTTTCATTAACCATGGCAGTAGTAATAGTACGTTTTTTAAGACGTTCTTTAAGCAGTAAGACAACTGAAATATCCTTAAATATGCTAAATTTTCTTTAAAAAATTCAGAAATACAAACTAAGAACCTTTAAATATAACCTATATATTATTTAATGACTAGTTCTTTGTTTCCTCATTTCAAAATTTGTAGGATGTAAATGTCACAAACCATGGCTTAAGTATAAAATATTGAAGGGCGCACATAAAATGTCTGTGCTTGATAGAGCGGGGACCTGGGTCTGCGCTAAACTACAATCCTGTCTAGGGGCCCAAAGTATCTACCTACTCTTCGACACAATCGGTTTCAACATCAACAAATCATAAAACGATAGTCATTTGCCCCATAAGTGTGAAATCTTTGGTGTAATCAATTGATACAGCTAATTTGACTTTTTTTAATTAGCAATTTTGACTTTGTTGCACATTAATTGTACCAGTTAACTTTGAATTTTAGGGCTTAGATTATAATAATAATTGTAAATCTCATTTTGTTGTTACGTCTTAATGTTCTTGTAATATTAAATATTTGACGCAGTGGCGTAACATAATCGTAAAGTACGCGTCCGCAAGAAACAAATTTGGGTCCCTCAAGTACAGTCAGATTCTTCCTGGAAATTTATGTAATTTCTTAGAATGGCTAGTTGTGGCTACACTTACATTAATAATTATACAAATCGATGCTGTAGCTCTGAATTTTCACATATTACAACACATCTTTCTTTGACATTTATGTATTCAAAAGAAGAAAATACAAATACTTACTTATCGCCTCCCCCGCCCCTCTTAACAGCTGGGTGGATAAAAATAATGTTCTTTATATTTTTTTATATTTCTTATTTAAATCGATCTTTTCTTTGGCAACGTACATATAGACATATATATATTTTTTTAAATAGAAAGGCTTTTTCTGATAAACGGCCCTGTAAAATATTTGAAAAGTTTGATTAAAGCAAATAACAAATTACATGTAAATATGCATTGCTCTGTTTCTTGAACTGAACATAATGAACCTAATATGAAAATGTTTGTTAAGTGTGTTAATGAAACTATTATAATTTCAGTAACTTTTCTTACAGTGAAAATAATATATTCTGGATGTACTTTATAATTTTAACTTAAAATAATATTTACAGTCTTTGAAGCCGAATTTTAGAGGTTTTAATAATAGTTAGCCAAATATCAGCTGCCATATTTATTTACAGTTTAATGAAAATTACACTACTTACGGTTTAACATGATTAGTATTTTGAATATTATTTTATTTTATTTAAAAAATGTGCTATTTTTGCTTATAAAAATTATTGAATTTTAAATCAAAGGACATTTAAGTGGGTATTTTTTCAGATGACATATTACATTTATTTTCGTATGAGCTTCACCCCATCAGTACATATATTTTGTCTCCTTTATTTCCTTTCTTAGAGCATAATAAACACCATTAAATGAATACGAGATTAATATACTTTCACAAAAAGTGATTCTGATATCTACAAATTTCTTATGTACATTATTCTGTAATTTTATTTAAAGTGATTTCAATAAGTGATTTTTTTAAACAGAATTCTCCAATTTAAATCTTGATTTAAATCAAACCACCTTGCTTAACAGAAAGCTGGCTTCTGGGCAGCGAATAACACTTTTACATTAGATCTTGCCCTTTCTCGTTCAAGAGTGAGATTACTGAGTCCGCTAAATTTGGACTGAATCATACCATTCGACACTACCTTCCAGAAGTTTTTCCTAAGTTTCAATTTTGAGAAAGGTAGTTCTTTTTTCGTGGTTGTTACTTGAAGAGTAGGAAACAAACAGAAGGCGGTACAGGATATAGAGAACACTGGAAGCTAGTGTAGAGCTATCAAGGAGAAGAAACTTTGCCAAGGCACTTGATTTCAGATTTAAGCACATTCCTGAAACGTGGAACTTTATCAGGATATTCTGAAGATAAATCATCTTCGTGCCCGTTACAGAGGGCAATAGCTACATCTGAAGTTGTAGGAAGGAAGGAAGAACAGCTAATATTATCCATACCCTTCTTCAGCTTAAAACACCAGAAGCATTAAATGCTCCATACTTTGCTCTGTGGCAGTTTGAGGTGCTTTATCATGAACATATTAAAATCGGGTAGGATATACAAGGTCACGAGACAAAAGAAAAGTCAAGACAAATATATATATATATATATATATATGTGTGTGTGTGTGTAGGGTGACTAGACGTCCTCTTTTATCCGGACATGTCCTCCTTTTTAGGTATCTGTCCGGCGTCCGGGCGGATTTTTTAGAAATCGGTAAATGTCCTCCTTTTTTGGATCGAGTATAGCAGCGACCATAGCAAATGTGTTGCATAGAAAACACACAACGATCTTCATTTAAGGCATATGCTCACCTAGCATCGGGGAGCTGAACACGATCACTTTCTCAGCTGAGTCATTAGTAGGGTGCGGATTTATATGCACTAAAAACCTCTGAAATAGGCAGTCAAATAGGCACCAAAATGATAAAAATAGGCACTTACAAACACTATAAATTTAGAAAAGGTACGAAAATAGGTACCCTAAAATTTTTTAAACTACATTTAAACAGACAATGAATGTGAACTTATTTCAATTCTCTTTTTACAATGCACAGTTATACTGTATTAGCACTTCAGTTTATACATGAAAGTGGGCTAACGATTAACAAACTCACATTTATACTCTTTTGATCGAAATTCACATTTGCGGGGAGTCGTCAAATAAAGTAATTCTCACAAGAAGAGCTTGTGCTAACGACTGTGCGAATTTAAACAGTTAATGAAAAAGCAATTTGCACCATTGTAAGAAAAAAAATATTTTGTACAATGTTCCAATTGAGACCCTCTAATATGTCGAATACCAGATTTCAGTCAGTACAACATAAACAAAGCCTTCTATCCTTCAATGTAGGGAAAGCCAAAGGAACATAACAAAAGCTGAAATATGCAAAAATTGCAGAATCGCCATTTTTTAGCACAATAAAGCAAAATAGGAATTTATAGCCACTATAAAAATGAGTTTTCGAACTAGAAACACCATGAAACGAACTTTAGACATTAAAGCCTGTTTTACTACAAAGCGATATAAAAGGCAAATAGACAAAATTCCGCACCCTAGTCATTAGTATTATTCTAACCCATTGCTTCGCCCTCTGAAATGGCTGGAACGCACGTAGTCTGTGCAGTTCCTTTTCAATTGATTGATTTGGTTCATTTTACGTCGCTTTTCTGCCACTTTTAGCTAATCGCGAAGATGAGGATGAGCGATGATATGATGATTTTGATGAAGGGGCACTCACAAAGAACACCCATGCCCAGGCTGGGATTCGAAACCGGGACCGTTGGCGTTGTGGCGCGATACGCTAAAAACTCCGCCACGGAGATCGGCCAGATCCTTTTCAAGTTACACATACACGATACAGAACATATAGTGAGAATTTTGATTATTAAGTAATATTTACTTTCATGAAATAACTATTGGTTTGGGTAATTGGTGTTTTAAGTCCCCTTTGTGCACAGTAAAGCTAATCGGGACTGGGCCTACAGTTTATAGTGGGATCCGAACTACTATGTGCCTCCACCGGGTATCGAACCCGGGACCCCAAGATTACAAGGCAACGGCGCTACCACTGCGCCATTGGGGAGGCCCCATGAAATAACGAAGCGAAAGCAAATTCAACAATGATCTTGCAAGATAATATCCAGCTTTTAAAGGATGGAAAAAATTAATATGAGATAAAGTGTAAGGTGGCTGTCACTTTCCCCTGCTGTTGAAAGAGTGCTAGAAATGTTCTTGGCATTAAAATCATATTTCTTTATCCAATCTAAACTATCCAAAATTTTAATTCGGTTTTTGGAAATAAGTTAAAGCGAATCTTACTTGTTACATTTGCATTCACTTGTGGGGATATTTCATTCTAATATCCAAGAATTAGAAATGGAGTAAAATTCTGTGCTTCAAATTGTAGATAATCTTTGTCATTTGTGTAGTAACAGATTAGAAGATTCTTTCTTTGATTAAAGGTAAAAGGAAAGGAAGTTATTGAAAGAGATCACCTGAAAAGTATATGTGAGGAAAATGTTAGTAAGATTTTTTTTAATATTGATTACGTTCTTATGAGTAATGGCAAATGTTTTGCCATATTTTTGCGGTGTCCTCTATTTTATGGCTTTGTCCTCCTTTTCGCCATTCCTCTTTTTTGAAAGTATGTGTATGGTCACCATATATATATATATATATATATATATATATATATATATATATATATATTTACGTATATATATATATGTGTGTGTGTGTGTGGGTGTGTGTGTGTGTGTGTGTGTGTGTTTTATTGATAACATTGAAATACTTCGATTACAAGTAAAATTGATAATTTTCGAAATTGTGTATTCAAACACAGCCCTTTTACATCTTGGAGTGAGCTTAGTTCCACCACTGGTTCTACCAGAGAATATTGTGGTTCTACCACGCCTGACCTAACAACAGTTACATCTTTTAAATTTGTTACATCAACATATTCCCGTTAATTTTAAAACACGTAAAATATTTTATTGGGTATATTTACCGGCGATGAAGTGTCGAATCCCTCGTGTTGGTTTCCAGTCTTTTCGCTTATCCACTGATTTTTCCGTATCAGGTCTGTCAGAAAATGATGCATACGTAGATACTTCAGTAAAAATTTTCGTTCCCGACCTCATATTGAAACCAACAGCAACACAAGAATTGTCACCTTTTAAGTCCACTTTATGCACAGTAAGGCTAATCGGGACTGGACCTACAGTTTAAAGTGGGATCCGAACCACTATTTGCCTCCTAATCCGGGATCCCTTGATTACAAGGCAACGACGCAACCACTGCGCCATCGGGAGGCAATGATCAGTATTGAATCAGTAGTTTTAGATGTGCTTCAAAAATTGATTTCCTTATTCCTCTGCTGGGCACGTTGGAAATAATACGTGGATGGGCACTTGGGTTTCTTTAAGACCCCAGCTTTATGTTTTAAGGAAATTGAAATTGGTGGATAATATATTGCATGCAAATCATTACTGTAACTCAAATAAGTGTTTTCACCTTAAATTTATTTTATATTTGGGATAACACTGCAGCGAGGCCAACCAACAATTCAATTCTGAGGAATTCTCAAATCTCCCTTAGAAATTTCAGATAACTCCTATTTCTAAACCTACAGAAAGATCAAGATATAACCTTCCTTTTTTATATATTTGACAATAACAACATAGTTTTACCTGTTTTTAACAAATTAGAAACATTACAGTCTATAATCATATTTTCAGACCTTAGATTAACCACCCGGGAATCTAACCCGGCTCTCCCGCGTACAGTCAGACGCCATACTGACTGTACCACCGAGGCTCTGGATTGGAGGTAGGCAGGGCTTTATCCATAATTTTCAATCGAAGATGGGGAGTGTGGCCTTTTGTGAAGAAGTTGAAATGTAAACAATACATTAGGTTAGTTGGTATCAATAAAAGATATCCGGGAAACGGGACTTGTTGCGTAATACTGGGCAGCCAGACCAACCGACAATCAGAATTCTGGAACCAGCAAATGATACTATAATAATAATAGTAATAATAATAATAATAATAATACGATAATATAATAATAATACTAATAACATAATATTAATAATAATAATATCGAGCTGTAGAAGAAACAATAAATCGAAATTATCATTGGGGTCCTCAAAGGCCCCAAGTGCCCGTTCGAAGTGGAATTATATTTAGGACCAATTAACGAAAAAAAATAGTTTTTCGGTTATAATATGACGATGTTATAGAAAATTAATCAAAATAAGATATTTCAACCGTTGGTGACACCAGTATATATAATTTAGTCGTTACCCTTGAAAAAAACACATACCCCACGTGCCCAGCGGAGGGTTAAACAGAATCCAATTTGTCCACTCTGACGGTACTGCAGAAGTTGTTTTCTAACCTTACAAATGATAATTAATTAACATGTAGGACTATGACTGCGAGCAAAGAAAATTGCCCAAGCATGCTGATTTTCACACCGCATTGCAATGATTGTCCTCCTCCGTAGCCGAGCGGGTTAAGAGTGGGCTGGAGGTTGGCATGAAAGTAGTTTCCTGGCCCGATGCGATACAGAGACACCTAGCGACATATCAGTGAACTAGCAATTTTTCTCTGTTGTGTCCTAAACTAGAGGAAGAGCACAGGCCGGAGGGCAGAGGACCTCCCCCCCATGGTGGAAAGACTTGCCACCAAGTGTCCCCCCTGCCTTCACCACCCCCTCTCCTTCGTGACCGCTGCGAAAGGGCACCACCTGTTTCATTTCATTCTGGTTCCGGCTTGTTTCAAGATTTCTCCACTGGCAAAATATTCACTGCTGGCTGGCCCTTGCTTGGAAAGTCAGGACCTTCACAAATGAGATTTGGATTGAATAAATTTTGTTGATTACAGTGGCTGCTATAATTATGTAGAATTTCTCTTTGTGCGGTTGAGATTATAAATTGAGAGTAAAGAAGGTGGTAGAGATTATCAGTTGAAAGTAACGACGAATCAAGTAAGAATAACTAATTGAAAGTACGCTGTGTAAATGTATAGCATACCAGTGGCAGTGATAACAAGGCAGAGGCATACTAGTCGCCATTTACTTTCTTTTTTTTGTAGGGGGTTTCATGTTGATACAAAATTTGTATCTAATAGTAATAAGCACAAACAATACTAACAGTTATTATTTTAACTACTACGAACAGTGCTGATAATAATTCGAGATGGACGGGAGCGAGACTATTTCGAATTTAAAGGAAAAAGTCTTGGATATGTGGAATGACCTAGGGATAATCAGAAGAGGCGAAAGACAAACCAATGGAACAAAATGTACAACTACAGTAGTAGCAATGATGTAAGGTAACGAATAGGTAAACGTTGAACTTACACTTTATGTATTACCCATCTTAAAAACAGCTCAAACGTATTTGAAACTTTCTACATGTTATCATTTTGTATCATTATGACACGTGCTTCCCCTCGAACTAATATTTATTGTTGTTAATTTCCTTTGTCGTTGCACAAATGTTTATTGCTCTTTCCAATTCTAGAAATATTTTTAATGTTATTCGTAATACCTTTAATTTGCTGCGTGATTTTTGTGTTATTTAATATTAAGACCTATTACTGATGATGTCACAGAATAGTGACTCACCTGTATGTATATATCTTGTAAGACCTGATGCTATGGTAATTATGGACTGTGTTTAGTTTTTAGCTTTGGCTTTCGCACCCCTCAGGATAAGTCACGTATCATATCTGGTCATCTTGCTCCGAAATAACTACAAGTATTACGGTCACAATGGCAGTCTTACGGATGACGTCAAGATGGAATGTTTACTGGAAACCGAACAATTGAAATGTAACACCACCGAGAGTGTAGATACGTTGATTGATTGGTTGATTATTTTTCGTCGCTTTCTGTCACTTTTGGCTAATCACGACATAAAATGGTGATTACATGGAATTGATGAAGGGATACTCGCAAAGAACATCCGTGCCCTGGCAACTTATAATCCCCACCCTACCATTAATTTCAAATGATAATACGCACCTCACCATTACTTTCAATTGATAATACCCACCTCCCCATTACTTTCAATTGATAATACCCACCTCCCCATTACTTTCAATTGATAATCCCCACCCTACCATTACTTTCAATTGATAATACCCACCTCCCCATTACTTTCAATTGATAATACGCACCTCTCCATTACTTTCAATTGATAATACCCACCTCCCCTTTATTTCAATTGATAATACCCACCTCCCCATTATTTCAATTGATAATACCCACCTCCCCATTAATTTCAATTGATAATGCCCACCTCCCCATTACTTTCAATTGATATCCCCACCCTACCATTACTTTCAATTGATAATACCCACCTCCCCATTACTTTCAATTGATATTCTCCACCCTACCATTACTTTCAATTGATAATACCCACCTCCCCATTACTTTCAATTGATAATACGCACCTCTCCATTACTTTCAATTGATAATATCCACCTCCCCATTATTTCAATTGATAATACCCACCTCCCCATTATTTCAATTGATAATACCCACCTCCCCATTATTTCAATTGATAATACCCACCTCCCCATTATTTCAATTGATAATACCCACCTCCCCATTACTTTCAATTGATAATACCCACCTCCCCATTACTTTCAATTGATAATACCCACCTCCCCATTAATTTCAATTGATAATACCCACCTCCCCATTATTTCAATTGATAATACCCACCTCCCCATTATTTCAATTGATAATACCCACCTCCCCATTATTTCAATTGATAATACCCACCTCCCCATTATTTAAATTGATAATACCCACCTCCCCATTACTTTCAATTGATAATACCCACCTCCCCATTATTTCAATTTATAATACCCACCTCCCCATTATTTCAATTTATAATACCCACCTCCCCATTACTTTCAATTGATAATACCCACCTCCCCATTATTTCAATTCATAATACCCACCTCCCCATTATTTAAATTGATAATACCCACCTCCCCATTACTTTCAATTGATAATCCCCACCCTACCAATACTTTCAATTGATAATACGCACGTCTCCATTACTTTCAATTGATAATATGCACATCTCCATTACTTTCAATTGTTTATCCCACCTATTACTTTCAATTGGTAATCCCCTTACCTCACTATTACTTTAAATAACTAATCCCTACCCCCCACGTTATATGTAATTCCAATTGCTCACAGCCCCATTATTTGGACTTACTAAATTTCGTGTCTCATTATTTTCAACTTTAACGCCCTATTATTTATTATTTGGATTTACTAAATTCAAATGGAATTCGGTAAAATTTTATGTATAGAGCTCTTAAAATATTAAAAATTTAAATAATGAAACAAAGCATTTGTGGTGGTTGTGCAAAATGCAGCAAACGTATGACGAAGATTAATATGTACACATTCATAATTAACAAAATTCATCAATTAACAAGAATTGTGCAAAATACAAAGAAAGGTAACTAGAAAGAGAGAATGAATTATTTACAATTAAACCTAAACATATGGCTTGTCCTACAACGTTTACATCAATATTACAATAAATAAATTAATTAAAATTCTATATATTACAGGTATGATGAAACAACGATATTCTAGTTGACAACTTGTTAACAAATGTCTGATTGTAGTTATTGTGGAAAATGGTTAAATAGTACGACGTACATATGGGAAAATTACATGAACTTTCAAAACATTGCAACAGATCAAAGAGTACAAATCCACAGTCAATAGAACATATACATTATTAAAAAAAGATTCACATATTAATGTTATTAAAAATCACATTTTCTAGCACTATATTTCGTACAATAATTGAAACTGTAGATAGTTAAACCAAATAAACACTATATTTTATGCAATAATATAAAAAGAAAATAGTTAAATAAAATGTATCACAAATACTTGTAAACAAATCCCTTCTCAAATTTAACATTTTATGAGGCTAAGCCTTTTTTCATCCTTGCTTCCAGTATATAAGAGGGATCTCGGATTGACATTGATCTACTCTGGCGTGGATCCACCAGCTCTGGTAAAAGGCAATTCATGTAGAATTGCTCGAGTTTTGGAAGCATTTTCTCTTCCCAGAACTTATCGTCTCGGTCAATTCTTGCTACTTTTACGCCGAGCGGAGTCCACATTGCATATATGCAATATTCTCTCTTTGTTACGTGCAATTGTCCCTGGACCTGGTAATAGTGGTTATGAGTTGTCTTTATTTCTTCAATTGTGCCTTGTTTTGACAAATTCCACGCAGTAGATTTCTTGGAGCGGATTGCTTCATCAGGTGTTAGCGTAGATGCAGACGAAGGACACTTCACTTCCACTATACCCTTGTCTCCAATTAGGCCATCAGGGGATGCTCCAAGGAATGGTATTTCGGCATCAATGAAGAGTCCACAATCCACCACTGCTTCTTTGAGTTCTTTCTCCACGTCTCTTTTCGCTCTTTCTTCGTTTTCACGTCCATATGCCATTGAAACACAATCAAATTTTGAATACAGAATTTCTCTGACAATTGACTGGCAGCTAGTGGTGGGCAACATCTTGCAGACTCGTCCAAAATACGAGGCAGTCAGAAGTTTCCGGCGTTGCTCCATCCATTGACCACTCCTGGATTGAGCTACAGTCATTCGCTCTATTTTGGCACGTTCTGATTCCGACTTCCGGATGCTGGCGAGAAAGTCCTTGCTCTCTCTCTCAAAATCTACTTCTGGCATGTCGGGTCTCTGTGCATGAGGTCCGTAATTCTCGTCTTGTTTGCCATTCAGTCGCGGGAAAATTGATCTGCGACATTTCTTGCTCGTTGAATGCGACTTTTGTTCTGCCTTCCTTTTTCTGCTCCATTCAGTTTTCTTGGCTATTTCACTAGGACTGCAATTGTACATCTTCTTGTGCAGTTTGTAAAATGCCAAACCAGTGTTATGACGAACAACTGCACCCACACATCTTCCTCCATATGAACGACCAGCAGAATAATTAATCCTCTTTCCTCCAACGAACTTTGCCACAGCAGAATTATAATGTTCCACACGATTACTGTCCACGTCTTGCATGAGACTTCTACTGTGCAAACTAAGTTGCCTCACTACACTGTTTATTTTCTCGAGCAAACCACATTCTTCCAGTTCCTTGATAAAGCACTTTTCATGCAAATCTTTTCTCTTGCAGAAATATTCAGCGCAGCTGTTGTGATTTCCAAATACATGATTGGTTATGTTCAAAATGTCTTTTCTAACATTTTCTGTTTTGTTAGCTGTTGATACATTTTCACTTCTTCGATACTGAACAGCCTTGACAACTGCTGTTCTAAATCGCAGTATGTTCTCGCCCAACTTCTTCCTCATCACTGTCGTGTTTCTCTGTTTGTCACTTTTGATAGTGATATCACGGAGTTTATTGCAGAAGTCTGCAATAAGTTTTTTGTGAGCATGAAACTCTTAATGCAAACAACAAATATTTTGTCAGTCATTCTTGATCATTCGGCTCGGATGTTTCATTAATCTTCCATTATGGAAAACAACTTTTCACCAAGGCAAGTAAAACCAAAATTAATAAAATTTCTTCAGCAAAATAGCTTATTCGAGGATACTCCTATGGGAGATATGAGAAAAATCAAGGATAGCCCACCTCGCGACATTTATTTTTCAATACGAGTTGCACTGCAATTCAATAAGTTCCATTCGAAGGCAGGACTTGCACACTCATCATCAAAAGAAAAGGGAGCAGAGCAGAACAAGAATATTGCCCTTCGCACCCTCTGAAGTCTTGAAACCTGTTTCCAAATTCATCACGTAGTATTTTTACTGTGGACAAATATTCCTGCCATTCATGGTATTCCTGAGAAGTTGAGAAGGACAAATTATAACTTTATTAAAAAAGTTTTAATATAACGGAAGACTGTAACTTTGCAAAATGACCTCCACTTCCTTCAAAATATCAGCCCTTGTGTCACGGGGAGGAATCATTCAAGTAGTTTTACTGTCATATCGAGATGAGAATTGCATCCACGAATGAAGGGAGCTAACCCAGCTAGCTCGCAGACGTTCGTAATTTCACATATTGTGAGCGAAAAGGCAACAACACGAACAATTTCTGCTTTCAATTGTTCGTTGACTAAGTTATCAATCCTCTCCTCAACTGTATTTCTGATTTTTTAATATTTTTTTATTAGCGTTGCTTTTCTGCCACGTTTGGCTAATGGCGACGATGAGGATGAGTAATTGTATGATGAAATTGATGAAGAGACACATACAAAGAACACCCATGCTCAGGCCAGGATTCGAACCCGCAACCTCTGGTGTCGCAACGGGCTGTGCTAACTACTCCTCCACAGAGGTTGGCAAATTTATTTCGTGATATAGAAATACTTCTGAATGAATAAACTTTATCAGGGTACAAATTTTCTACGTTTTTCACTATTCACTTCACAACAAAAGTAAGCATTTCACTTGAAAAATCTACATTCCTCGTCTATAGTCCTTTTCTTACTCCCACGAAGTTTGGGCAGCCATATGGTTCCCTGAAACTTTTACAGAAACTGACTTTTCTTCCAGGTAAATCCTTGAAAATCAAGAAACAGACTCATAGACGACAGAAAGTATGCACGCTGCCCTCCCCCAGCTGGCAAGATATTTTCGTACTTCAGAAGTAACATGTCCATCAGCTTGCTTAGTTGACACAACACCTACTCTATAATGGAGTGTATACCTGTGTAGGGAAAATTGGTCAATGTGTTCAAGTTTGGATGAGTCTGGTCTTGTATCACGAGAAAAGAGAAAACGCGATAACTACAAATGTATAGATAATTTCAAGCATGAAGTGTTAAGTGGGGCCAAGGCGGGCCGCATTAACAGATGCTGGGGCCTACATGCGGCTCGCGGGCCGCGAGTTTGACTGGCCGAAATATCAGGAGAAAAGTTGTTACGCTTCTTCCAGGAGACTCGAACCTGCGCGCGTCCCGTAGCTGGAGAGCCCAAAGCATGACGCCTTGGACCGGACGGTCACGATGCAGGACAGCAGGCCCGTAGGCAGAATTTTTTTTTTTGGGGGGGGGGGATGCTCATCCCTTATCAGCAGCTGCCATCTAAGGGCGAAAAAGTGAGGGAACCTCTGAAGATGAGTTTTTGTTTCCTAATTTTAATTTGGCAAAGGGGAGCTCTCTCACTGTACCAAGCGCCGTCAACCCTATGCCGGTCGTTTGAGTATCTTGAGTTTGAGTTTCTGTAAGTCTTCTTTATGTATAGATAGGCTAACCGGGACTGGGCCTACATTTATAGTGGGATTGAACTATTGGGCGTCCACCAGGTACCAAACTCGGGACCTTTTGACATTACGAGGGTCATCTTTACCATTACGCTATAGGGGAGGCAAAAATATCTGAAACTAAGAAGACATTTTGAATGGACATGTAGAATGTAGGAGGCAGGGTTCGCGCTGAAGAGGAAGAAGACGGAATTCTCCCTCCCCTTTCCTAACTTGTACATCTCTAATGTAATTCTCAATCAAGCCAGGAGTCTTGTCCTTCTACATTTTATGTCACTTTTATTATTGTTAATGAAGAATTCAAATTAATAATTTGTCTTTAAATCTCAAGTTAGCAAGTCAGCCAAAATTATGTTTTTATACTAAATTTTAGATTAATTGAAGATTTGCAAAGAAACAGTAGACCTTTTCATGATCCTTCCACTCCAAAAACAAATGTTTTGTAAGAGTCACATCAAGTTTATGTTTGGAAATAGTGAAGTTCTAGGAACCACACACACACACACATATGTAAGCAACAACGATAGTAGGCTATTGTAATTTGGAGAGGATGTGATTTGTGAGCGGAACAAGCATGGGAATTTAACGAAGTTCCTTTGCGAATCATCAATTATGTGTGTGTGTGTGTGTACACGTATTTCCTACCTGCATCGTTGACTCACAAAGTACTACATGTGAGATAAAACTATCGAAATGTAAAAAGAGGAAGCGCTACCACCCTCCCCGCCTTTTCTACATTTCATTCAAATCGAACACCAGGCACGTATCGAGATATATATTTCGGAGGGGCGTCCTAACGTAATGTCTCAAAATAATAATATTAATAATGTTAAATTAAAATAAGTATAATTATATTAAAATAATTAATCTATTTTTATTACATTAATAGATAAGAAGGCGATATAACAACAGTGATACAGTATAACATCACGTATTCATTATCTAGCTTACGTGTAGTTAAGGTCGGCAAAATTTGTAAATAAATAGAAACTGCCCTGGCAAGGAAATTAATGTCAAATAGATAAAGAATATAATATTTATTGAGTATGAAAAAATGATGTTAGATCCAGTTGACGAAAGTAAAATGCCTGGTAATATTTTGCATGTTATTATAAGTAGTAATAATTCTTGCATAAATCTTCTTTGGTACTGTCATTCAAAGTCGTATTGCTTTCCAATATTTTTGCGGAAATAAACAAATTGCGACTAAACAACAACCTTATTTTCATTACTTAATTGAAGTTATTTTATGATCTCATTATTTAATTTTTGTACTTGGTAAGTCTTTCGCGGGGAGGTTGGGACTCCTGGACCCCCCTGAATACGTTCTTCGCGGTAGGAATCGAGATAAAGTTACTGTGTCACTGGTTCCAATTCACGGTAAATATGCTCTGCTTCTCTACACTCAAACATACACAAACTCATGGCCTTCCTGCTTTCTTGGTTTCTTGCCTGGGAAAGAGGCAATAAATCAAGCTGTGACAGCTACGGGACCTTCTGACGAGGGGACGGAACCCAGCTGTGCAGAGGATTCAAACACCCGCGCGAAACAGCCCTCCCTTCAGCCTGGGGCAATTTTCGAACAGAGACATCTAGTGGCCAAGTGGCGAACTATGATGAATGAAATTCGGCTGAAGCGGCCGTATCTTTCGCCGTCGATAATACATGACATTTTTAAACAATCATTTTAGGCTGTGCAAGTGACTTTTGAAAAAAAAAGCCCTCCCTGGCTTAGTCATAAAAGGATTGAGCATTACGTTAGTATGCATCATAATGGCCATTTTCGTTGGTGCTACCCACAAATCCTATAACCATTCTGTGCTTATTTACGTATTTCCTTATGGGAAATTGAAAAAAAATAATGGTATTTGTGCACATTTATCGAACTGAAATTGCATAAATGTGTCATGTACTTAAAGTTTCATAAAGTAAGTTCACATCCACTGCGTGTTTTCCGGCAAATTTTTGTCCTAAAACGTTATATTCAACAAAATGCAAAAAAGCCCATGTTAAATTTAAGCGCTTTCCACGGCGACCTTCGCCAAACTCCACCGCCCTCTTAAGGCGTTCACTCGTCTTGAGATCGTTCGCTGCGGGACGGCGTAGGTTCGAATCCGGCTCTGGTCGGAATTTATTCGGCCTACGTATAGGGCCGGTGGCGACCCACCATCGTGAGGAAATTGGGAAGCTCCGAATGAGTGAGCGTAATCCGGTCACGGAGACCTACTATAACGGCTGGGGATACGTCGGGCTGACCCCCCGACTATTCCAATACTGGTTGAAGATCTCCACGCTTAGAGGTGACGAAGGAAAGCGTGGGAGGGAGATCGGCAGTCGGTAGGTAGGTATGCCTAGGCCCTTCATGGGCTGTTGCGCAACGGATTATTATTATTATTATTATTGCAATGATTAGTTGATTTGATTTGTATTACGGTCCACTATATGCGCAGAGGTCCTCCTCCGTGGCCGTGCGGCCTAAGGCGCTGTGCTTAGAATTCCGACTGCGGGACGGCATAGGTTCGAGTCCGCCTGGGTTCTCGGCCTGTGTATAGGACTGGTGGCAACCCACCATCTTGAGGAAATTGGGGAGCTTCGAGTGAGTAGCGTAATCCGGTCTCTGAAATCTCCTATAAGCCTGGGGATTCGACGTGCTGACCCCACGTCAACCCATTACCACACCTCTAGAGTAGGATTGTGGGAGGGAGACTTGAAGTCGGGAGTTAGGCCTAGGGCTGTCGAGCCACGGATTATTATTATTATTATAGGCTAATCGGACCAGAGCTAAAGCTTCTAGTGGAATCCGAACCACTTCATGGAAATGCTACCTCCACAGGGGATCAAAACCGGGACCCTCGATATCAAAGTAACCGTTTTATCGCTAGACTATCTGGGCTGGGAGCCCAATTTTAATATTTCAGAATTACGTACTTTGTGTACTCTTTGATTCCTTAACATCGTATTTCTCCCTCTCGAATATTTGCAGCGAAAAGAATAGATGAATAGATATAACGATAAAACCAATGAGGGAGCATCGCTAACAGTCATGCAATTGTCAAAACTCGAATGAGGAACTAACAAACAGAAAATTAATACTGTATAACGCTCTTTAGATTTTGAACGTCGTCATAAATATTATTTTTTTTATGCTTGTTAGACCTATTTCAAAATATACTGATACGATTTTTAGAGGCTAATAATGTCCCAATGGAAGTTTTATAATGGAAAATGTTAACTTCTACTTTTAAAGTTTTAAGTCTCCACACTCCGCAGGTCGTTGCCCCAAAGATGTTTTTCCCTGATTGTATTATTATCTGTTTGATAATAAATAATATCGTTATAATGTATAATGCATATTTTTAACACACACTCATGTACGCTATATATACTAATTATATTTTACATTGCAAATTTTATGTGCAAATGTAGCTGTTGATCAGTGTGTGATTGGGTTCCAAAACTATTGTGCAAGGTGAAAAGTGGGGGAGGGGAGGGCAAGATCAGTTTACTTTCCCATGGTATATAAGGTTTGGTATAGTGCTAGGGTAAAAGTGGCAAAAGGTGGGGGGAGGGCAACTGCTCCCCTAATCGCCGCCACTGCTGTTGATACATAAACAAAATAAAAGTTCACGAAAAACAAATGGAAGAGGATATATCTCTTTTTGTAAAAACTGTGACTGACGACTCATTGCGAATGCAATTATTTAACCTACTCTAGGCCTATTGCGAAAATTGTTTTTCAAATAATTGTTTCATTAAAAATAGCTCAGCATTGTATGTAAAAATATAGCTATATGATATTACAATTATAGGACAGCCTATTGCACTTGCTTTTGTGATGTAAAGCCCGACCCTGTGGCCGAGTGGTGTCAACCTCCTTGTCGAAGTGGTTAGCAGAGCGCGCTACAACGCCAGGGGTTCTGGGTTCGAGTCCCGGGTAAGGCATGGGTGTTTGTGTTCGTCCAGTTGATAAGAAACAAAGAAAATGTAAGAATTGAAAAGTGTAAAAGTGAGAAAAAGAGTGAATGGTGGGGGATACCTCCGTGTAGGGGGTATTTCCTTTAAAAAAAAAAGTGGTTAGCACATCGCGCTGCGACGCCAAGGGTCCCGGGTTCGAATTCCGGTCGGGCTTGGTTGTTTGTGAATGTCCATTCATCAATTTCATCATTTCATCACTCATCCCCATCTTCGCAAATTAGCCAAGAGGCACAAAACGCGAAGTAAAATAAACTAAATCAATCAATCAATTTTGTGATATAAAAATTAAAATAATAAACAAGGGGTAAAAAAATGAGTAAATTCTTCAAACTGTAATCGTTTTTTTTCATAAGTTTGAAATATTTATTTTACATATTACGCTGTTCATTAGATAACATTTTTGTAATCTGTAATAAAATATTCCAAACCATATCAAGGGTAGAACTACACGTATTGTCAACTGACCCCGAACATATGGTCAACTCACTCCACATACGAGGTGAATTGACATTACTGACACTATTCGAAAATAAAGAAAAACAATAACCTTACAAGTTTTAGATGTATGATGATTTTTTAATTCATAGTGATCGAAGAAACTAGAGATATTGTTCATAGCATTTCGTCAATAGTAGATCTTATTTTTTAAGAACTGCAAAAACAGAAGTGTGACTTAGAAAAATTGTTAAATGTTTCAAATTTTGCCACGACCGATAGATGGAAATAATGGCGATACACTTGAAATCATGGAGTTTATTGTTAGGAATATAGTCGAAGTCTTACTTTCAAGTAAATTTCAATAATTGTATGGCATGTTTGTTATTCTGATTTAGCGATACACGTGTTGCAGAAAACATATGCTGCACTCATGGGAGTCCGGAAGGGGGGGCAAGAGGGGCCGTGTCCCCTTCCTGGAATATGAAAGTCAACAAAAAATATCTATTTTTCACAAATAATTTCATTTCAGCCACAGTAATATGTGTTACTTATTGCATGAATATGATAAATTCAATTTATGCAATATTTTTTTAGGGTACAACACTATTATAGGCAGTGGCGTCTCGTGGCCTCAAATTTGGCCGGGGCTTATTTTTTAAAGAATTTAAAATATAATGACAATTCACATGAATTACAAAAAATAGGTATTTTTTCTTCTAGACTACAAAACTGGACTTACTTTCTTGAAAGAATTTAAAATGTAATGACAAATTACATGAATTACAAAAAACGGGTATTTATCTTCTAAACTACAAAACTGGACTTATTTTTTTTAAAGAATTTAAAATATGATGACATTTCACATGATTACAAAAGAAACAGGTATTGTTGTGAAACATACCTTTCTACGAACGTTGACTCCTGTTCTTCTGCTCAGCAAATTTTGTTATTACTTTTTCGTTGAAGCCCTCTATGTTTGAAATATATTCTATCTCTATTGTAAGCAAGTGCCAAGGCATTTGGTCTGTCTTGTCCCATTGCATTTCTTAAGCAGGTTTTAATACGCTTCAATGTGCTGAAACATCGTTCAGATTCAGCTGTTGCCACTGGAGTTATTAAAACTATGTTTGTCATTTTTACTGTTTTTGAAAAGGTACCCTCTAAATAATTTTAAATAAAAAATGAATGCAATCTACTGATAGAGTTCATGTTTTTAAACTCTTCACTACAATAGAGAACACGAAGTTACCTCTTCTATGAAGGGATAATAAATCTGGGAAGATGCCTCTGTTTAAAGATTGTTCTCTTTCATTATGTCCTCGTAGAGCAAGTTCATGTCGACCACAGAATTTTAAGCAATCGATAATTCTATTTAATATATGCCTACTTTTCCGGACAAATTCATTGTGTCTTGTAATTGACAGCCTATGTCCTTCATCAATTTGTGTTCGAACATCAACCCTGCCAAACTCACTCAAACATAGCGAATGAAAGCCACCAAAACACTACAGAACAACACGCGAGATCGAACGCGACGCAACGGAAGTAGCCCTGAATCAGCACTCAAATCCATTGCACTCTCCCCTCCTCTCTTTTCTAGCATGTGACCTTCACTGTAGCATAGGTGGGTGTAGGCCACGCCTTCCTTTGCGACGTGGCCCGGAAAGCGATAATTGACATCAATGCCGCTAGGAGCGCTGTCGTATCCATTGCAACAGACGATGAATTTATGTGGGTAAAAATCGCCTTTTAAAAGACTGTGTGATAGTTATGCGTTATGGTGATTGATAATTTCGTGAATACGTCCGTTTTTCTTTAGGGGCTAAGCCTCGGAAGCCCCAAGGGACGAGAACCCACTGATTATTGGGGAAAATGTGCTTTGTTTGCCACACCCCCTGGAAAAATTACCTTCCTTGCCTCTCCCTGGGAAAAAATCCTGCTTACGTCCATGACTGCATTCAATATTTTTAAAATTGAATTTGAATTTGAATTTGAAGTTAAAATTTTGGGTGCATCAGCACTAAGGTTATTTTCCACCCGTCACACTATACGGGGTCCAGCCCCTTATCGTTACACAGAACAACTCTAACGTTGCATAACTAAAATCATAAAATATTAAAATCTTCTGACTTTCATTAAAGCTGAGGCTGTAAAGGAGCACTCAGCACAAATAAGGACAAAACAGCACAACACAAACAAAATTATACTGGGCATGGGGCCAGTCGCCAGAGCCTTGTTAGTCTGCAGTCCAGGGTGTACTACTTGGAAGTGAGGTTGACTAATGAAAATTTCCATAAGAGAACTTGAAATATTAACATATATATATATATATATATATATATATATATACACACACACACACACGTATATATTTTGAGAACTGAATTTGAAAATTCAGGCGGTAGTTGAAACTCCCTACATTTTACATTACCAATAATTTCGTCTTCAAATAAGCACTCAGAGAAGCTGTTATTAATTACACAGGACAGGCAAGGGCAACCTTACTTTCACGAAAAGATTCGGAAGAGTTTTGTTGCTGTAGTTTTGTGGTGGATGACACGCATCGCACACACCACCCCACAGCTAACAGCTGTGCTGGAAGGGAGCCCCTGCCATTAGTAACCGGCTTCGTCGGGTACAAGAGATCTGACCAATAAGGATGTTTGGAACCCACGTGACTGTCCTCGAAAGAGCTATCCCCTCCAATTTGTGCTGGAAACAGCAAAAGTATACCGCCGCGCCATCTGTTGACCACCGACGGAACTGCAATTTCCAAGCACAGCGAGGTTTAAATATAGGTTCCCCTTCCATACCCTAACTATTCTATTGTCACATTACCCTTACACCTTTGAAATCCATGTTATTTCTTCAAAACCGGAGGCAGTGTCCCCGCCTGAACCGAACACGAACGAAAATGTAAACATCCGGTGCATAGCCTCATACCTTACCCGTATGGGTGTGTGGGATCCCGAAAAGTTGAGAAATACCGAATGGTCATTTTAAAAAGTAGTTTTCTGCATTGTAATTGTAAGTTTCTGGAACTTATCCGAAATTGTGAGTCTTTATTCCAGAAATGCAAAAACTATCACTTAAAGTGAAAATGACGCGTAGAATTCGAGATTTCCAGAGCTTCGGGAAATCTTGAACATTTCCCGTTCCGAAAATTTCCCGATGGCGAATTTTTAGGTGCGTTTCGAAAGTCTTAACGAAATAAACGCATTCAACGAAAATAACTGGGCTCGTAAATCTGGTGAAACCAGTTATTTTACAGACTTATGGAACACTCTAGGCGAAAGAGCAGGCACAGCGTTTTCCTTAGAGAAAGTTTTCATATGGCATCCAGGGGAAGGAATGTCCTTATGGCAAAAATAAACTCTACTGTGGACACTGCTACTCATTTTAATCACATTCTAAGAACGGTTAAGGCATACTCATCTTGTGCATGTTGCTTCATATTGATATCTGTTAAAATTATAATACATTATCCGAACTAGTGTAGTTTGAATCCATCAGTACGCCGCGCGTTGTCTGTACGCAGCAGATGATTCTCACTGAACAAACCAGCCTCCTGGCCCGTGCGTTTGGTGAATCTCGTTCGTGCACGAAACGCACGGAATGCGATTTTTGGGACAGCACATGGACGTCCGCAGGATTTTTTCCAGGGAGGGGCAACGAAGATATTTTTTTCCAGGGGTGGGGCCAACATGGCATATTTTCCCCAATAATAGTGTTCATCCCTCAGAAAACATTGCTTAAATTTGAATTTATCATGTTCGTGCAATAATTAACACACATTATTGTGGCTGAAATTAAATTGTATGTGTGAAATATGTAATTTTTGGTTGACTTTCGTTTTCCAGGGGGGGCCACGGTCCCCCCTTGCCCCCCCCTTCCGGACGCCCATGGGACAGCATAATTATACCATAGAAATTTCTATGATGATACTCACGAAACGCATGAAAGCACTTATGGGACAGCCAGTTACCATAACTCTTTTAACGCGTTAAACTCGTGCGACTTTCGGAACGGGCCCTCTCTCGTCCCCAGGGTTGACATGTTTAAATCAAAAGTGTTTAAAACACTTTGTTTTAAACGTTTAAAACACACGGCTTTGTTTTTTTTACAAATGTTTTAAACGTTTAGAACAATGTGTTTTAAACATGTTTTTTTACAAGTGTTTATTGATTGATTGATTGATTTAGTTTATTTTACTTCGCGTTTTGTGCCTCTTGGCTAATTTGCGAAGATGGGGATGAATGATGAAATGATGAAAGTGATGAATGGACATTCACAATCAACCAAGCCCGACCAGGATTCGAACCCGGGACCCTTGGCGTCGCAGCGCGATGTGCTAACCACTCGGCCACAGGGTCGGGCTTTTACAAGTGTTTAAAACACATTTTGGTTGTATATATTTTGTAGTCTGTGATAATTTTTTTGTTAGGCAACCCTGCTTTTCATTGAATCTGTGTCAATTAATCCGTGCTTTGCAGGTCTCACATATCGCACAACACTTGAGCAACCTTATGTTTTGACGTCACGAGAGAAAGCTTTTTAATTTTAGGCTAATTGCCTATGTTGTTAGGTTAGGCAGGCTAGTTATGTATGCACAAGGTAGCAAAATTGTTGTGCGACAAGAAAGACCGTGCTTTACTGTAGAAATCAAAACCTCTCAGTTTCTTGTTTCGTATCGTCCTGTAAGTTTGAGACTGGTGGAAGCTGGAAATGGAAACTAATATCTGAATACACAATGCGTGATTTTGATCATGACGTGATTTCTTTTTCTTTTGCGATACGATTCATTGGTCTGTATAGACCGTGTTAAAAATGTAAACATAAACATTGGTGAGGTCTTGCCCGGTCCCCCCGGAACTTCCGGTTTAGGCCAGTCCCCGTTATTACCAGTGCAGATTCATTGGCATACGAAGTAAGAAATGGGCGCTTGTTTTCATTAGCTGTGCGACGATAGTCAAGAAAGGTATTTGTTAAAGTTCTACTATGAAGGAGTGGGCGTCTAGAATCCGTCGGATGATCAACTGCAGAGCAGATTATTAAAATATGACATGTCTTTGTGGCCGCCAGTTGTATTTAGCATACAAGTATCTCATGTACACGCACGACGAACTCAAAACGTACAAAAGTTTAGATATATTCAATTATTTTGTAAATGGAAAAGTGAGGGAAAGATAATTCTATGAAACTAGTGATATTATTATATTACAAAGTATGCTTAAGTGAATCTTTGCCAACAAATCTGCAGAAGTAATGAAATGACACATAACAAATGCTAGTAAATATATGTGCTTTCAACGTCGCCTTTCCGCCTGAGGGATTTAGGGAAAACCTATGATATGGCATACCACTTTCACTCGCATGAATTTACTTCAAGCAACAAGGCAGTTTTCAGACTGAAGCGACAAGCGATATCGGTTTGATTTGATTTAGTTTATTTTACTTCGCGTCTTGTGCCTCTTGGCTAATTTGCGAGGATGAGTGATGAAATGATGAAATTGATGAATGGACATTCACAAACAACCAAGCCCGACCGGGATTCGAACCCGGGACCCTTGGCATCGCAGCGCGATGTGCTAACCACTCGGCCACAGGGTCGGGCTACAAGCGATATCGGGATTTCGCACAGAAGCATTCGATCTAAAGCAAACCATTCACCAGTCACGCTTGCACAAGTAACAGGCCGGGGCAACACAATGCACGGTATTGATAATACTGCCAAAACTGCCTATTCCTAGTGACAAGCGACACCTGCAATTTGTCGTGTCTCTTTGATTCGGAAGGTGTTGTTTATTTTTGAATGTTGGTTTCCAAGATACACGTATCGCTGCAGCCTGAAAGCTTCCTTTCGAACCAATTCACCACGAGAAAATGCACATGTCGCTTAGACTGGGCTGTTGTTTTCCCAGTAGAGTAGTCACAAGAAAAGCTTGCCACAAAAATCTGCGCGGACTTTCGCCAACATTCGGGTCAACTCGGTAGCTCCGCCCTTCGTCCGAACGAAGGTTGCCGCGTAGACGGATGTTTGCAACGCAACAGCCGATCTAGGGGTCTCGACCGACTGAATGTTAACACACAAATTGAAAACTGTAAGAGGCGCAGCGAATTTAGTACTTTATTACAATTATGAATAATATGTCATTCTTCTTCATTAATATTCTGCGCATGTCTTCTGTTTTTTTCCATCGAAATCGTAAGCCTCGAACTTTCTTGCTTAGTGTAGTTACACCACCTTGAAACTGTATATCTTCAAACAACTACCTACGAATATTTTCCAGCGTTGGTGTCTCGGCATTGGTTTTATGAAAATTGTGAATTGTTCGCCTTACTTATCACACTTATCAAAATTATCCAATTCACACTTTTTGGTCTCCTTTTCCCCGGCGTTGTAAACGATTCAACTTCCCCACTTTTAACCGTTCTCGCTTGTTGAAGCACACTCTGCACCGACCTTTCGGACACACCCGTTGCTTTCGCCACTTTCACTTGAATTTCTTTTACATTGAGAGGAGCACCTATTTCATTTCTCATGAATTTGTAGACGTTATAAATAACTTCCCTCGTTTGACTATGTAATGTTTTGGCACTTCCTAATTTAGACTTATGTGGGGCCATTGTTACGCTCTACAGCACATACACAGTCACGTAGAGCTGATATTTAAATATTTTAACACAGAACGCCACAAGCCACCACAATTCCACAAGAACACTAACTCGCTCTTGCTGTGCGTGCACCCGCGGGACGATACATACCACTCAAGCCGATGTTGAAGACTGTGCCCTGCAACGAGCGTATTATCAAGCAGAGCAGCCCCGTGATGAGCATTGGGTCACACAGGCGAAATCGCGTTCTCTGCGCATCGGTGATTGTGGCAAGCTTTTCTTGAGACTACTCTACCATGCATCGTGTCGCCTCGATCTGTTGTACACGTATGCAAGTTGAATTGTTTCCTTTAAAGTAAAGGGTCTGTTACTTGTCGCTTTGGTGTGTAATCTCCGTGCCACTTAAAAGTGAATCCTCAGTGATCAATGATTTTCTTTCGAACCGAAGCGACACGACAAGCTGCACGTGTCGCTCAGATTTCTAATGGTGTGTATTGTGTCGCCTGAGACTTGATTTTCCATGAGCGGTAAATGCTTATTTATAGACTAAATGGGCCTGTGTCGCTTGTCACCTTGGTACGAACCACTGCTGTCGCGTGTCGCTTCGGTTTGAAACCTCACTAAGAGGCGTTCTTTTCACCACAACACAATACGCAGATAAACGATCAACATGTTTGTAACAAAATGCAAGTCGTACAAATCCTTTCCGGGTACCAATCCTTTCTTCGTTCTGCTTGTATCAACAGGTTTCGTCTCTCTACGTCCTCGGAAACCTACGATGTGATACTTGACTCAATAAATTTGTTCCCGATCGAACTGTACAACCATATGCCACACAGCTGACACCCTATTTCCTTGTAAAAGAATCTCCACTTTGCCCTTTCATATTATCGTCCATAGCACCGTAAGCGTAACCGGATGTTCGAGGGGGACCAGACGAGTGCGCATGCTCCGCAGTAGCTCCGCCTTTAACACCGTCTATAACTGAATGAAGCGCAGATGCTTACTTTTGGAAACATAATTTTGTACTTTGAAAGATAAATTGTAGATTGAAAACAAAAACCGAGCTAAGTGCCAAAATCTAAGTTCCGAGAAAAACAGAAAAAACATTGTCTGTATCACATTTTGTGATTTTTGCTTCCAAAAAAAGCGTAAGAAAGTCAGAAGCACTTGCATAGAAACACTCATGAAAGCTTAATGTTACCTATGGAATATTATTCCTGTAATTACCTCTTTTGTCTGAACATTTTATGAAATGAGGTATGTGCCAACTCCTTTGCCATTAAAACTGGGCTAAGTGCCCTAAAGTATCACATAATGAAGGCAAGATGTACAAGTGCAGAGTTAGCAAACAACAGGTTATGGATAAGAAAATATTTTTTTAAATAAATTTTATTCATAAAACATAAAAAACAAGTACTTCAGTCTGAAATAGTACACCCTAAGGAAAAAGTAGAGTGTTCTTGAAAACTTTGTTATTGAAATAATTAATGTGAAAGAAAATGTAGGGTACAGTACTTTTCTGTAGGCTATATAAAAATGTTAATACGTAAAAAGTGTTCTGCAAACCATGGCTACTGTGTTAGTTCTGTGTAAAAACGTTTGTTTTCTTCCTTTAGGTATGGAATCATTTTTTTCAGATCTTCCTTCTTTTCAGGCGTCAATCTTGATGTCATTCCCAGCCGTGGCAGTTCAAAGTTTTTGATAGTTTCATTCGTTATCCCTTTTTTAAACACTTTTGTTTGCACCCACTGTTCAACGTCACTGAAAGTTCTTTTTGTGTATACAGTTCCTGGCTTTTCCTTGGTGACTTTGACCCAAACAACCTTAGCAATTCCTAAAGTTGTCGTATTAAGGCAACTTGTAGCTGCTGCGCTGAAGTCATAAAAATCGTCATCATCCATCAATGTTGTTAGAAATGTTTTTTTGTGGAAGCAGTAGAAAGAAGTCTGACAATATCCATGGGAACCTCACATTTTTCAACTCTTTTTCGTTTTTCTATGAGACCAAAGTCGCGGTCACAGCTTAAGTAGGAGTGGCCTGGGACAACATACTTATGTTGAACCTCATCAACAAAGTTCTTAGAAACCAAATATATCCACAGAAACAATAGCGTCTTATTCTTATTTTGGCCACCACAGTTGTCGCTCCATATGATCATTTTTTTCTTGTTTGTTATTTTACTTTTAATGCCTCTGAATATGCAACTGGCGATTTCATTGCCTCCCCGGCCACTCAAACCCTCATGCCAAACAAACATAAATCCCTGATTGTTGTCAGCTATGTGGAAACCCAGATTAAAACAAGACAACTGTCGTAAGTAATACATTTGGCAGTGGGTTAATGTTGGTAAAGACAACACTTGCTGCAAGTCGACTGAAAATGTACAGGTATCACTTATTGGAGCTGCTGATTCTTCGTGATCTTGTTTCATCATTTCTCTGGCTCGCTCTGCTTTCCTGTGGTGAATTTCGAGTGAGTTGCGGTGTAGTTCTTTGTTCCTCTGGTCATTTTGTATTTTGTTGTGTAACAAATCGCACGTATTACACGTGTCTTTTCTCGGTTTCCGAAATCTGAGATTTGGAAAGTGTTTTCTCACTGTGTCTATGTAAAACCGGTACTGAACAGTAGTATTATGATGAAGTTGTCTAAAAGCTGAAATGCAACTTGTTATAGTTCAAATCTTCACTTAAAAACAAATTTGCACTCTTGGCCCTGGTATAGTGGCTTTCCTCTTTCGGTAAACTTTCAATATGATCAGTTATTAGCTTTACATCTTCAGCGGTGTATTTTCTTTCTTTCGTTTTGTTAGCCCTACGTTCAATATAGGTAACGTCGCCCCGCTTTTTTGCTGCAACTAGGGTTTCGACTCTTCGCTTTGTGATACCGTGAACTTGAAGGAAGGTTTTTTTACACACCTGTGCGTGTTTTCCTTTGCCATCAGGAAGTGAAAAGAAAACAGTTGCCTGACGACGACTTTCTTCTGGAGCTGTGTACAAACCATGTCGCCTACGTTTAACGTTTTTCACACCTAATGGCCGTGTGCACGAACGAAGATCAAATTTTAAACTCGGATCGGGAAAGGATCACTGGAAAATTCCATTGCACGAAGACGGTTCAACACTTGATCGCGATCTAGGAACATCAAAACGAGTTTATCTTCTGAACGGTCATTCGCCACCGTTTTGGTGGCCGATCATGGTTCACGATACTGACGCTTCGACTGCAGGCAGTTGTTTTTGAATATAAAAAGAGCGGAAAGTGATATCGAGGGCGTGCAAACGCTAGAGATGTTGGGTGTACAATGCTGATAATTCGAGAGTTGTGTAAAGTAAACTAAAAACTGCCAAAATAATAATAATAATTTGTGGTTCTGTGGTGCAAAGTCGAAATGTTTCTAAATACTGTACTTTCTATCCCAGAACACAAAACATGTGCAAGTCCAAGGTAAATTAGAACAGAGCAATGTTACGATATTGCTACATGCTGTTGCTACACATAACAATATAAATATATAAGAATTAAGAAATGAAAAATTCAAATACTTACCACAATACAGTAATAATAATAATAAAATATCTTTATTGAGCGGGCGAGTTTCAGCATACGCTGTTCTCTCGCGAATGCATTTCGTAAGGCATTGAAGTCCCGTAGAAGAAGGTTCCATGCTTTCTCCTTATTCTTTTGTCTTATGCCGTCAGTTCTTTTTTAAGATTATTATTTCTTTACACCCTACTACATCCTTGTACTCGTCGACAAGGTTGATCAGTACATTTCTCAAATTCAGATAAGTTTGCGGCCCGAATTACTTTCTTCTCCTACACGTTGATACTTTAACACATCACACTATTCGGTGGGGTTCTTGATTGTCATTTGTTTTAGCCAACCAATCAGGTATAGCCTTACAAATTAATCTCGGATCATTTGAACGGAATCTCTTGAACGTCGTTTTTCGTTGGTGCAATGCAAATCTTTAAACCAAGTTCATTTAGAGTGGATCAAAAATGATCCCGCTCATCTGAACTTCGAAATAATCGGCGTTGGTGCACTCGGCCATAAGAGTCCCATTAAATATGAATTTTGCTTCACGTTGTTTGCCAGGCTGTAAAATTGGTTAAATATATTGATCTTTTGTTCATAACCAATGTTCTTGCATTCATAACGGCACCGGCATACAACCTGAAAGTAAACCAACAAGGCATTAGAGGCATTACTATTATTGCCAATAAAAACCTGTTTGTTTGCTACTCTGCACAATTACCAACTAAAAAACTAAAGCCTTACAACAATCTTAGGCCTACTCACACTATCTTCGAAGATAGCCTATAAGGTTAACATTACCGTTCTAGGCTTACCTCATTAGACGGGGCTTGTTTTGGAGGAACAGTTTGTTTGTTATTTCCCTCATAACTTTTCCCCTCTGACCTACGCTTCTTCTTAAATTGGGAAACACTTCCTTCTCCCCCTTTACGGCGTTTTTAGGTACATCCATTATTCAAGCTCCACAACACACGTAACAAACTGAACTCACGCCAAAACGCAGCACACAATAACCTCCAAGACGTCCAAGTAGCCACAAAACCAGTCACATGGCGCTTGGCACATAGCCCGTATTTTGATACACAGCAGGTGGCACTTAGACCAAGGCGCATTCTTGTGGCTCAAGTTTGAACTATTTGCAGACTGCATATCACATAGCCCGGTTTCTACCGCACTGGCATAGGCACAAAGGCCATATTTTAGCAAAAAAATGGAAATCGATTGTTGTGGCACTTAGCCCGGTTTTTATTTTCAGTCTACAATTGATCTGGAGAATCTATTATGACACTGCAGGTTGTTTTCTGCTATATAAACTGTTCAGGCAACATGAAATATTTCACCGTGATTTTTTTCAGGACGAGGATAGTAATTCTATAATATTTAGTTTCTTGAAATTTAGATGAATATAAACCATAACCTACTTCAGTAGTGGCGGAAAAAGTGGGGCTATTAGCCACAACTTTTGTCCCTGCAGTAGACGTGTGCGGGATCCCGAAAAGTCGGGACCGGGATCGGGAAAGAAAATTTCCGTCCCGATCCCGACTTCCGGAAATGACTTCCCGACTTTTTGGGATCCCAAGCAGTCTGGAAATTCCGAATGGTCATTTTAAAACGTCGTCAATTCTAGACGTTCTCTGCATTGGGGGTTTGTACCAGAAGTGCAAAAACAAGCACTTAAGATGGAAATTACGGGTGTAGAATTCGAGATTTCAAGAGCTTTGGGAAATTTCGAACACATCCCGTCCCGAAAATTTTCCGACTTTTTCGGGAAATTGAGAATTTTTTCCGTCCCGAATGCCGGGATTTAAAGAATTTCCCGTCACGACCCAAAAAATTCTGTCCCGCACACCCCTACCCTGCAGTATGGTAAACCTTATCTCCAAAGGTAAATAAACTGTCCTTGTCGTCACTGTACTCATAAAAATGAGTATTTTTTTCTCTATAACGACTTTAACTATAATTTACTGGGAAAAGGTTGAATTTGTTTTGTTTAAAACATGTTTAAAACATGTTTTTTTAAACTCATGTTTAAAACTATGTTTAAAACAAAAAAACATGTTTTAAACAAAAAAACAGTTTGTTTTGTTCTTTTTTAAAAAAAGAAATAATTTTGCCAACCCTGCTCGTCCCGAATGTCGAGATTTAAAAAATTTCCCGTCCCGACCTAAAAATGTGTGTCCCGCACACCCCTACTTACCCGCATTTCAAATTTTTACCTACGCGGGGTCACAGGAAACGGTGCTACTCCACTGCACACCAACCATCCAACCAACCCACCCAAGAAAACTTTTAAGGACTTGGTTTTCGAACGTAAGCATATACCAGTATTTGCTATTTATACGACAAGTTAATATATCCGTTATTGAATTACTCATTTTTCTTCCTGATATATATATTTTATATTATGTATCAATACGTAATTTTTAGATTTTCTCGTTTAATTTTAATATTTATCCATTCATTTATGTTTTTAAAAGGAAAAAAATGGCATTACAAATTACAGGGACAATTTGTAGTATCCATCTTAAATTTGTCAGTTCTTTGTCTGTTGGCGGGGCATCCCTTTTCTATTGCTATATGTGTCTGGCTGTGTTGTAGGTTTCTGTCTGTATTGGAGTAAGACAAAATGTCATCGAAGTGTAAATTTACAGAAGGTAGGTTTTGGGATTATGTTAAAATATTCATGTAGTATATATGTTAAATAAGGTGAGAATAGTTCCAGCACCCGAAATGTATTTTCATCCACTGACGTTCTAAAGAAATTGTCAGGCCATGCAACCATAGAGTAACCTATAGCTATTTAATAATGTAGGTTGCTCTATGATGCAACATGTACTCACGAGCAGTCTTCTATTTGTATATTGCATATAATATTAAAAAACTACATACAACTTATTGCAACTTGCTTTTTCGGTAATACTTTCCTCGTGGTGTTTGTGCAAATAAAGTGTCACGTCATGATGTAATTTTCGCCATGCTTATTGCCATTGTCATTATTTTGTTTGGGCCTAGTAGTTAAATATTTTTATTAATCCAACTCCATTTTGGTACATGCAATTGTTTTACGGAGTAACTAGCTTTTGAGAACACTATTAAGCCTTATTTCCATGTTTAATAAAACACATACAGTTGAAACGTCACGTTTATGGTGGGTTTATTTTATAATAAACTGCCTAGGTCAGGATTTTGAGTAGCTGTTAGGCTATTTTCACCATGTTTTAAAATCTACTTGAGCATGATCAACGTCCTATCTTGTTATATGGATGCATGCATTCTTTAGTTTGTATGTATCAATCTTTGAAGCAAATTTACAATACCGGACCCCTCCCCGATTTTCGTAATATTTCGCATACTCCGTAATTGAGGCCTCCTAATCACGAATTCGAAGTTAAAATTTGGCGGTCACGTCTAAAAATTGCAAAATAAGCTAAATACCGGAGAATTTTGTAAATAATGAGCAATCGTGCCAATCGCACACCATTCAATTTCGCTTATTTTGCAATTTCTACGCCTGACCGCCAAATTTTAATTTTAATTCGTGATTGGGAGGCCTCGATTAGTGAGTATGCGAGCTTCGAAGCACCCCTACCGATCGATGTATGTCGAAGTCGATTTTTCATGGCTGTTCCCCAAGAAATGTCACTAAAATTGCTGTCAAAATTTCCCGCCGATTCCGGGCTCCGCCCCTGGGGTAATAGGTGACCTGCAACTGCTGTCGCGGCAATGCCTGTCTCTATAGCTACATTGGTAAGGAATTTAAATATTATTAAAAAAATGGGTACTAGTTTACTATCCTTCGGACACATTTATTTATTTTTACAGAAGAAACTACTTACCGTAATAAGTTCCTGTAGCATTGTCGAACATCGGGAAGGTGTTTTGTGTGATGTGGGAATGTTTCAGAGCTGAAATTCATGTTGTTCATTGATAATTAATTCTCCGACGGAGATAGCGTTTGGCACGTACATCTTCGTACACCATCACGTTCGTACACCTTCGGACACCATCACCTTCGTACACCGTCATGACTATCATGATGCGTCGTGATTGTGTTTTGTTGGTATGCAGTGTTTCGAACTGTCTGCGTTTGCGATGAGAGTTAGAACGGTGAAACGAGAGTAAGAAAGAGAATATATGTTTCGGTTAAAATTTGGTGTGTTATTATGAGGATCTAGAAGTTGGAAATAATTGCGAACCATTGACGTTAGCCCCACGAACCATTGGCATGTGGATAGGTTAGTTCAGTTAGGTTGAGATCGAGAGTTAAAATTTGGTGTTGTGTTAGTATCATGATCTAGAAATTGGAAATAATTGCGAACCATTGATGCTAGCCCCACGAACCATTGGCATGTGGATAGGTTAGTTCAGTTAGGTTGAGATCGATAGTTAAAATTTGGTGCCGTGTTAGTATCACGATCTAGAAATTGGAAATAATTGCGAACCATTGGCATGTGGATAGGTTAGTTCAGTTAGGTTGAGATCGATAGTTAAAATTTGGTGTGGTGTTAGTATCACGATCTAGAAATTTGAAATAATTGGGAACCATTGGCGCTAGCCCCACGAACCATTGACGCGTGGATAGGTTAGTTCAGTTAGGTTGAGATCGATAGTGAAAATTTGATGTTGGGCATTTCTTGGGTTCCGAAGGTTGAAACACTGCATAACAATTGAAAATCGAGAAAAGACAAGGCCGATGTGTCATCTCGACGCGTCATTATTTACGAAGGTGTCCGTGCCATATTGTGTCTCAGGCAAGCAAAAAGACCTACCAGAAAGACGTACTGGTAATGTGACAAATTGCAATTAAATTAATCAAAACAACGTTATTACACCTTCAGGAATGTTCCGTGAAGCAGATACGTAAGTACGAATGTCAAAAATTGATGAAACGAAAACAATAGGGGTGTCGGAAGGATAGTAAATTTTTACTGAAAAAGGTAAGTTTCATAGCACATAGAACTCCAAACATTACTTTCCGTGCTCCAGAATTTCTTTCTACACACTTTTCTAACCTATCCTTACCGAGAATGTTCAGTATGGCTTTCCGTCAATGGGTTTCCGGTAATTGCAGCAACGAACCTATAAGAAATCTTATTTTCATAGCAGTTTGTAAACGCCCTCCCTTGCCCGGGAAGACAAAAACTACCACTACCTAGATAGAGGCGGCATCATCTCCCTCGGACAAGTGAAAGTGCTTAACGGTCCAGTTTGAGTTCGTGTATAGGGACGGTGACCAACAGTGCATAGCGATTAGCCATATCAAACAAAAACACATGTACTTTCAATTACCAGACCTGTAGCCGGGAAGCTGCTAGCTGCATACCTGAAAATCATGGGTAGCGACATACGTATGAAATGATATTGCCCAAATTAACATAAAAAATAAAAAGTATATTCTATTCATAACAAAAAAATCAATTTAGTACATGTCCCCCCTCTTGCATTCACACACATTCTCTCACAGATTCAATCTACGGGGCGCATCAACAAAAATAATACATAAAAGGTACAGGTTTTTGATGACGAACCCTAATTATTGCATTCGCATTTACTTTTACATTGACTTTTTGTTTAATCAGGTCATTCGTGAATTTTGCTCCAGTGCTACTTCAAATCACTAGCCAGCCCTTACTTAAGTTTACCTTTAAAAATAGGTCAGTGCGGTGACAATACATTATTTGTCCAGAATAAACAAAGCGTCTCAACAGCAATTACGCTCACGTGGGCGGACGTTTTTCCTTTTACTTGACCTCATGTGGTCCTAAACATAACAATAACCTCCGTTGAGTGACGCAAACATATACTCTCTAGCGGGCGGGAGTTCAACACTTCGCCGCGACGAGCAATTAATGTTACCAGGCAAATACTTTAACAAATAATCACATACGCGACCTGTAGCTTGCAGCAACACAGCGCTGATGCATAGTAAAGTGAACAAACCTCAAATTGATTAAACAACTAAGAGGGCGGCGCTTTAATCTAGCATTACGCACTTCAATCAATACAAAAGGATCACAATCAACAGTGAATTTAAGAACATTAAAAATCACAAGAAATGAGTAAAATTGACTTGAGACAATTAAATACAAATATTGAGTGCAAAGGGAGTCTGATATGAAGTTTCGAGTTGTGTGGGCATTTTCAAAACATCGACGAATTTCTAGGGCATTCTCTAAATATCAATCGAGCCGGTACGTCGACATGGCAGTGTTCGACATCTCTCTCTCTCTGTGGCGGCTGGTAGGCATCAGGCAGCGTAGCTCGGGTTTTCGGCTTGATTTAGGCATTCGTCATGGTGTCTCGTCTGGCATCGGGGTGCACCGAGGGTGCCCCCCCCCTCTCTTCTTCCATTAGCTGGCCATACTTATGAGCGTTTCACTTCATGAAAAGGACAAAATCTCGCTTACAGCCACTCCTCACAAACTCGCTCGAACAACTACCGTAGGCTGGCGCACTTCCGCTCATCCTCACCAAAAGGTAACAACACATGACGAGTCGGCACAATGGTAGTCTCTACATTTGGAGCACGGGGATGTGTTCTCCTTGGAACTCGCGGTAAAACTATGTGTCGAAATGGCAGGTCCTTTAGTTTTATGCGGATTTCGAAAAAGGACGCTTGGCGGACGTTGAAGCTACGCTTCCCACGAGGTCATTCCACTTCACTCCATTGTCTCCCAGCCTGGACAGTGTGTGCTCTGGTAGGGTACGTTCGGATTAAGTGCGCTGTCAGCATGGCGCCCACAGCTCAACTGCAATCTGTGCCCATAAACTGATCGATTATAGCCAATTCGATCTGGCATCCGTAATTCTTGCTTCATTGCGACGAATCTCCACA
Organism: Lepisma saccharinum; assembly: GCF_977018435.1. NCBI lineage: Eukaryota > Metazoa > Arthropoda > Insecta > Zygentoma > Lepismatidae > Lepisma > Lepisma saccharinum. The sequence continues at coordinate 62,641,460 of NC_139230.1, read as the reverse complement.
CATCCGTCCTTGCATACATGTTGCTGCGCTGGTAAAAGTTTCACTTCAGTCTGGCCGCTCGAACCCGAGATATTTGAATGGCTGTCGTTAAGGTTGAATTTCCTAAGTTTTAGATGCAAAACGTGACCTTTCTGGCGCTCGCCCGTCAGACTCGCGACTTCCTCTTACTCCCATTGGCTTGGCAGATCAAATATATATATATTTGATTAAACACATTTTTCACCGCTATGGATTAGAATAATAATAATGAGGCAGGTCGACGATAAATCTGACTGTCCCAAGTTTAACCACAAACGTTACTCACCGAAGATGCAATTTTCGTATCCTGCAATTTTACGATCCATGCACTGTTGCCAATCTTACCTGTAATCAAATCAGTTCGCATTCCACATCCTCTTCTATATTGTGATTGTCACTTTCACTTTAGTCCTTCATCCTCGACGCATCCTCCTCCACACTCCATCTAACAATCTGTGCAACATTTACAACTCTTTTTACTCCTCTCTTCCACCATTCTAACACGATCCGTGCTCTCTAAGTATCAAATCAACACTGTGCCAACACTGTAGACACAGTAAGTCATGGTGAATGTAAATTGTTTATATCAAATATGGTTTCCATGCTTGTACACCGAGAATGCTTGCGAGAATTGAAGATTTTACAACTTCGACATGTTAATGATGAATTTCTGCACTTGACCACAACTAAGTATTTCAGGAGTATAATTATTATTATGGAAATTACAAAAGGGTCCAGTATTGTAAATTCTAGCCCAAACGTTTATCGGTGGGCATATCAGGGTGGCAACAGACGTGGAAAAGTCAGGGAATATTGTCTTGACAAATGTTTCTTTGTTGAACTGTAGATGCGATGTGATGCAATGAACCTGCCAGACATTTGAATTTGAAGACGACGTAATCAACGCTTCACTTAAACAGGAAATTGTCGTGCCATCCTTTGGCGTAAGTTTTTAGGTCTTCATTATGCATTGGACACAACCCCGGTGCCAGAAACAAGTGATGGAAGGTAAGGAGATGGGGGAGGAGAAATTTCCAGTGAGGCACACACATTTGATGAACCTCTAAATGTCACATTTAAAATGTATTGACATATTTTTTTACTTGTCTATGGGAGCTATAAGTCAGGGCGCGAAATTTCCGGCCATTAGCGACCAAAAGTTTGGGGCTGGCGACTAAAATTTCATTGTTTCAAATGTGTGTCAAGCACGCCCGAACATCTCAATCCAACGTTCGTACATGGTTTTGGAAAACGATCCGATTGAAAAGCTCATGTCCACTCAATGCCTACACCATCTAATCGGCACAACAGTTCTGCAACTGTTGGGATGTTACCACTTTGGATGCACGTGCAACCCAATCCAACCCATTTTCTCTGCTTTGCTTTTCCTCCACTCTGTTGTTTCCAAATGACGACACTGCAGAAAGCATGTGTGCATTGTGCTCCACACGGGCCTGAGGTGGGGAGGGGAGGGGCAGAGTGGAGCAAACCGAGGCTCCTTGCTTGTGCAGGGAAAACCTTGCTTTCACAGTTGTGAACTGCTCTCGCGCTCGCCAATGTCCATTCTTTGTTGACAAAGGAATGTGATAAATGCACTGGTGAACGTTGGTTGACGTGGTAGTAAAGTTTGTTCTGTTTACCTCATTTTTTTTTTGGTTCTGTGGTAGTTGCCTGTGAGTGATGTGGTTCCAGAGAAATACGTACATCAGCCTTCTGATTGATGGATGTGTATGTTCGATACGTCGATGCAAATCATTGGTCACATCAAGGTGGACATTTTAGGGGTAATAGAGCTTCCAAACTCTACTTCTGCTGGTTACTTCACAGCCATAACTGATTATTTAGATAAGGCAATAGGTTCAAATAAATACAGAAACAAGTGTTACATTGTAGGCTTGGGTAGTGCAGCAAATATGGTCGGGCACAAATTGGCTGTGAATGATAAACATTCACTGCCTTGCACATCATTTGTAGTTAGCTGTGTGTGCGGTGAAGTTGAATATCTTACAGCATTTGATTCCGTGATTAGGAATATTTTTCAGTGTTATCATGGCTCTGCTAAAAGACTTCACCTCTTGAGAGAAACTGCAGAAGTTATAGGAGAAGAAATTCTAAAACTGAGTGATATCCACACTATTAGGTGGTTACCCAGCAAAAAGTGCTGTAAGAGCTCTCTTGCAATCATAGAAAGCTGTTGTGACCCATCTTGAACAGGTGGCCCATGGAAAAGACAATGAAGGTGCTAAAGCTAAGGGTTTGTTAAAAAGTTTGAACAATTTAAATTTGTTAAGCATCTGTACTTCCTTTTGGATTTCTATTTCTATTAAGCGTGGCACTACAAAATAAGAATCTTTTGATTGCATCTCTGAAAATAAGGATTAAACACTGGATGAACAAGAATCTAATGTTGGACCAAGCAAACAAGATTTCTTGGACCATGGATCCATTTCAGGGAAGATCAGGGATGTGCAGCTCACAAACATTCAAAATGGAGAACAAGAGTTTCAGACTGTTAGAGGAAACTTAATTAACAATGCAAAGGTGTACATCATAGAAAGATTGCAATCTATATCCACAGATGTGATTGCATTTCTGCATGTTTTCGACACCTTGGATTGGCCCCCCAAAGAATATATTCTTCAGTTTAGGATAGAAGAAATAAAAAAGCTCTACATATACTTGAACCCGAGCCTTTATAATGAGAAAATGGATGTTCTGTTAGCAGAGTGGACAGAATACAAACTTTTGTTTCCTTCTCTGACTTTGAATCAAATGCTAAAGAAGATTCACAGGAGTGTTCAACAAGATTCCCCAATTTCCTGCAGATTTTGACCCTTTGTGCTGTTCTACCAGTGAGCACAGCTTCATGTGAGAGAGGTTTTAGCTGTCACAACAGAGTGAAGACTACTTACAGGAACTGTGAAGACTGAGACACTGGATGATTTGCTCAGAGTTTCCGTAAATTGACCCCCCCCCCCACCCGTCAGAGTTTGACCCAGCAGCTGCTATTGATAAGTGGTACTTCAGTGCAGAACGACAGCGCTACACAAACATTAATTCCTGAGGTATGTTCTTTTTAATAATTGCTCATATTTTTATTATTTATTAATATAAAATAGTGGCGACCAAAGATTTTAGTCCGGCGACTGACTTCAAACTTGAAATTTCATGCCCTGCTTTAAGTGGTCAGACCTGTCGACCAGAAGGGTGCACCCACTCTGGCACCATCTGACAGATGTCCAACACCATAGTACGGCATTGTGTCGACATTATGAACAAACATTAAAACGAATGAGGGCTTTTATCCATACTGAATTTTTTGTCTTATGCCGTGGATTTAGACTCCATTGATGCATGTGATTTTTGTCGGATAAATGTGGCTAATGACTAGATTCTCTCAGGCTATTTACCTTCCAAGCTTTTGTAAGTTAACGTCACTCTCATCTTCAGTAACTTCTACCCTAAAGATGAGAGTGACGTTATCTTTCAAAAGCTTGGAATCCTTTCCACTACTCACCTGGTCAATAGCCTGAGAGAATCATTTCATCATTTGTCACCAGAAAAGCTTCAATACTTACTTAAATCTGACTAATTGTGACAAAATGTCTCGCTACGACATAGAAATGCATGCATGGCACTTATGCATCTGATTTTTTTTGTCTGATGTAGTACATTTCGTCGGACAAATTTTGAGGCTCTCAATTGTAAAAATCATATTTTCGTCAGTAATGAATGTTTGTCTGCCAGCTCTACTGAATTTTCACTTTTGTCTACTGTTATTGAATTTAACAGGCTGAAACTTTATCCGAGGATGGTCCAGAAAATAGATTAGAATTTATTTTCAAGTATGAGCCTTTACAGCTGTGTGCATACCATACAAGGATGCACATTTTAGTGCAATTTTTCTACACCCTTCTTCCTCCCAGTCTACTTCCTCAGTCACACTGCTTGGGAGTTCACAAACACTGTCTTCCATTTCCATTACTTTCACTACACTTGCACTGTTTTACTACAGTATTACACAAATTTTTCTCAGATTGATTTATTTACTTGTGGTCAGATGTGTGGGGTCGTGCATGATGGATCTGCCTTCCATGAATTATCTGCACCATCGTCTGACCATCCAAACGGATTTCTTACTTCTTACACAAGAAAGTACTTATCAAATAATTTTCTGTAGCATTGTTGAAGTTCAAGAATGTAGTTTTGATCCATTTTAATGCAAAATCATGTGTTTATCTGTGAAAATATCTCTCCGACACGTTATTGCTGCTGCCGCCATTTGCTTTCTGCACGTGAGCACAATGTTCTGTATGTTACATGACGTAACCCCCAGTAAGTGTTTCAAACCTCGCCGTGTTTTCATTATAACATGACGTCGAGGTGTTTTTTTTTTTTTTAACTATGCTTGCCTAACCTAACAGGTAATGGTTTGTGGGGCTAATGCCGGTGGTTTTTGAGATATTAGCACAATTTCAAATCCAAGCACGAAAGTAGGTATTAACAAGGTTGCAACACTGCAAATCGACAAAACACTGGCACAACGTGCGATGAACCAGTACGCTATCGCCATATTGTGTGTTACAGAATCGAAATAACGAAGAGCAGTAAGTACTGGGAAATGTAAGAAATAGACATTATTTTCATTAGAAATTCATTATTACACATAAAGGAATGTTCGGCAATGCAAAATGGTACGTTAGCAATGTAAAAAAAGTGTGAAATATAGGATTCTAGGTGTTTCACCTATACAAAAGTATTACCCATACACACACACACACACACTCTCTCTCTCTCTCTCTCTCTCTCTCTCTCTCTCTCTCTCTCTCTCTTTTTTTTACTTTTTGCCAGTAACAGTGTGTTGTCAGTTTCCCGGTACTTGGATATACTGTGAATGTTTGTACTGGAAGAGAAGTCACATTGATAATGTAGGTAATATGACACTTTGTGTTGTACAGTTTAATTGCTTTGCTTTCGGAACATTTAGTCCCGAGAAGCAGGTTTAAGATATGTTAGGGTTTTGGGTGCCAAGCAGATGCTATGTATTGCCATGCTCACATCAAACAAACCGTGAATTTACTATACCAATATCTCAATCATGTGTGCCTGGATTAAGTAGTTTGTTTGCTTTATATATAAAGGAGACTTAGGATACGAGTGTTTATGCTTCGAAAATAAGTTTGCAGTCATGGATCTTACAAGCGGCAGGTGGAACCCATATATTCCCATTGGGTTGTTTTCGACCCATTGTGCACTTCAATATTATTATGTTAACTGTTTATTTTGTTACTACTTTCTCTTTCTTATTTATGAGTTGTAATTAATGTGCATACTATAATTTTCATAATTGTTAAAATTGATGGTGTTTTTTTCCAAATTATGACGTCTGCAGTTGGCTTTGTATTTGTGAGCACACTGATCATGGGGAAAGCTAAAGTACCGTTCTCAAAAGAAAATTATATGCAATTTTATTTTATCATACTTTACCAAATTTCTTTTACACCTTCCACCTTCCCCCTCCACCGTTGCACTCTCAAATTCGTCAAAACAACCTTCCCTTATTCCAATAAAGTCACCCGCAGGCAGTGCAACTCCAGCTGCCTCCCCCCGCCCCCTTCCACGCTTCACTATCGCCCATGTCAATGTTCGTTCCCTGGTACCGAAAATTGACGAAATACGTCACACGGTAGAAGAAAATAATTTGGATGCTCTTCTTGTAACCGAAACATGGCTTAAGGAACACACAAATGATCAAATAATTAAAATACCAGGATTCAACGTGATTAGGAAAGACCGCAAGCATAAAGGTGCCGGCGGAATTTTATTTTACGTGCGTTCGGAGCTAGCGGTAGAAGAGATATCAGTTATTCCTGAAGAGATTAATAATATTGAATTTATTGTAATAATAATCCGTCAAAAGCAATGCAGTATTGCCATCTGCGGCATTTATAGGCCCGGTGATATTCCGTACTCCAAATTATCAATCATCGAAGATATTGTATCGAATATATATCACTTTTAAACATAAAGATATCCATAAATATACCTGGTCTTCTCCAGATGGTAAAACTCATAATCAGATAGATCATATTCTCATTGATAAGAGAAGGCATACTAGTATAATTGACGTTCGTACACATAGAGGTGCTGACTGTGCCAGTGACCATTATTTAGTAATTGCTAAATTAAGAGAAAGACTCTCAGTGATAAATCATAAGCAACAAAATCTAAAAGTCCTAAAATTTGATACAGGAAAGTTTACTGATGAAAGAATTAAGAAAGATTACCAAATTAAACTGTCAAATAGATTTGATGTTTTGCAGGATTTAAATGATGATGAAAATATAAATGAAACAGACGTAAATAAGAATTGGGAGCACATACGTAATGCAATAGAATCAGCAGCTAAAGAAAGTATAGGATACCATAAACCGAGAAAAAGTAAGCCATGGTTTGATAATGAATGTCATAATCTAATAGAAATAAGAAATCAGGCTAGACTTAGGTGGTTAAATAACTCTGATGATACAAATCTAAACAATTATAATAGAATAAAGCGAGAAGTTAACCGCACGTTTAGAAGTAAAAAAAGAGATTAGTTGAAAAGCAAAATTAACGAAATTGAAACAAACAGCAAAAATAAAAATATCAGAGATTTATATAAAGGTGTAAATGAGTTTAGAAAGGGGTGGCAACCTAAAGTAAACTTGATAAAAGATAAAGATGGTGATCTTCTAGCTGACCCAAACAATATTCTAAATAGATGGAAGAACTACTTTAATGACCTTTTAAATGTTCATATAGGAGATAAATCAGAAGTAAATGAAGTCCACACAGCAGAACCTTTAGTTCCAGAACCTAACTTGACTGAAGTTAAAGATGCAATTAAAAGGCTAAAGAATAACAAAGCACCTGGCATTGATTTAATACCAGCTGAGTTAATTAAATATGGTGGAAATTCATTAATATGTCAAATTCATAAATTAATTTGTTTAATATGGAATAAAGAAGAAATCCCTCAACAGTGGAAAGAATCCATAATTGTTCCTGTGTTTAAAAAAGGTGATAAAATGAACTGCAATAATTACCGTGGAATATCTCTACTGTCAACAACATATAAAATATTGTCTAACATTATTTTAACAAGACTAACCCCATATGCTAATGAAATTATAGGTGATTATCAATGTGGATTTAAACGTAACAGATCAACTACAGATCAAATTTTTCACATCAGACAGACACTTGAAAAAAAATGGGAATATAATCAAAATGTCCATCAGCTATTCATTGATTTCAAAAAAGCATATGATTCGGTCAAAAGAGATAAATTATATAATATATTAGTAGTGTTTGGAATACCTAAGAAGCTTGTTAGTATGATAAAAATATGCACCAGTGAAACAGAAAGTAAAATTCGTGTGGGTATTAATATGTCTGACAAATTTACAATTCATGATGGGTTAAAACAAGGAGATGCATTATCTCCATTGCTCTTTAATTTTGCCCTGGAATATGCTGTAAGGAAGGTAAAAGAGACTAAAGAAGGACTAAAATTAAATGGTGTGACAGTTGTTAGCATATGCAGATGATGTAGACTTACTGGGGGATGATGTGAATACAATTAAGAATAATGCTAAAATATTTTTCAAAACTGCTAAATTGATAGGTTTGGAAGTTAACAAAGACAAAACTAAATATATGCTTACAGGCCGAAACCAAGTGTTATGTAATAATCAAAATCTAATTATTGATAACAACTCGTTTGAACCAGTCTCCAAATTCAAATACTTAGGAGTAATATTAACAAATGAAAATTATATTAAAGAGGAAATAAAAAGTAGGCTTAATTCAGGAAATGCATGTTACTACTCTCTTCATAAACTTTTGTCTTCTCGTTTAATATCTAAGAAACTAAAAGTTAAAATATATAAAACAGTAATTTTGCCTGTAGTATTATATGGATGTGAAACTTGGTCCCTTACATTGAAAGAGGAACAGAAATTGAGGGTATTTGAAAATAAGATCCTTAGGAAAATCTTTGGACCTAAAAGAGATGAGGAGACAGGTGAGTGGAGAAGGTTACATAATTTAGAACTACATAATTTGTATTCATGTCCAGATATTATTAGAATAATTAAATCAAGAAGACTTAGGTGGGCAGGCCATGTGGCACGAATGGGAGAGGAAAGAGGAGTTTACAGGATTCTTGTTGGGAAACCTGATGGTAAGAGACCTGTAGGAAGGCCAAGACGAAGATGGAGGGACAACATTGAGATGGACCTAAGAGAAATCGGTAGGGATGGAAAAGAGTATATAGATCTTGCTGAAGATAGGGAAAGATGGAAGGCCTATGTTGCTGCAGCCATGAACCTTCGGGTTTAAGAAGGCTAGGGAGTTAGTTAGTTAGTTAGTTATATATATCACAAAGTTCATCACTAAGTAATCTTAGCTGACATAAATGTAGATTTTTTAAAGCCAAATGAGCCCGACACACGTTACGTCCGGTCACTTGCTGAACAGTTCCAGCTCTCCCAAATCCTAACGGAACCCACTCATGTCACACATAACACTCAAACCTTAATTGATCCGATCTTCGTAAATAACTTATCTGATGTCATAAATTCTGGCGTTTCTGTACCAGTCAGCAACTCCGATCATTGTTTGGCATACGTCTCTCTGCGTTTCAGCAAAACAAAGCCTAAGGGCACAACTATTACTTACAGGAACTATAATGCGATAGTGAAATACAATCTCGAAAACGACCTAAGCAAAATAAATTGGAATGCGTTAATGGAATTTGCAAACATTGAAGATAAAGTGCGTTTCTTCACCGAAAAATTGAATGCGGTGTTTGATAAACATGCTCCATTGAAAACCGTTCGTGCAACTAAACTTGTACTTTTTATTCTGCATGCCATGGAATTTGAAAAATACCACAAGGTGTTATGATGTGTACTGGTGCTGCTAATATGTCACATGACGTAAGTATGAAGAAAAATTTTATTCCTAAATGCTTTCATTGATACGCAGGTCAGGTTTACGGCTATTAGCATTAAAATTGGCCCAAGTTCCTTTTGTTTTATTGCAATTTCATCATGCTATGAATGCAATTTGTACACTGTTCGATTTATGTCTGTGTCAGTCCATGTCAGATCGGCCATATTCTCCAGGTCAGTTTTTGATTTTGATAAAATTAGGCAGGAATCATGTCTGGAACGCTTGTGTTCCAAATATTAGTTTCCTCCGAGGAATAGTTCTACCCTGTGGAAGAAGGTGGAAAGCAAGAGAAAACATGACCCAAATTTGATAAGTGAGACTCAGGACTCAAATTATGGAACTATTAACCAACCAAGGAGCACAGGTTTTGTATCAAAATACCCTCAGCTAGTTTAGAATAAGGTAATTCTTAAGGTTACAAAATAACTCTCTTTTTTCTAATCCAAACAGTGCTCATTACTTTAAGGAAGGAAGGTTCAAATTTTGTGTGACAATGATTTCCAAAATTCAATGATTATTAGTCTTTCTGCTAGGAGAATTTGAAAAAAAAAATTGGAACCATTACTGTCTGGTCACATTAGTAGTCACGCCCATTTTTATTTTTAGTTACTTCTTAGCAGTAAGTACTACACCACCAATTAATGTAATAAAATGAGCCAAAACAGAGTGTTATGGATGATTCAGGGAATCACTTTAGCTGGTGAAAATTGCCACATATGCTGTTCTCAGCATAAACAATGAAGAAAGTGTCCGAAATTTTTAGATGAAACATTTGCCTTTATTGTTGCAGTGTAGTTGAACAAAGCTTTTAATTTTGAAATGTGGTAGCACTTTCCAATTTGCTTTTGCTTTATTGTGATTTCATCATGCTATGTAAGCATTTCGTACATGGTTCAATTTTGATTTACGCCCGTTACCATATGCTGTGGAGTTTAACGATTACTTACTGCATGTTTCCTTGACACTGGTTTTTCACTTCCATATACTCTTACATAATTTTGTGCTTGCCAATTTGTTTACTATCGTCTTAGTTACGAACTGCCCCACCCATCTAGGTAACATGTGTTGAAGTACTAAGGGGTTTCCATATTGGTTCATGGAATCTGTTCATTTTTTTGTGTGGTGTTCAGATGTGTACTTTCTTCTTGCCACCGAAATGTTTGAAGATTTTGTTCAATAAATGCTTTCGTAGTTAGGTGGATGAGGTTTAGATCCCTTAGCATTTTAGTAATAATGTAAATGACTTTGTTGTTAGGTTATGCTGGTCAGGTTTAATTCTCTTGGCATTAAAATAACATCCCTAAGTGCTTTCCACTCTACGTGCGTTCATTATGTTAGGTAGGCCAGATTTAGTTTCTCTTAGCATTTTAATAATATTCATAGCCGGCCCCCATGGCAAAGTTAGGGTTAACCAGACATCCGGTTTTTCCCGGACATGTCCTACATTTTAACCTAATGTCCAGCATCCGGGAGGAATTTGAAAAATATCATAAATGTCCTACATTTTGAGCGTCACATAATATTAATTAGGAAAATACATGTTTCAGTTGAATAAAGAGAAACTATGCAAGTTACAAGCCTATGGTCTGCGCTGCCAAACTCAATAGTGAAATTTATTTTGATTCAGCCATTGCCCAAAAAGAACATGAATGGAAGCAATTGATGAACAAACTTTTGGGGCCACATTCTGATGTCACTGCTCATTGTCTAAGTGGAATTTCTTGCCTTGGGGTTTATACTGATGGAACAAGATGTTTCCTATTCTTAAAGCAGGGGGTATAGAGAACAAAGCTAGTGAATTAAAAACTACCCTAGATGAAACTTCTGGAACCATTTCAAGTTATGGTAATTGCTGAATATTTGTTTACCATTCCAGGTCATAATGAGAGAGTATTTTTATTACCAGCAGCATAAGGAAGTCATGAGAGAAATATTTTTTTCCAAAAAGTCTGTTGAAAGTTTGGTACTGGGGTTCAATATAATTTCACAGAGTTTGACTGTTCAGTGTCTCATATACATAGTTTGACTAAACCTGAAACTTTAATAAAAATTGGCTTCTCTGAGAAGTATCAGTTAAAACAAGTTCTAAGAAGTGAATTGTGTAGAATTAAATACAATTTTGGAAATTACCCATTTAAGGATTCCTTTTTTTTTTAAATCTGAAAATTGTAATTTTTAAATTACTGTCTAACATGTTTTGGAAATGTGTATTATGTATTGTGAATGTTTTGTGACCTACATTTTGGGACATTGTGTCCTACATTCCCTTGTAGTGATCTGGTAACCCTAGGCAAAGTGGTTAGCACATCATGCTATGATGCCAGGGGTCTTGGGTTCGAATCCCAGCCAATGTATTTTTTTGAGTGTCCATTCATCAATTTCATCATATCAATCATCCCCATCTTTGCAAATTAGCCAAAAGTGGCACAAAAGCAAAGTAAAATAAAGCAAATCAATCAATAATAATCTGAATTATTATTTTGGTGGTTTAGCTCTCATAGCATTAAAATAACATCCATAATTTGCAATACTGCTGATCTCAAGCACAAAGGTACTAACAATTTGCAGTTGTAACTTTGTCAAATCTTTCAGAATGGTGAAACATATGCATTACTACCGAAACACATGCGGAAATGTCTTTGCAGCATTGATTCAATCAGTTCTCGTTAGCTCCAACACACAATACACCTTCTACTGGTCATTAGCCATTTTGCGGCACTGGGGATCCTGGTGGAGCATCATAAGCAGAATAAGCCCACTAAGTGGGAATAAAACGTCCAGAGTTTTTCTTTATATTGATACCTTGGCTGATTTTCTATCAAAGAGTAATGTCATAATTGTGTAAAGTTGCACCATTCATTTTGAATTACCCTGAAGCCAATGGGCTTCCAATTTTCATGCCTTACAGCTTGAATGCAATAATTTTGGCACACTAGATCTTGAGGAAATAGATGAAGCGAGATGTGAAAGATTATTTAGCCCTGATCATAGTCAGTGACATGCGGTGACTGCGACACCTGGGGTAGCAGTCAGTGGCGTGCTCAAGGGGGTGGGTTGGTGTGAGTCACACCCCTCCTCCCTTTAGGGCCAGTATTCCTTCAAAAAAGAAGAATGTCAATAACAGGAAAAAAGATTGCAAAATTATGAATGAGTACTAGAAAAAAGTACACGTAACAACCACCCACATTCGAAAATAAAAAACTATTTGATTTGACTCTAAGCCAGAGATCCTGGGTTCGAATCTCGGATTGGCCATTTGTGTTCTTTGTGTGTGTTCCTTCATCTATTTTGTTGTACCAAAGGTGGCGGAAAAGCGAAGTAAAATAAACCAATTTGAGCAATCAATCAATGATTTGATTTCATTTTTGTTACTTAGCGTCGCTTTTTTGTCACATTTGGTTAATTGTGAAGATGATAGGATGAAACTGATGAAGGGACGAGCACAGGGAACGCCCATGCCCGGGTCGGGGTTCGAACCCGGAACGCCTGGTGTCGTAGTGCGCTGTGATAACCACTCCCCCGCGCTTGGTTGATTTGGTGACAGGAAACAAAACACAATACACTTTTTTGTAGTTTCTTCAATGATATTCATTTGACTTTTTGAGTTCTGAGATACATTTTTCATTCCAAATTATTTCATTATTCACTGCAACACATAGGACAAGAATGCGCACTCATCACGGGTTCGAATCCTGGCCTGGATTGTTCATATGAGGTCCCTTCACCAATTTCATCATATCATCACTCACTCCTCATTTTCGCGATAACCAAATGTGGCAGAAAAGCGAAGTAAAATAAATCAAACCAACAACAATATGAACACGCGTTCTCTTGCCCAAATAAATACATCCGTATTTATGACTGTTAGAGACAAAGAGTAGTGTATTTAAATAAAACATTACTAAAACGAGAGTCTGAGAGAGCCTGCGCACATATTTGTAATTTAATCATTATATATTCCATATTTGAAATAGAAAAAAAGAAAGAAAGCATAACATTATTGTCTGCACATAACACGTTCCCATTTTATAAATAATAAAACTACATCCATATTATACATACACACATATTGTACAACGTGTAAAAGGTTGTGTAAATACAGAGAACATAAGTACTGCAGAAAATTTTACCCTGTGTTCTTTAGACGATTTACAAAAAAATTATGAGAAACCAATCCCCTATCTGTCCTATAGGAGATAGACTGGGGGACCTGAAACCCTGGACTTTCAACCATTGCAGCGGGGGGCGTGGGGCCAAGGGAAGTAGAGGTAGAAATCTTCCTTTTCCTTGGGCCGGCCGTTTCTACCTGGAAACTGGCCTGGCTGAAGAAGAGCGAGCTAGGGTATCCAGCCTGCTTTGCCCACGGAGAACACCGATGGACGAGAAGTACGTGGAAAAGAAGGTGTTGCATATGAGCTGTGGTGGCTTTAACAAGACAATAAATATTGTGATTTGAATATAATTCGAGATGTGAGATTGATTGATCTATCTCTGCTAGACTAGCTACTCCTCAGTGCACGTCACTGATCATAGTTTACATCCTACTGCTACACACCTATTCATTCCTTTCCTACATGACACAATCTTAACTCCATTTACCAGCATGTTGTGAACCTACAAACCGGAAGTAGTTGTGCTACAACCATGGGGTCTGGATGAAGATACTTCCGTCCCGTGGATAGCCCCTATACGTATATGGTTCTTTTGAAATTTTGTTTTTTAAAGATTGTACATTCACCAGGAATAAAAACTGAGACACCTATATTCTGAAATACTTTCTTCCCTGCATGGCGTAATGTATGTTGCCTAACTATAAAGCGAAGAGTGGATTTTAATAGCAAATTTCCAATGTTAAGTTCTGCCATTGCAGTAGTGTTAGACAACACACATAACATTGTGCATATTTCAGGATATAGGTGTCCAATTTTCTTTATACAATATCAGTACAATATATAAGATATACAATATATAATACTTAAAAGTACTTACGTTGGTGAGTATGTGGTTTCCATAAAACTACGTTTCGGGATATAACTAATCCCTTCATCAGGTAGACATAATATAAAGTAAAAAAAAAATAAAGTGCTCCCCTGTGCTTAGCACCATGCCATGAAGGCGTATAAGGGGTGTGGGGGTAACGCCCCACACTTTCTTGATCCGGTCGTGAGTGGGGGTGATGTGATCAGCATCACGCCCCTGACCGCCTTTACCCCCCAGGGTTTCCCCCAGGTACCCATGTTATTCGACGCTGGGTGGGCGCCGGGGCCGCTTCCATCGTTAGAAAAGTTCCCGGATTTGAACCGGCCGGGAATATGACTATGCCAATTTAATTATGACATTGGCTGCATCAGATAAGGCGTGGATCAAGCGGTATGGTAAAAGTAGGTAAAAAGGTTAAAAAATGACTTAAGGCTGCTGAACGTGTAAAAGTGCCTTATTCCTACCATTATGTTAAAATCCTGATTGTTGTATCCATAAAAATACTAAAACAATTATACTCGGAACATGTTAAAAAACCGCTTTTTCAGGAGCGGCTTGGTAGACACTGTAAAGTAGACTGAAGAGGCCTCTAATGGAATGGCGGAAGTTGTACGGTGCATTTCCCCTCTTACTTCCATTGGGTTACATCATATCTAACTCGAAATCTATTATTTCGCGAGATGTGTTAACCACGGCCGAGGTGACCTGGAAGCAGATTTTTTCCCTTGCGTCCCACCCTTTGAACATTTTAATCCTAGTTTCGTCAATATTTTTGTCTTTTCTATTTAGTTTATTGTCCCTCCCTTTGCCGAAATTAGCTGCCTCGTATACATTTCCACTTAATGGTTTATGATCAGCCCTCCTAATTCCCCACTTCTGAATTTCATGCTCTTCCTCAATTACATATTCTGAACGTCTAGTTCTTGGTGTTCCTTCTCTTATATCTTTGTTATGTTCCCCCATCTAATTTTCATGCTCTGGCCAGTTTGACGTATATATTCTTTATTACAGAAACATTTAATACTCTAAACCCCTTTTTCATCCACATACTCGCAAACATAAGTACTTTTAAGTATTTTATAAAATCTTTTTTTATATTGTACTTATATTGTACTACGTGAGTAAATCGCACCTGCATCAATATGAACAATTTTCATTGCCAATTAGTGTACCTAATTAGCATTGCTCAGGAATTTTGAACTGTTTTTCTTTTAACCTAGTTCAGGATTTTTTAGCCTAACTTTAATATTTTAGGATTTTAGAGCCTATTGTAGGAAACTAAAAGCACACTTTTTAGAACTTATAAATACTAGTTCTAATTGTGTCCATAATTGCTTTCATTGTTAGGTCAGGTGGGATCTTAACATTAAAATAACACCCACAAATGCTTCCAGTACTGATTCATGTAATATCTGGTCTCATGCAGGAAATCCCCATCGATCCTTGCTCAAAAATTACCAGAATTGCTAGTTTGAAACAATTGTAAACCAAGAACAATTGCTCTTTGCAAATTGTGGATGCTCACAGAAGCTACTTTTCAAATCATAATTTCTCCCCAAGTTTCAAATTTCTTTTCACATTCATTACAGTTCTCTCAAAGACTTCTTAATACTCATATAAAGCATATGCAAATCATTAAACAGGAGGGCAGGGCTCTACAATGCCATAGAAATGTAGATTATTCGTTGATGTTTTGCTATGTAATTTACTCAAGGTGCAAGAGTACATAACGTGCAATTGTCATGCTACATGAATTGCGTACTTTTATGATTTTCTGGATTATCTACTTGTATAATGTGATGCAACTACATAAATAAGTTAATGTTATTGAGTATATGTTGCCTTTATTTAAAGAGAATGAATTAGACATTTTCCTACCATAACTGTGTTTTTTTTGGTTTTTTTTATGATTTTCTGCTTGCAAAGTTTCTGTATATATATCCTATAATTAAAGTTTAGAATTGAAAAAGTTACTTTCTACTATGCAAATACTAATCTAAGTTATTACTACTATTTCAGGTGAGAAGCTCCTGTGCTCCTCCCAAGGACTGCTCTACGATTCAAAGTGTTTGCAGACCAGTATGGATGGTGAGGAGATCAAATATTTGATACATTATGTAGGATGGGGAAAGAGGTAAGACACACGTACTGTACATATCACTTTGAATGTGAAAATTATAATTTCAGAAATGTGTAGGATTTATTGGTAAAGGAGTAATTTGCATGATAGACATGTTGCCAAGTTACAGATAAGACTCTCTTACCAGTGGGAAAGCACTGGTAAAGATAGAAGGTAGAATAATGTAAAGAAACAAAGTATATGAAGAAAATATGCAGTCTCGATTAGGGATGGCCAGATCTGGATCTTCAAATACTGGGGTCCAATGTAATAATGGATCCGGGTATCCAAAATCCAGATCCGGAGGAATGGAATCTGGGTATCTACTTCACACAGGATCTGAATCTCAGGATTTTTGGAGATAGGCAACTCAGAACCCCTCCCCCTCCTCACCACATTTTACAGTTTTTTTTCTGAGACACCCAATCCTTAGCTTGAAAATTTTTTTGTAGCATAACATAAGCACAGTGTTGTGTGCCTTGCCCTTTGTAAAAAACACAGTGTTACAAATGTCTAATGTGACAAAAAAATGTGATATGTGATACCATTTTACTACAAAGCGCACATATTTTTAAAGTGCTAGTCTTCAAAGCATCACCAGTTTGGTGTCTTTGACACAATCCCAGAGAAAGCCGATCAGACCCATATCTGGTTTCGAGCCACCACCTGTTTTTCGGCAAAGTGCTATTGTCACTTTTGCCTGCAGTGTTTAGACATCCATTCATTCACTGCGACGTTATACTCCCATGGTCTTTATATTGCATAAAAAAGTAGCAGAATACAATAACACAACCTAGCAATCTCGCGTTCAGTAATCTCTAAAGAAACCAAATTAGCAACATTTAATTTACTCCACGTGGAGCTGACAAGAGCTGTCATTTCTTGGATGAATGCTATTGGTGGGGAAGGTTTCTGGGGACGATTTGTTAGGGTGACCAGATGTCCTCTTATATCCAGACATGTCCTCCTTTTTAGGTGTCTGGGCGGATTTTTTATTTGGTCTAGGAATTAACTCGTGCACCTGGACAAGAGATGGCGTAACGAGCGTATCGTCCCACAGTTCCGTGTATCCACACATGCGTTGAAAACTCCTGTCAGCGTGCATCATTCATAGTATAGGGCAGTTGATTGATGCATCAACAACAGCATTTTGTAGTCAACTGAACATGGCGAAGTTCGTGCCAGATAAAGTGTTTTTGCAGGGTGTTCTGCTTCATTACTTTAACATGCAGAAAAGTGCTACCGAAAGTCATCGTATTTTGGTGGAAGTGTATGGTGACCATGCGCTAGCTGAGCGAACATGTCAGAAGTGGTTTGCACGGTTTAGAAGTGGTGATTTCGACCTGGACAGCTAAAAAAATTTGAAGACAAAGAATTGAGAGCATTGCTCGATCAGGATTCGTGTCAAACGCAGGAAGAACTTGCAGAAGCATTAGGCATTGATCAAACAACAGTTTCCAAATGCCTCAAAGCCATGGGAATGATTCAAAAGATGTCACATTGGGTTCCACATGAATTGAAAGACAGAGACGTTGAAATACGAAAAACCATTTGCGAATTGCTGCTTCAAAGACAGAAAAGAAAGGGGTTTTTGCATCGCATTGTTACTGGCGATGAGAAGTGGATCCATTACGAGAACCCGAAACAAAAAAAGGCCTGGGTGAACCAGGTCCATCACAACCGAAACGAGATATTCACTGTGCAAAGGTTATGCTGTGCATATGGTGGGATATGAAAGGTGTGGTATACTATGAGCTGCTGCAACCGGGTGAAACTATTAATGGAGAATGTTATCGACAACAATTAATGTGTTTGAAGCAAGCTCTGGCCAGGAAACGACCAGAATGGGAGAACAGACATGATAAACTTATTTTTCAACATGATAACACTCACCCACATGTCGCAAAACCGGTCAAAACCTATTTAGAAAATGTCGGATGGGAAGTTTTACCCCACCCGCCGTATTCACCAGACGTTGCTCCTTCGGACTACTACTTGTTCGATTGTATGAATAACGATTTGATTGGACAGCGGTTCACTTCTTCAGAAGATATCGAAAAATGGGTCTCTGACTGGATCGCTTCAAAGGATGAGGACTTCTTTCGCTACGGAATCCGTAACTTGCCTGACAGATGGGCGAAAGTGGTGGCTCGCGATGGACAATATTTTTCTTAAGGTATTTATGTATTTTGTGTTTGAACTACAGCTTCAATGTGTGCGTAACAACCGCACGAATTAATTCCTAGACCAAATAGAAATTGGTAAATGTCCTCCTTTTTTTGGAAAGAGTATAGCATTGACCATAGCAAATGTGCTTGCTGCACAGAGAATGCTTCCACATAAAAGGATAATAATTTAAGGCTTATCACTTGGGGTGTATTAAGTATTTGAACAATGGTCACCTAGCATCTCGGAGCTGAACACTATCACTTTCCCGACTGAGTCATTAGTAGGGTGCAGATTTATAGGCAGTAAGAAGGCACCCTAAAATTAAAAAAAGGACATTAAAATAGGCAATGATTGTGAACTTATTTCAATTTTCTTCTTACAATGCACAGTTATGCTACTGCGCCTTGAATAACGTAGTGTGGAAAACGGCTCGATTCTGCACACTCTGGGTGGTTCCACTCGAAAATGATTTGCTAGAGGCGCTGGTGTTGGACCCGGTGCTTGGTATTCGTCTGCCTATAATGGAAGTAAATGGAGTTTTCGCTGCAACATCTGATTCTTTTACATGAAGCATTTCTATCAATGTGATAATTGCTATGGTATTTGGTACAGTGGTCGCGAAGATATTAACGAACATTCTAGACAGTCGACCACGTCTTGTTATCGTCATACTTTCGTTAATAATACGGGAGAAAAAATATGCGTGGAATGCTCTTGGCAACTAAATTTTGTGTATGAATTAGGTTCATTATTATCATCATCATCATTTCTTTTAAAGATATACACAAGAAGCATTTGTATTTTTGATATTTACTGTCTCTTTTCTTCACTTTAAACTAATCACGGCGATGATGATGATGATAATGATGATTGCATGAAATGACAAGGGGAACCTCACAAAACTTTCTTAGTGCCATTGACATGAGTGTAAAGAAACTTTCAAACCAATGGGACAAACGACACCGGATGTTCACACTGTCACACTAGTGACACATGCTTCCAGACTGTAAAATAGCATTCATTGCACATGAGGGTCCAAACAGCAAACGACACGTTCATATGCCGTATTCGCGTGCTACTTGTTACTTCGGAGGAAAGCTCCTTAAAGGAAGGGTGCTGAAACCGAAGCGACGCACTACTAGGGACAAGCGACATGGTGCCTTCAGTCTATTAGCAAGCGTTGCTTGCAAACAACAGATAGGCAACACGATAAACTGCACATTACAACAACAGATCTATTCAACACGATAAGCCACTCGTGTCGCTTTGTCGCTTCTGCGTCACTCAAACTGGGCCATTTCCTCAGTAGCTTTCAACATGTTGCCGTGGTTTGTTGTTCTTGTTGATCGCGCATACGCGATGCAATGAGTGTCTTGCTTTAGTGAGATTGCGCACCAAAGCGGCACGCTACACTTACAGGGTGGCGACAGACCTGGAAAACCGGGAAAAGTCAGGGAATTTGAGGTGTCAAAAAAAGTCAGGGAAATGTCAGGGAATTTTGTCTTCATTGACTTTTTTTAAATTTTTTTATTTAAAGATATCGTTATGAAACTCTGCACGGGAACAGAAAATTGTTATAACTCGGGCACTATGGGAGCAATCTACTTCGAATAAGTTTTGTTTTGCAGCTAAGACATAAGCACATGCAAACGTGTACAATTCAGAACGCCCGAACGAGGAAGGGGGTTTGAGGGGCTCGACCCCCGAATTTCAATAGAAAAAACAAAAATCTGAAGTTTGCCCCACTCTTCTCCCACTATTTTGGGGAGAAGGCGCAAACTTTAGTATTCTTTTCAAAGAATGGACATTTCTCAAGAGAATGAAACATGTTTCATGTTCTTGGGTGCCATACAAGTAGAATAATAAGCCAAAATGTGATTTTTTTAAAATGAAAAATATGTAATTTGCATTTTTGGAGGAAAATTGTTATAACTCGGGTACTATGGGAGCAATCTACTTCGGATAAGTTTTGTTTTGCAGCTAAAACATCATAGCATGCAACCGTGTACAATTCAGAATGCTGAACCGAGGAAGGGGGTTTGGGGGGCGCGACCCCCGAATTTCAATAGAAAAAACAAAAATCTCCCACTATTTTGGGAAGAAGGCGCAAACTTTAGTATTCTTCTCAAAGAATGGACATTTCTCAAGAGAATGAAGCATGTTTCATGTTCTTGGGTGCCATACAAGTAGAATAATAAGCCAAAATGTGATTTTTTTTTAATGAAAAATATGTAACTTGCATTTTTGGAGGAAAATTGTTATAACTTGGGCACTATAGGAGCAATCTACTTCAGATAAGTTTTGTTTTTCAGATAAAACATCAGTGCATGTAACCGTGTACAATTCAGAACGCCGGACCGAGGAAGAGGGGCTGGGGGCACGACCCCCGAATTTCAATGGGAAAAAAAATGATTTTGCCCCTACTTCCCCCGCTATTTTGGGTACAGAGCACGAATTTTATTATTGTTTTCAAAGAATGGACATTTCTCAAGAGAATGTAACGTGTTTCATGTTCTTAGGTGCCATACAAGTTGAATAATAAGCCAAAATGTGATTATTTTTTTTACGAAAGAGATGTAATTTGCATTTTTGGAGGTAAATTGTTATAACTCGGGCACTATAGGAGCAATCTACTTCAGATAAGTTTTGTTTTTCAGATAGAACATCAAAGCATACAACCATGTACAATTCAGAATGCCTGACCGAGGAAGGGAATTTGGGGGAGACCGACCCCGAATTTCATTGAAAAAAACATAAAAATCTGAAGTTTGCCCCCTCTTCTCCCGCTATTTTGGGTATAAGGCGCAAACCTTAGTATTCTCTTCAAAGAATGGACGTTTCCAAAGAGAATGAAACATGTTTCATGTTCTTGGGTGCCATAAGTCAAAATGTGAAACACTGTTTTTTTACTAAAAATAGGTAATTTGCATATTGCTCAGAAAATTGTTATAACTCTTGCACTATGGGAGCAATCTACTTCAGATAAGTTTTGTTTTGCGGCTAATACATCATAGCATGCAACCGTGTACAATTCAGAACGCCGAACTGAGGAAGGGGGGGTTTGGGGGCGCGACCCCTGAATTTTAATTAAAAACTATAAAAATCTGGAGTTTGCCCCCTCTTCTCCCGCTATTTGGGACGAAGGCGCGAAGTTTAGTATTCTTTTCAAAGAATGGGCATTTCTCAAGAGAATGAAACATGTTTCATGTTCTTGACTGCTATACAAGTTGAATAATAAGCCAAAATGTGATTATTTTTTTTACGAAAAATAGGTAATTTGCATTTTTGGAGGAAAATTGTTATAACTCGGGCACTATGGGAGCAATCTACTGCGGATAAGTTTTGTTTTACAGATAAAACATCAGAGCATGCAACCGTGTACAATTCAGATCGCCGAACGGAGGAAGGGGGGTTTGAGGGCGCGACCACCGAATCTCAATGAAAAAACATAAAAAACTGAGGTTTGCCCCCTCTTCTCCCGCTATTTTAGTGAAAAGGCGCAAACCTTAGTATTCTCTTCAAAGAATGGTCGTTTCCAAAGAGAATGAAACATATTACATTTTCCTGGGTGCCATACAGATTGAATAATGAGCCAAAATGTGAAACTCTGTTCGGAAATGTGGCATGGATATGTTGCGGAGAGGGGGAAGGTTGGTCATCAATATGAATTTCCCAGGCTTGCTCCAGACCTGTGTGAGAGTTTCCACCCAAACATAAGAGTATGAATGTCCAAAAAGCACATTCATTTCGTAATCAGCACCATTATACCATATGGTATCATCAGGCCAGTACGACCTTACTCTGATGATAACATATGGTATCATTGGGGGAGTAAAGGTTAAGCCTCTAAATATTACGTGCAAAATGCATTGAATTATCATTTTTTCTTGTCCATATGGGAGTAGTAAGGGGACTTGTCACGTAGTAAAGCATTTTGTTGGGCAAACTGAAGGAACATGGAAACAAATAGGTCCCATTGATACATACGATTTTTGTTGAATATCGCCACCTGACAAAGTATCTCACTACAACATGCGACAGAAATTGCATGGACTGCAAATATGATGCTGGAATTTTATTACTCTCCTGGCTCACTTCACCTTATTTAATGTAGCAGTGCTAATGTAGGTCTTCTTTCATCATCCTGACGTATTACTGGTTTCGCACAAGTTAACATACGTTTACAATGACATTGCACTATTCTTAGATATCAAGAAGAATTCAACCAAACGGGATATATATTGAATACTATCACGAAAAAGTGAAACATAAACTGCATTGGTGAAAGTTATAAAAATTGGCAAGAGCATGCTCCCAACCTCAAATTTACTGTAACACTAGTATTGCATTGAAATTAACGCCACTCTCTGTCCTGTCTGTTTAAACTCATGAGAGATGGTCATTAATCTCTCACAGGGTAAGGTTAATATCCAATATTATGAAACAAAATACTAATAATAAATACGTAAATATTTTAATATCATATTTACTCGATTCATTCAGTCATAAAAGCAAATCACTTTCTTCAAGGATTGACTTTTCTCTACCAGCCCTGCTAAATTTTCACTTTCCATCTACTGATTTATATGAGGGGTGGCCAGAAAGTAATTTTCAATTAGTAGGGACATTGATTTTTCGCAAACGCCAAAACCGTGAAAAATGGTAATTGCTGCGAAGTTATGTTTAGGAATGTGCAGTGATGTCTGGACACATTTTTCGCCCCTTCGAAATATCGAAATAATGCGAATTTGGCATAAAATGCGAATTGTTGGCATTTTTAACGATTTTTTAAAAGAAATGTCCTTAAAAAAATGAAAAATTCCATGAAATCCAACATTCTTGTCTTTTCTAGGCCATGTTTATGTACATAGAACATGCAAGTTTTCCAACATTTTACTCAAGAGTAAATTGTAGGGTTATACGTACATGGAATAATTCTGATAGACACATTAAATCATGTATTTCCCACAATTTTTTCAACTTCTATCAAAACCATTTGCATCACAGAGCAAAGTGGTAGGGTTCTAACAGGAGATCGAGTGCATATCTACCGTCACAAGGGAGCCACATCTTCGTATTTGTCACAGAAGATATGTTTTGAATTACCAAGCTAAGTGTGCACCATCGGCATTTGTCAAGCGAGTAATAATGGAGCTCAGTCGTTAGGGCATCTGACTAATATGCGAGAGAACCGGGGTCGATCCCCTGCGGGGGAGAACTGGGATGTTTTCCACATATTCAGACTGCTCCGGCGCCAGCATAATATGAAACTGGTACCTTGAGGAAACTTTGAGGGATAAAGGTAGCCAGGACTGTGGTGCTGATCACATCACTAGCCACCTTCAGCCGTGATCAAGAAAGTGTGGGACCCTAACTCCACACCCCTATACACCTTCATGGAAAAGTGCAGGGGAGCACTTTACTTTTACTTCCTCAAAAACCAGTTCCAACATATCAAACTGTCACGAAAATACGTAGACCATGTGACCTACAATTTAAAATAATAGTTTAAAAGCACAATGAAGTATTAAGTTTCGGTATATTTGGCAGATAAATGTTCTAAAACAAAAACGCGAATTTTGGGAAACATAACACTAACAAGTCAAAAAAAGATAATGCCAATTTTTGGTGCTATAATATATCGATATCTGTCACGTGAGATTGATTGATTAAAATTTTTTTGGTGCGTCGCCACTTATGGTCATTATGCACCCTTCAGTATATACGGGGGAAATTCCATTATCTAAAATCCTTACCTTAAAATTTAAAAAAAGATGTATGGAAAATAACTTTCTCAAAACAACTTTCAACATATCAAACTCTCATGAAGATATGTAGGCCATGTGAAACAGTAGTTTAAAAACACCGTCAAGGTATAATTTCAGATATTTGCCAGAAAATGCGCTAAAATGAAAATGTGAATTTGGGAAAAATAACACCGTATAGTAAAAACTAAAAAATAAGAAAATACACCAATTTAGAAAAAAACTACAAAATATTAAGGTCGCTACCGATTAGGCATAAATAAAACAAGAATATCAGTAGTAATTTATTGCATTAGTTACAGTGAGTCCTAACTTAATTTTCGGCATAATCACCATCGTTCTTCTGGCATTTGTCGTAGCATGTCACTAAATTTTGTATGCCCATGGTATATGTGTCTGACAAACAAAGACTGGAACTATCTCTACCGCAGTGTAGCTGTCAAATTCTTGCCCTGCCAGAAACATCTTCAGTTAAACCAGGAGATGAAAGTCGGTACATTAAAGGGCATGGAGTGGTCCAAGATCTCTCACCTGAAGTGATGCAAAGGGCCTGTGTTGTGCTGTATGGGGTTGTGCACATTCGATTGGCCTTCCGTGAATTGTCTGCAACATCGTCTGACCATACTATCGTTCACGACGTCCGGTCTGCACACCTCACACAATTGCTGGTGGTTCTGTGCCAAATTCCGAGCGTGCAATGTAGGTTACATCGCAGTCTGTGGGAGACTGTATGAAAGCTGCAATCTTTAACCTAGAACTCTCCTAAAACGGCTGCATTACGACTATTACCATTTACAGCTAAATGCCACTTCTTCCTGCCTGCATGTGTGTGTGTTGCTCTCCGACCACTAGTGCTGCGTATAGACACCATTTGAGCTTTTTTCAGGATTCCCCTCGTATATGAACTTTCAGAAGCTTTTATTATTAGTGTTTTAATGTGTGGTTAGCTAAATCAGGTACCTATACAATGCAATTCTATAAATTCCTTGCATTAAATTTCTAATATCTACATACCCTTTTCGTCAGCATTAATGGTATAACTGCATGTTGTCAATTTCACAGTACTTCACTTGGATATACTGTACTGAAGCAGAAATCCCATTGATAATGTAAGGAAATATGACACTTTATTTTGTTCGATTCAATTGTTTCACTTATATGAAAGAGTTAAGTTGTTTGCTTTACAGAGAAGAGGGAAGTAGCTTTATGCATTGAAAATTGAGTCCACACTCATGGTTCTTGCAAGCAGAGGCTTCCAAACTTCAGTGGAAATATCAACATATAATACCGAGAATGGATAAGGAGACTGATAAATTACAAATTGTATTTCTTAATTATTCACTCTTCACTCTTATCTCATTTAGTCGTAACTTTAAAAATAATCAAGTATTTTATTTTAAACTTACTGGGTACAACAAAATTCCGTAATTCTTCCTTAGCTTGTGAATTGTAATAATTTTCCAAATTCACTATTTTGCAGTTTGAATTCAAATCATAGAGAATAGAGGAATTTAGTCAATTTCATTGAAGATAATATTGGTGCTTAACAAATCCATGCCTGGATCTGTATGAGTTTATTATTTCAATTTACAAAAACATCGCTTTAGTTTAGTTTGTAATTGTCAGGGAAAAATGTAAATTTTGTCCTGGAAAACCTGGAAAAGTCAGGGAATTTCATTTTTGCTTGTTTGTAGCCACCCTGACTTATCGCTTGAGGATTTCACCAACCGAACGCTGGCCTTTGCTTCCCATCATGCCGCTACGATGTGAAATGTTGCTCTTGATTGGCTCCTTTCCAAGCAACATGTGTCGCTTCAGTATGAAAGTTGCCTTGGACCGAATGACCGTGTCACTTTGGTGTGAAATCCTCATATCATTTGTCACGTGTCGCTTTGGTCTAAAATCTCCTTGAGGAAACGGTGGAATCAGAGCTTGTATCCCTATGGTTCGAAAGGCTGCATTGATTTCCGACTGCTCGCTTTCAAGTGACACTTGTGGTTTGTCGCCTCGGTATGAAATATCTCTCAGGATACTATTTATATTCTAATAACATAGAAAAATAAACTCTAATACTCAGTCCAAGACCTGACGTCTGGAATCACATTGCGATGTTTCTTCTTGGGTTACTCACGCATGCTATTTATTTATTCATTTTATTTTACTTTTCTTTTCAAATTAATGCCATTTTGTGACTGCAAATCACTCCACAAATATAATTGTTTCCATCAATTCACGTACCACCTTTCAAGACAAACAAATCTACATAATATATTCAAAAAAACTAACTAAGCCGCATTACTTCCATAAGAAAATTAATACCGACACTGATTGCACTGTCATCTATGTTTCTCATCCATCTGGGGAACCAGTTTCTTGGGTCGTTTTCCACACTACGTTATTGAAGGCGCTGTAGTTATGCTGTATTAGCACTTCAGTTTATACACAAAAGTGTGCTAACGATTAACAAACTATTAATAGAGGAAAGGAGGGAGTTATGGAATACCATTTTGTATATGGTAATAATTTCATGAGTATTTATGCAAGAGACATAAGTCTTATATGACAACACAGGTAATATAATGCTGTTTATTATATAGTATCAAGAAGTTATACTTACGCACACAAAAAATGTAATAATAAAAAAACGAATAAGGAAAGAAAGGTGGGGGTTATGGAATAAGAGGGGTATATGTACTGTAATACTATTTACTGCAATTGTCATTATAGGCTCATTTACAGAAATCGCAAATGTAAAGGTCTGTTTCACAGCCTGAAGAAACTTCATGAGCCCACATGTGGCACATAACACATTTTTCCTAAGTTTCCCCTTTAACGTCTTCGGAAAATTTGTGGTCCCAGAAGATACATGTTGCATCCTCTTTGCCAGGTTGGAGGTGCACAGGAACGGTTTCATCATCATTAGAGTCTTGAAGTTCTATTTGATCTGAATCACTAGAACTAGTGGATCTAATGACTTCCACAACGTGCAAGGTCTTTTTACTTTGAAAGTCTTTAGTTGTAGTTTTGGTAACTTAACTATTTAAGTATTCCATAACCCCTCCCATGTCCATTTTGAATTTTTAGCGTCTACCACGAAATGACTTGATACAACAGCAAAAATTACTTTCCTCCTCAAAATTTTAACATTCCATACCTACACGCTATACCATATTGTTATACTAATTTGCTGTGTGTTTCATACAGGGAGGTTATTTCAGTCGTTTACCGTCAGACCGTCGGCCACCGAGTAGCCCCTTCATGCAACAGGTCCCGGCAAACTGACTTACAGAAAGTCCGTAACAGAAACCGCTTGTTTTGTAATGTTTCCACTTTTCACAATTACAGTTACAATTACAATTGAAATAAGCATGTACCTTGTCTCAAGGATGCTGGAAAAGGTGTCCTCCCACTGGTTTTGGAATTTGGAACTGCATAACTGGATCCAACAATTGTTGGCCATCCCTAGTCTATACCATGCCATGTGTATGCAAGTGAAAAGTGTGAAAATCTCCATGAAGTTCGAAACCATGTAACTTGCACAATGAAAACGTGGAAAAACTAGTTATCAAATTTAGACAGAAAAACTAAATACTGAAGCATTCATAATTGGGAAATGAGAGACGCAGAAGTATGTAAATACAAGAAACTAGTACTCACTTTTATCCGCGGTGTTTTTTACAAATTAATCGAAAAATAAAAATCAGCTTTGCGGATAAAATTGAATACAAGTTTCTCATATTTTTATACTGAAGCATGTATAGAATATTAAATACTGTATTTACTAGAGTACCCTCCACCTTTGAATAAACTGTGCATTTGGATTTTGAATATTTTTGTAGGTCTATGCCGATGTGCAGTCTTGCACTTGCATTCAAAGTTTATAATTTGTTTATAAACAGTATTTGCACATATCTATTGTGTATAACAGCATAGGATATTCATTGTATATCACAAACTTTGTGTCAGATCTTGTATTGCACACACTAGTCATGGGTTGTAATGAAGAGAGTGACTTTTTTGGTATTTGTTTTCTTGTTTCTTCATCAGTTTGTGTCACTATTAACATAGCTAAAACAACTTTGAAGGAATATCATCCAAAGAATTTTGTTCTTTATGGCTTTTGAAATTACCTAGATGCACTAATTAACACAGCCTAATAGCGTTGTAATATTTAATCAGTATTTTAAATTTTTGAAAATTGTGAATAAATATGTGGGTTGGAAATTTAATAGTGGCAACTATTAATTTACAAATGAAATGAAGGAGATACCTCTGTGAAACATTTACAGACCTTCGATGAAGTCACCAACATTGTGTACAACCATTGCCAGTGATGTGGAAGTCATAGTATTTCTGTAGCAGTGCCTGTTCTGTTGATGGTTCGAATAGAGCAGTCTATTGCCTGAAAAATCTCTGGAACAGTTCAGAAGTGAATGCCCTTCATCTTAGGGATCAAATCAAAGTCACAGGTGCTTAAGTCTGGGCGATGGTAGAGCATCTGCCAGCGCCATCGAGCTAGCAATCAGCCACAGGTTGCACTATATGCACCCGAACATTGTCCTGCAAAATGACAGGAGTATTCAGCAGAAAGTGTCCCCTCTTCTTTCGCAATGCAGGTTGCAGATTATGTTCCAAAAATGAACAGTAATACCACAGATAAGTTAATAAAATTACCTTGTCTGTTGTAATATTGCACATTGACAGTCTGTCCTGGAGGTATGGCAAGAATCACCAGAACTTTAACATTAGTGGGGTTCTGAGTCTGACTACACAACTTTAGACCTCCAACTTCAATGACACACTATTCCTCTCATCACTGCACATGCACCTAGTGCTGGAAGGAAGAGTCCCTTTAGTGGGAGGTAGCTTAGGTATCAAACTAGCATTTGGTATAAGTGAGAAGCACCGGTTCGGTTTCATGGCATATATACAGCAGTGTTGCCACTATTAACTTTCCAACCCATGTATGTGAGTAAGTGAATATTTAACCCTGTATACTATTATCTATTTTTTGCTTGTCGAATCAAAGATAACATCACACTGACTTTTCATTACTTATGTATCATTAATATATTATCAGTTTCTAATTAATCAGAATTCTTGGTTTATTTACTTCTTTTTTTTGCCACTTTTGACTAATCGCAAAGATGCAGTTGAATAATGATATGATGAAAGGACACTCACAAGGAACACATACCCAGGCTGTGATTCGAACCCGGGATCCCTTGTGTCATAGCATGCTGCACTAACCACTACACCACAGAAGCTAGCCAGAATTCTTGTATAATTATTTTTGTGCCCAGTTTTCATGTGAAGTAAAGGATATGAATGCTGTCTTATTTCAGTTGGGACGAATGGGTCCCTGAAGACGAGCTAATGGAGTACAATGATGAAAATGTCGAGAGACAACGTAAACTGCGTGAAGAAAAAGAAGCTGAACTGTAAGTGTATTAGTAATTTCATATGTCCATTACTTCTGGTAACACAAACATATTTGAAATATATATAATGGATATATCATTATGACATTTTTGCTGAACATTTCATAAATAACCTGAAAGGTTTTTCACCTCCTTAATTAATGTACAGTATGTATTATATACATTTATACACTCAACAAGGCATTGGTCTTTAGATGGATATTACTAAAGTACGCAGAGAATTCTTAAATCTGTACTAAAGGCAATTTTGTGGTAACTTTTTGATAACAGATTGCTACATCATTGTCATGGCAACCAAGTTCTGCCAGATCTCGACGTAAATATAACCAAAGTAGATACAATTAGGATACTCGTTGATGTGAGATGACACCATGTTGGTTAGTGGATTTTTTTAAAAAGTAGAAGTGAAGCAGCGTAATTATCATGAGATTTTAGGTAATGTTCTTGTTAGAAGAACAACAAATGTATCATCAGTGGAAGGTACTTGTAGTCTAAACATTAATATAAAATCCATTGTATTATATATTTATTTTCATATTTTGAATGCAGAGAAGAAAATACAAAGACAGGTGTAGTTAATTCAAAAACTAGTAAGGACAGTAATTGAAAAAAAAATGTTAAATATGTTAAAAGCAAATGCTGCATTGACTGTACAATCCATTTTTTATGGGAGACTTCAGATGATTTTCTTCATAATATGAAGGAGGAAGTTCAGTGTATAATTTGTAAATATTTATGAATATTCACACACTCTAGTGATTCTCAATCCTTAGTTCTTAAACTTTCTCCATAATTGCTTTGAATTAACATGGAATTATTCAATCTTACCCTTTCTTGAGTTACAATATTGTGATACCAATGGAATAGAAGTCAGTAGAATGTGTTTCTGCCAGGTTTGCATGTGTGTCACTGGCGATTAAAAATTACCTTGGGTAGAAATTTCAAGTTTAGAAGGATCTCTCTCACTAAACACTATTTTCTCAGATCTAACTAAGCATGTTAAATATGCTATGAAATTCAGTATGTTATTGAACCAAATATATGTAACACATATTAATGTTTAATCATTAATATCCTAATTCTTAGTCAGGACAAATTATGATTTCTATGAATCAATCTACCCACAACTAAATGATTGCCCTTGTTTTGTAAAGTGTGAGAACTACCTTTACTAATCTATATTTATTTGTAAATTCTCAATAAACATGCAGACTTTAGTCTTGTAGCTGTTAGGATCTACTTTTACACTTTAAATACATAAAACATGAACTTATTGGAAATGATGCACTCCCATTATGAGCCAACCTAAATTAACAAAAGAAGGTAACAGAACTGCATCCAAAACTTGAGGAATATTCAGTGAGCTATTTCAACCCATCCTAACTTACTCAATTCATCTGGATAATATTTTTGGAGCTGCATAAACTGTGCCCTAATTTCAAAAGTAAAATGGATAGAAATCTAGTAGGAAACAGATCAGAAGCGACTTGTTCCAACCATGTACAAGGGCAAAGAGGAACTCTAAAATGACAGATTTGTAATAAACATTCATTACATGTGAATAGTATAAGTGGAACGTTTCAAAAATAATCTCAGTGGAATGATAGTAGAGCATTGTGTGCAATATTGGTTTAATGATGTAATCTATATTAAGGTATATTTCATGTTCTAGTAATGATTCAAAATGGTAATTATTTTGATTATGCTTAATGCAAATTGCAACATTCTATTCTAATTTTACCATTACAAAGAATTATCAATTTTGTTTGGAAGGAAAGGAGAGCATGGTCTTATAAAGATAGATAAGTTGATCTGCATCATTATTTTATGCAATCATGGAGGCTCATTCTTTAATGTATATGTCCAGCCATTTTCCAATAGTACTGCCCATTGTAAGTTACTTTTGGATGTAAATCTCCCTTGTAGTACCGTACGCAGGGTGGCGACAGACCTCGAAAACCGGGAAAAGTCAGGGAATTTAGTCTTCATTGACTTTTTTTTTTAATTATTTATTTATTTAAAGATATCATTATGGAACTCTGCACGGGAACAGGAAATCTCGTTCGTAAGTTTCGGCCTCAACTTGTAGGCCCCTTTTATCCACAACACAACCAAGGCACCAGAAACCAGTGATTACAGGAGGAGAGAGAGAGAGAGAAATTTCTCTCGCCCGGGCTTCTCGGCGGGAATTTTAAATTTGAACACTCTTTGGAGGAAAATTGTTATAACTCTGGCACTATTGGAGCAATCTACTTCGGATAACTTTTGTTTTGCAGCTAAAAAAAATCAGAGCATGCAACCGTGTACAATTCAGAACGCCGAACCGAGGAAGGGGGGTTTGGGGGCGTGACCACTGAATTTCAATGAAATTAAACATAAAAATCTGGAGTTTACCCCCTCTTCTCCCTGTATTTGGGAAGAAGGCGCTTTTATTACTTTAGTATTCTTTTCAAAGAATGGACATTTCTCAAGAGAATGAAACATGTTTCATTTCTTAAATGTTTTTTTTTGTTTTGTTTTTTTTTACGAAAAATAGGTAACTTGCATGTTTGGAGGAAAATTGTTAGAACTCGGGTACTATGGGAGCAATCTACTTCGGATAAGTTTTGGTTTGCAGCTAAAACATCATAGCATGCAACCGTGTACAATTCAGAACACCGAACTGAGGAAGGGAGGTTTTGGGGCGTGACCACCGAATGTCAAAACAACATAAAAATCTGAAGTTTACCTCCTCTTCTCCCGCTATTTTGGGGAGAAGGCGCAAACCTTAGTATTCTCTTCAAAGATTGGACATTTCCAAAGAGATTGAAACATGTTTCATGTTCCTGGGTGCCATACAAGTTGAATAATGAGCCAAAATGTGAAACTCTGTTCGGAAATGTGGCATGGATATGTTGCGGAGAGGGGGGGAGGTTGGTCATCAATATGAATTTTCCAGGCTTGCTCCAGACCTGTGTCAGAGTTTCCTCCCAAACATAAGAGTATAAAGGTCCAAAAAGCACATTCATTTCGTAACCAGCACCATGATACCATATGGTATCATCGGGCCAGTATGACCTTACTCTGACCATACCATATGGTATCATCGGGGGAGTAAAGGTTAAGCCTCTAAATATTACGTGGAATTGAATTATCATTTTTTCTTGTCCGTATTGGAGCAGTAAGGGGACTTGTCAACAGATGGAGGGGATAAGAGCGGGTGGCGCCGTCCGATAGTTGTCGGATGTCGTAGTAAGGCATTTTGTTGGGCAAACTGAAGGAACATGGAAACAAATATGTTCCATTGATACATACGATTCTTGTCGAATATCGCCACCTGACAAAGTATCTCACTACAACATGCGACAGAAATTGCATGGACTGCAACATCCAACAAAAATCGCATGCATAAACAAGAAGAGCTTTAGACTGCAAATATGCTGCTGGAATTTTATTACTCTTCTGACTCACTTCACCTTATTGAATGTAGCAGTGCTTACGAAGGCTTTCTTATATCATACTGACGTATTACTGGTTTCACACAAGTTAACATACGTTTACAATGACATTGCACTATTCTTAGATATCAAGAAGAATCCAACCAAACGGGATATATATTGAATACTATCACGAAAAAGTGAAACATAAATCTCCATTGGTGAACGTTATAAAAATTGGCAAGTGCATGCTCCCAACCTCAAATTTACTGCAACACTAGTATTGCAATGAAATTAACGCCACTCTCTGTCCTGTCTGTTTAATCTCGTGAGAGATGGTCTTAAATCTCTCACTGAGTGAAGTTAATGTCCAATATTATGAAATGAAATACTAATAATAAATACGTAAATATTTTAATATCATATATACTTGAATCATTCAATCATAACAGCAAATCACTTCCTTCAAGAATTGACTTTTCTCTGCCGCCCTGCTAAATTTTCACTTTCCATCTACTGATTTATTCGAGGGGTGGCCAGAAAGTAATTTCCAATTAGTAGGTACATTGATTTTTTGCAAATGCCAAAACCGTGAAAAATGGTAATTGCTGCGAAATTATGTTTAGGAATGTGCAGTGATGTCTGGACACATTTTTTGCCCGTTCGAAATATCGAAATAATGCGAATTGTTGGCGTTTTTAGCAATTTTTTTAAAAAGAAATGTCCTAAAACAACAAAAAAATCCACGAAATCCAACATCCTTGTCTTTTCTAGGCCATGTTTATGTACATAGAACGTGCAAGTTTTCCAACATTTTACTCAAGAGTAAAGTATAGAGTTATACATACGTGGAATAATTCCGACAGCCACATTAAATCATTTATTTCCCACGATTTTTTCAACTTCTATCAAAACCATTTGCATCGCAGAGCAAAGTGGCAGCGTTCTAACAGGAGATCGAGTGCGTATCTACCGTCACACGGGAGCCATATCTTCGTATTTGTTGCACGAGATATGTTTTGAATTACCAAGCTAAGTGCGCACTATCAGCATTTGTCGAGCGAGTAATAATGGAGCTCAGTCGTTAGGGCATCTGACTACTATGCGAGAGACCCTGGGTCTATCGCCTGCGGGGGAGAACCAGGATGTTTTCCACCTATTCAAACTGCTCTGGTGCCCACCCAGCATCCTTGAGGAAACTTTGAGGGATAAAGGTAGCCAGGAGTGTGGTGCTGATCACATCACTCCCACCTTCAGCCGTGATCAAGAAAGTGTGGGGCCCTAACTCCACACCAAAATTCCATTATCTAAAATCCTTACCTTAAAATTTATAAAAGGGTATGGAAAATAAATTTCAAGATATCATACTCTCGCGAAGAGTGTGACTTACAATTTGAAACAGTAGTTTAAAAACACCATGAAGGCATAATTTCAGATATTTGCCAGAAAATGCGCTAAAATGAAAATGTGAATTTTGGGAAAAATAACACCGTATAGTAGAAAATAAAAAATAAGATAATACACCAATTTGAAAAAAAAAATAACAAAATATCAAGGTCCCTACCGATTAGGCATAAATAAAACAAGAATATCAGTTGTAATTTATTGCATTAGTAACAGTGAGTCTCAACTTAATTTTCGGCATAATCACCACCGTTGTTCTGGCATGTGTCGTAGCATGGCACTAAATTTTGTATGCCCATGGTATATGTGTCTGACAGCAAAGTCTGGAACTATCTCTACCGCAATGTAGCTGTCAAATCCTTGCCCTGCCAGAAACCTCTTCAGTTAAACAAAGAGATGAAAGTCGGCACATTCAAGGCCAGGCCTGTACAGGGAGTGGTCCAAGATCTCTCACCTGAAGTGATGCAAAGGGCCCACATGTACTCAGCTGTATGGGGTTGTGCACATTCGATTGGCCTTCCGTGAATTGTCTGCACCATCGTCTGACCATACTGTCACTCACGACGTCCGGTCTGCACAACTCGCAGGCTTGCTGGTGGCTCTGTGCCAAATTCTGAGCGTGCAATGTAGGCTACATCGCAGTCGGTGGGAGACTTTATGAGAGCTGCAATCTTTAACCTAGAACTGTCCTAAACTGACTGCATTGCAACTGTACCAGATTACAGCTACATGCCACTTCTTCCTGCCTGCATGTGTGTGTGTTGCTCTCCGACCACTAGTGCTGCGTATAGACACCATTGGAGCTTTTTCAGGATGCCCCTCGTATATGAACTTTCAGAAGCTTTTATTATTAGAGTGTACATGTTTTAATGTGTTGGGTAGCTAAATCAGGTACCTATACAATGCAATTCTATAAATTCCTTGCGTTAAATTTCTAATACTTACATACCCTTTTCGTCAGCATTAATGGTATAACTGCATGTTGTCCATTTCACAGCACTTCACTTTGATATACTGTACTGAAGCAGAAATCCCATCGATAATGTAAGGAAATATGACACTTTCTTTTGTTCAATTCAGTTGTTTCACTTATATGCAAGAGTTAAGTTGTTTGCTTTACAGAGAAGAGAGAAGTAGCTTTATGCATTGAAAAATGAGTCCGCACTCATGGTTCTTGCAAGCAGAGGGTTCCAAACCTCAGTGGAAATATCAACATATAATACCGAGAATGTATAAGGAGACTGATAAATTACATTTTTTTTCTTAATCACTCTTATCTCATTTAATCGTAACTTTAAAAGTAATCAAGCATTTTATTTTAAACTTACTGCGTATGACAAAATTCCGTAATCCTTCCC
This sequence comes from Lepisma saccharinum, assembly GCF_977018435.1. Classification (NCBI taxonomy): domain Eukaryota; kingdom Metazoa; phylum Arthropoda; class Insecta; order Zygentoma; family Lepismatidae; genus Lepisma; species Lepisma saccharinum. The sequence continues at coordinate 62,605,790 of NC_139230.1, read as the reverse complement.
TAGCTTGTGAATTGTAATAATTTTCCAAATTCACTATTTTGCTGTTTGAATTCAAATCATAGAGAATAGAGAAATGAAGTCAATTTCATAGAAGATAATATTGGTACTTATCAAAACCATGCATGGATCTGTATGAGTTTATTATTTCCATTTGCAAAAACATTGATTTAGTTTTTTAGTTTGTAATTGTCAGGGAAAAATGTAAATTTTGTCCTGGAAAACCTGGAAATGTCAGGGAATTTCATTTCTGCTTGTTTGTAGCCACCCTGATACTGATCTTAAATATTAAATTGAGACTTCATATGCATACACGGTGTGTCTACAAAGTTTTTAGACTGGCTTCATAGAAAGTTAAATATGCGAGACTTGCCGTAAGCCTTGGTTAGTCTTCGATGTACATCCCTCCTTAGTCCACACACTTAGTGACATGGCTGTACAATTGCTGGATGCCCCTGTAGATATCTTATTTTGGGATTGTGATTGTGCCTCGTCGCACCTTCAATTTACAAAATGGTGTCAAAATGCTGACCCTTCAGGTGGGATTTCAATTTGGGGAATAAAAGTAGTCAGCCAGTGCAAGTCTGGCAAATAAGGTGGATGGTTTAACACAATCACTTGTTTCTGTGCTAAAAATTGTTTGAAAATAATTGCCTTGTGGCATGGCGCATTACCGTGCTGCAGGAACCAAGCACCGGATTCAACCAGCTCTGGTCTCTTGTCGTAATCTTCTTAGCAAGCTCTCTAAAATGGTTGATTGATTGATTTGGTGTTTTAAGTCCACTTTATGCACGGTAAGGCTAATCGGGACTGGACCTACAGTTTAAAGTGGGATCCAAACCATTATGTGCCTCCACCTGGTACCAAACCTGGGACCCCTTGATTACAAGGGAACGACGCTACCACTGCACCATCAGGAAGGCAACTCTCTCTCTCTAAAATGGATCATCCTCAGTGACTGTGTCTGGTTTTCATTCAGTTTTTGTCAAACTTTTTCAACATTACCACCAGTTACACTGGTGGAGGGACAGCCCTCACTGGGATCATCCGCCACACCTTCCTGACCATTATGCAATTGAGAATGCCAAATTAAAACATTGGAATGAGAAAAATGATTCATTGCCGTAAGCAGTTTTCAGCATTTTAACGATTTCTGAAGGGGTTTCACTGAGTTTCACATAAATCTTAAGCCTCAGCTATACCGTTCTCTCAACAGCTGAAAACAACTCCTCCTATTGATAAAATCTCCCAACATATGCTTCCAATTTCTGTCATACTCTGCAGGACTTTTCTAGTAGGATGCATAAAGTGATGTAATTTATGAACATTTAATTTAGGGTTCTTGTTTGGCATTCACAAAATAGTAAAAATAGCATTTAGGGGGTGTGAAAGGAGCTTTAAATGGGGCATTCGAAGTGTTTTAAAATATTATACCATTTAGGTTCAATATTGTGGATCTTAATGTCGTGAATTTATATTGATAACTACAAGGGTGTACCCAATATTTTCAACAAAAATCACATAATTTTATGACAAGAAAAGACTTTGGTCTGTTGTCATGGGTTCTGAAAATTCAAGGATTTTCCACTTATGGCGCTGCTGTCGCTTCTGGGCAAGCAACCCTCTGAATCAGTGTTGCCACATGAAGGGAAATTTCCCTTTTGCATGGAAATTCGGACCAAAGTTTTAGCCAAGAGGGAATTTCGATGAAAAATATTACAATTTCAGGGAAATTTTAAGACTTCTGACTACATTATTACAGTGTATGCTAAGTTCCAGTTTCATATTCACATTTTAATTTTTTTTCCTAATCCTTCTTATTTCTGCTCCCTTGAATATAAGCCTGTGTTTATTTATATTTCTCTTAAGTTTATTGTACGTCGCTTTTCTGTATCTTCGGATAATTGTAACGATGAGCAATAACAATTTAATGGATTCCTGACCATGATTTAAACCTGGGACATCTGACCAGAAAGCGATGAAATTGACATGTGTGTGAACAATTTGTGTAATATTTTTTATTCATATGAACATGGATCAATGGAAATGTTATTACTACTGCTGCTGGTGCTACTACTACTACTACCACCACTGCTAATAATAATAATTATATATTATTATTATTATATTTGTTTAGGTGAAGGGGAAAAAATAGTCCAAAAAGGAAAATTTTGCCCCTTGGAAAGGGAAATTGTGCCCTCAGATTGTGGCAACACTGCCCTGAATGTGTACTCTCCCATCTGATGCACCGGTCATGTGCTGCTCGGAGAGAGGGTTTCACACCACAATTTGTAAACTTATCTTGCTTTGACATCTTGTTTATGTTTTGTCCATGCCCAACCCTGTGGCCGAGTGGTTAGCACATCGCGCTGCGACGCCAAGGGTCCCGGGTTCGAATCCTGGTCGGGCTTGGTTGTTTGTGAATGTCCATTCATCAATTTCATCATTTCATCACTCATCCCCATCTTCGCAAATTAGTCAAGAGGCACAAAACGCGAAGTAAAATAAACTAAAAATATGTTTTGTCCATGCAAAAATCTTGGAAACTCAGGGAAGTGCATTAATTCCTTCAGTGGCTACTTTCAAAATACAAGCCAGACAGTCTTGCAAGTCAAGGAAGTGGATCGCCATCAATAATTGTTATAGTTTACACAAATTACGTCGGTTTACAAGTCTTATCCAAATCAAGAAAGACAGTTACTTTGTTGAATTACTCTGTGATGCTCTCAAATTTTTTATCGTGTGGTTCAGAGATTCCTATTTCTGCATTTTTACTTTTTTTTACCTAATACAATTATAAATACTTAATAAATCTTTTACACCATGGTGAGACCCAAGAACTGATTTATTTTAATTTCTTGAGGCTCAAAGTAAATAAAAGAAAAATTTCAATTAACGTTCATTATATTATTATTATTATTATGAAATGTATAAAGTATAAAATTTAATAGGACGACAATGCCCTGTATGAATTTGGTGTGGACTAGGAAAATTTTAATAAATTTATTTCCATACCATGAATTTCAGGAATTTCTTCTGAAATTAGTGATCTCCCTGATCGCATAGTGATAACATCTTCACTTTGTAATCATGGTGTCTCGAGTTCGGGTCCACTTTAAACTGTAGGTCTAATCCAAATTAGCTTATCTGCGCATAACATTGGACTTACTACGAAAAATCAGTGTAATATTTTGTGTAAAAATCAACAATATTGACTGATGTATTGGCATTAAATGAACCTAAAAATTAAAAAAAAAAATATACAAAAATAACAGAAAATTTACGAAGGGGAAAATTTATTTTAGTGGTTGAAAGATGTAGAGGCTGGGGAAAATGAGACAGGGGACACTTACCTGGAATCCCCTTCAATTTGAACAGTGACTTGACATTGGTAACATTAACTAGAAGCATTCATTCATTAACTGACATTCGAGCCTATAGGACGTATGACTTTGCAGTGCATCACAGTCAGAAATCAGGTGAAATATTAATATTAATTTTCAAGTGGGATTCAAACCACTCCTTTGGGTTATCATGCGATGACACCAGGGTTCGAATCCCAGCCTGGGCATGGATATTTGGGAATGTCCATTCATCACATCATCACTCATCCCCATCTTTGCAAATTAGCCAAAAGTGCCACAAAAAGCGAAGTAAAATAAAGCAAATCAATCATTTCCACTGAGATTAGATTGGGAACTTAACAGCTTTGAATGACAGTACTAAGAAAGATAAGCTAATCAGGACTGAACCTACATTTTGAAGTGGGACCTGAACCACTATGTGCCTCCACTGAGTATCGAACCCACGATCTATTGATTACAAGGTGATGGCGACACCATTGGAGAGGCCCCTCTAAAGATTTATTTACACCACTACTTACAATAATGTACATAAAATATTTATCAGGAACTTTACTTTTCATCAAACTTCTTTGACACAAATTTCCTTGCCATGACTGTTGTTTTTACACAAATTTTAGAGGCCTTAACGACACATAAGCTAGATGATGAATATTTGCTGTTTTTTTTTTTCTCTGATTTTATAGCATCTTTTTACTATTTATATAGTAAATAGTTTTAGTCAAGATAGAAAGAACCAAATAGTATTAACATTGTCTTTCCTCAGTTTCTTAGTCTGTGGTTACATACAACAATAGCTACTCCATGTGCATCAGAGAAATTAAGTACTAATTTTCATATTATTACAAATAATTATGTTAACATATTGAATAGAAACAATTTTTTTATTATATTTCTGAGACACTTGGCTCAGAGTGGCTCCTCAAATTATATATTTCTAAATACGTGCCTAGTGATGTGATGAGTTAGTATGACTCTGTAACTAGCCTTTGTTATTTTGTACTGGAATTATACAAGTATCTGTATCGTTCATGGTATTGGTATCTGCATCGGTATTGGTAAATGGTGCTATCGGCTCAGCTCTACAGGAAAAACAACATAAAAATCATTAAATCAATGAGGGACTGAGACCACATCATCAAAGAAGCAATAGCTGTCGCAAAACAACTTCAACAAGTTTGGGTTCTGGTAGATATCATAAAGACAAGTGACTTTTCCTTATAAACTTTACCTCGAAAGTGCTTAGTTTCTGTGCTAAGCACTTTAAATCTATCCTGTATGTATGCAACCCAACACAGCAAATGACCGTTCTGACATAACTTCCAGGGATGCATGGCAGGGTTGCCAATAGCGTCACTTGCCAGTCTTACCTGAGCAAAATACTAAAGAATAATGATACTTGCGATGCTGTAAAAAGTATTTACAGTACTTGTGAACTTACCAAGGCAAAGAATTTGGAATGCATATGGACTGAAATTCAAGTGTGTTCATTCTAAAGTCTCTCCACCATGTTTTGACTGTCATGCAATGTCAATAATCACCAGAGAGACTTGCGGCAGATGTTCATGGAATTGAGGAATGAACAAATGTTAACAAAATGTGCTAGCTGCCTCGATTCCAACATGCATACTGCAACAATTTATTTGGAAATTATACCTTGGCATTTAGCATCATTTCTAATAGAGTCCATCACATAATACGGGAGCTGTAAGTTCAATAAAATTTATTGTTGTTGATATTTGACGTGTAGACTGAGACAAAATCCGATATTACCACTTCATTTGGAATAAGTTTTTACTATTTCTGGTATTATTGGTTCACTCCCCCCTTCCCCTGGGATGACCGTTGGGTTTCCGGAATTGCTCGGTCGTGATACCCTAGTTGTTCGGTCTGCTGGACGCTTTCCTCATTTCTTTTTACAGCTAATAATGTGGTTGGTAGTCCGTCATTTTTCACAATTTTTGTGTTGCTTGCAACACTGCCATGTGCTTTTTCACTGCAGGAAATGACGTCACAGATCCGATCAAATGTTGTGTTGCCATCATTCAGGTGGCAAAACAGGCTTTTTTGAACGACTGTGGCATCGAAACGACGCCCCGAAGAGATAAATGTTACTGATAATTTTTTGTTTTTCGTTTGTGTTCTCTATATGTTTCTGTGGTCACCACCATTAAAATGACACCCTGTATATTTGAATAGAACTTTTGGATACATTGAAATCACACTGATTTTTTACTATTATATTGTTAATATTATTGTATGTGTATGTGTGAGTGGTGAGAGGTGATCATACATAAGGTTGATATAGAGAAGACATCTCTTGAATTTTTTCAAAGTTTGCCTTGAAAACTGGGAATTATGCTTGGATTTTATCATGGCCACATTGCTTTTCTTTTTTGTATCTTGTATATGTGTTCTTTTTATTTCTGTTAAAAGTCCATTTCTATCATGATTTGAAGAAAATAGCCTGAGAAACCCACTATGACTTGTACTATGCTAAGCCTTTCCATTACAAGTTTTCTAAAATTTTTCAGTCAAGTATTTTCTGAGAAAAAAAAGGGGGGACTGAGCTAGGTCCAGCTGGGTCAAACTTGATTTTATATATATGCTACTCCTCATTCAGTGCTCCTTTATTGGTTGTAATATCAAGTTAATGGCTTGAGAGTAAATTGTTGTGTAGCTCTCTTGTAGCTGTAAAAATTCCAGTGACAGTTATTTACATTGGTGGAAAGAAAAATACTTTTTGTGTTTTACTTTCAGCAGAAGCAAGAAGAGCAGGAAAAGGAAAACCAGGACCCTAGCAAACGGTGGTGCTTCAAAGCGAAAACAAAATATTGCCCAAAATGATGAAGTAGCATGTGTTCTTTCCTCAGAGGAGCTAAGAACAAAAGTCCAAGCAAAATCTACTACTTCAGATGAAATTAAACTGAATATCCATAATCGTGATGAAGCTTCAGGTGTTGCCTCAGAGGAACTGAAAATCGAGAACCAAGCAAACAGCGGTCCTTCAAAACAGAAGCGAATTATGACCAGGAAAATCACCACCAGATCAAAAGACAGTGCTTCAAAGCAGAAAGAAAATGGTGCCCAAAATGATGATGAAGCATCACTTCTTCCCTCTGAGAAGCCTCCTGATGTCCATAATCATGATGTTCAAGTATTGGATGTTGCCTCAGAGGAACTTAAAATCAAGAACCAAGCAAGGAGCGGTCCTTCAAGACGAAAGCAAATTATAGCCAAGAAAAGCACCACCTTATCAACAGACAGTGCTTCAAAGCGAAAACAAAATGGTGCTGATAATGATGAAGCAGCATCACTTCTTCCCTCTGAGAAGCCTCCTGATGTCCATAATCATGATGTTCAAGTATTGGATGTTGCCTCAGAGGAACTGGAAATCGAGAACCAAGCAAACAGCGGTCCTTCAAAACGAAAGCAAATTATGACTAGGAAAATCACCACCATATCAAAAGACAGTGCTTCAAAGCAGAAAGAAAAGGGTGCCCAAAATGATGATGAAGCATCACTTCTTTACTCTGAGAAGCCTCCTGATGTCCATAATCATGATGTTCAAGTATTGGATGTTGCCTCAGAGGAACTGGAAATCGAGAACCAAGCAAACAGTGGTCCTTCAAAACGAAAGCGAATTATGACCAGGAAAATCACCACCATATCAAAAGACAGTGCTTCAAAGCAGAAAGAAAATGGTGCCCAAAATGATGATGAAGCATCACTTCTTCCCTCTGAGAAGCCTCCTGATGTCCATAATGATGATGTTCAAGTATTGGATGTTGCCTCTGAGGAACTGAAAATCGAGAACCAAGCAAACAGCGGTCCTTCAAAACGAAAGCGAATTATGACCAGGAAAATCACCACCATATCAAAAGATAGTGCTTCAAAGCAGAAAGAAAATGGTGCCCAAAATGATGATGAAGCATCACTTCTTCTCTCTGAGAAGCCTCCTGATGTCCATAATGATGATGTTCAAGTATTGGATGTTGCCTCAGAGGAACTGAAAATCAAGAACCAAGCAAGGCGCGGTCCTTCAAGACGAAAGCAAATTATGGCCGAGAAAAGCACCACCTTATCAACAGACAGTGCTTCAAAGCGAAAACAAAATGGTGCTGATAATGATGAAGCAGCATCACTTCTTCCCTCTGAGAAGCCTCCTGATGTCCATAATCATGATGTTCAAGTATTGGATGTTGCCTCAGAGGAACTGAAAATCGAGAACCAAGCAAACAGCGGTCCTTCAAAACGAAAGCGAATTATGACCAGGAAAATCACCACCATATCAAAAGACAGTGCTTCAAAGCAGAAAGAAAATGGTGCCCAAAATGATGATGAAGCATCACTTCTTCCCTCTGAGAAGCCTCCTGATGTCCATAATGATGATGTTCAAGTATTGGATGTTGCCTCAGAGGAACTTAAAATCAAGAACCAAGCAAGGAGCGGTCCTTCAAGACGAAAGCAAATTATAGCCAAGAAAAGCACCACCTTATCAACAGACAGTGCTTCAAAGCGAAAACAAAATGGTGCTGATAATGATGAAGCAGCATCACTTCTTCCCTCTGAGAAGCCTCCTGATGTCCATAATCATGATGTTCAAGTATTGGATGTTGCCTCAGAGGAACTGGAAATCGAGAACCAAGCAAACAGCGGTCCTTCAAAACGAAAGCAAATTATGACTAGGAAAATCACCACCATATCAAAAGACAGTGCTTCAAAGCAGAAAGAAAAGGGTGCCCAAAATGATGATGAAGCATCACTTCTTTACTCTGAGAAGCCTCCTGATGTCCATAATCATGATGTTCAAGTATTGGATGTTGCCTCAGAGGAACTGGAAATCGAGAACCAAGCAAACAGTGGTCCTTCAAAACGAAAGCGAATTATGACCAGGAAAATCACCACCATATCAAAAGACAGTGCTTCAAAGCAGAAAGAAAATGGTGCCCAAAATGATGATGAAGCATCACTTCTTCCCTCTGAGAAGCCTCCTGATGTCCATAATGATGATGTTCAAGTATTGGATGTTGCCTCTGAGGAACTGAAAATCGAGAACCAAGCAAACAGCGGTCCTTCAAAACGAAAGCGAATTATGACCAGGAAAATCACCACCATATCAAAAGATAGTGCTTCAAAGCAGAAAGAAAATGGTGCCCAAAATGATGATGAAGCATCACTTCTTCTCTCTGAGAAGCCTCCTGATGTCCATAATGATGATGTTCAAGTATTGGATGTTGCCTCAGAGGAACTGAAAATCAAGAACCAAGCAAGGCGCGGTCCTTCAAGACGAAAGCAAATTATGGCCGAGAAAAGCACCACCTTATCAACAGACAGTGCTTCAAAGCGAAAACAAAATGGTGCTGATAATGATGAAGCAGCATCACTTCTTCCCTCTGAGAAGCCTCCTGATGTCCATAATCATGATGTTCAAGTATTGGATGTTGCCTCAGAGGAACTGAAAATCGAGAACCAAGCAAACAGCGGTCCTTCAAAACGAAAGCGAATTATGACCAGGAAAATCACCACCATATCAAAAGACAGTGCTTCAAAGCAGAAAGAAAATGGTGCCCAAAATGATGATGAAGCATCACTTCTTCCCTCTGAGAAGCCTCCTGACGTCCATAATGATGATGTTCAAGTATTGGATGTTGCCTCAGAGGAACTGAAAATCAAGAACCAAGCAAGGCGCGGTCCTTCAAGACGAAAGCAAATTATGGCCAAGAAAAGCACCACCTTATCAACAGACAGTGCTTCAAAGCGAAAACAAAATGGTGCTGATAATGATGATGAAGCATCACTTCTTCCCTCTGAGAAGCCTCCTGATGTCCATAATGATGATGTTCAAGTATTGGATGTTGCCTCAGAGGAACTGGAAATCGAGAACCAAGCAATCAGTGGTCCTTCAAAACGAAAGCGAATTATGACCAGGAAAATCACCACCATATCAAAAGACAGTGCTTCAAAGCAGAAAGAAAATTGTGCCCAAAATGATGATGAAGCATCACTTCTTTCCTCTGAGAAGCCTCCTGATGTCCATAATCATGATGTTCAAGTATTGGATGTTGCCTCAGAGGAACTGAAAATCGAGAACCAAGCAAACAGCAGTCCTTCAAAGCAAAATCGAATTACAGACAAGAAAATCACCACCATATCAAAAGACAGTGCTTCAAAGCAGAAACAAAATGGTGCCCAAAATGATGAAGCATGCGTTCTTTCCTCCGAGGAGCCAAAAACCATAATCCAAGCAAATTCTTGTACTTCAGATGAAATTGAAGTGAACATCCATAATCATGATGAAGCTTCAGATGTTGCCTCAGAGGAACTGAAAATCAAGAACCAAGCAAACAGCAGTCCTTCAAAACGAAAGCGAATTACGGACAAGAAAATCACCACCATATCAAAAGACAGTGCTTCAATGCAGAATCAAAATGGTGCCCAAAATGATGAAGAATGCGTTCTTTCCTCCGAGGAGCCAAAAACCATAATCCAAGCAAATTCTAGTACTTCAGATGAAATTGAAGTGAACATCCATAATCATGATGAAGCTTCAGATGTTGCCTCAGAGGAACTGAAAATCAAGAACCAAGCAAACAGCAGTCCTTCAAAACGAAAGCGAATTACGGACAAGAAAATCACCACCATATCAAAAGACAGTGCTTCAATGCAGAAACAAAATGGTGCCCAAAATGATGAAGCATGCGTTCTTTCCTCGGAGGAGCCAAAAACCATAATCCAAGCAAATTCTAGTACTTCAGATGAAATTGAAGTGAACATCCATAATCATGATGAAGCTTCAGATGTTGCCTCACAGGAACTGAAAATCAAGAACCAAGCAAACAGTGGTCCTTCGAAGCAGAAGCAAATTATGGACAAGAAAATCACCACCATATCAAAAGACAGTGGTGCTTCAAAGAGAAAACAAAATGGTGCCCAAAATGATGATGATGATGAAGTATCAATTCCTATCTGTGAGAAGCCTCTTCATGCCAAAGAAAAGTGGGCTCATACTTTCAGATCAACACAGGTAGAAGCGGTTTCTGAAAAGAGATTTATGTTGGTAAGTATTATTTTGAATATGCATGCCATCATTTTTTTTTTTTTTTCAAAAAATTCTCTTTGGAGACCTTTAATTATTTTGAAAATGTGGTTATGATTTTCATTGATTATCTCTACTTCTAAGTGAATTCCAGACCTCAGATTTTTCAAGAGTATTCTTTTCTTTTATCTAAACATGTTAGTTATGTCAGGGTCAAAAATCTAAAATTTGAAAATACTCAAAATTTTGTATTGACTTGAATTTGAGGGTGTATTTCATGTACACTTTGGTAATTGCTAATTAACACTTTTATAGAAATTCTGAGCCCTTACTTCTGCTTTGTACCAGCATAGTGGAAGTGTATCAATTTCATGATAGGAAATTTGAGACAGAGTATTTTTTAAAGAGAAGCACTGAAATCACTACCTCACGTGCCTGCACATCTCTTGAAAATAAAAAATATATGAGTAGGATTTGGATGTAAATTATGCCAGTCAATTCCATAATTGGCACAATGTACATTGTGTTCATTTCAGGAGGAACCAGATTTATTGGAAAACTTGCCAGATGACCTGAAAGACTGGTTAGATGATGACAGGGATATGATCACAAAAGAGAATAAAGTAAGTGTCATTTATAATTTTATTTATTTCGTACAATAGAAGGAAAATGTTAAGTAGCACATCAGGGTAGGGTTTATTTGATGTTTTGTTTTTGGTAAGAATTATTATTGGTAATATGATAGGTAAGCCTTAGTCAGTCAACTTGCAACTGAATGATTGGGTTTTAATCTTGATCATTTTGTGGGTGTTTTATTGTGTTCATTCAGTACTTCATCAAAAAGCCAATTGTTGTCATTGTAGTAATCCTAAAGATGTAGATAATCAGTTAAACATAACCAAATGAAAATATATAAAACCCAAGTCAAGCAACTTGAATACATTTCTTTCAAGTTTTTCAATTTTGTACATCCTAACGAACACTCTAACCACTTATAAGAAAATTTAAAATTTGAACTTGTGTTAGAGTTCCATAATTGTTTTTATGTCTCATTTTCAGATTATTCAACTTCCAGCCATGGAGAATGTAGAAGAGATATTAGAAGATTTTGTCAAATTTACAAGTGATATTCCCGAACAGTAAGTGATCATGGCTTTAAAATTCTTGAGAGATTTAAGTTAGAGCTAAATAGGGATGTTGGAACTAGGAGTGAAAAAGGGTGACTCACCTCCACCCCTTCCCCTCAGGCCAAGTGGGATGGCGACAATTAACATGCCATTTCATCAAAACTACACAATATTTCAGTTCTTTTTTTGTTTGTATATTAATTTCTTTATTTGTCTATCGAAGTCCCATCTATGCTGAACAAACAAACATAATTTTGATAATATACACAAATGTTAACAATAATGTTAATACATAAAATAATGTTAAAATTTATGATAGTGTGACAACATATAAATACAGTTAAATCTCATTTACAGACAAATCCGATAAAATACGAGGCATATTCGTAAAGTAAGTACCGTTTGCTAATATTGCTGCTGTAGCGCTGCAGTTGCAACTGTATGAGTTCTCGCGGACATCCTTCATCTGTTAGTAAGCCACAGGCACTCATGGGAGCTGGTCATGCTTTTTCTTCATAGTTTCCTAAAGGTTTGAAATGTTCAAGAAAATCAATCGACCCACCGACTGTGAAGTCCAGTCTGTGATTCCTTTTCTCAATGCAAGAAACGTGAAACTGGTATACATCCACCATCAACTGTGTGGGGTCTATGGAGAGGGTGCAATGAGTGAATGGATGGTGAGGAAATTACGGATGTTTAAAGATGGTCGTGAGACAGTTCACAATGAACCAAGGAGCTGTCAGCGATCTGTTATGACAGAGGAATTGGTGCATGCTGTCGACATGGAAATTCATGAAAACAGACGCTTCACAATATCGTGGCTTTCAATGGAATTTTCAGAACAGTCCTCTATGAAATTTTGACAGATCACCTGGAATATCTAAAATTGTGCTGAAGGTGGGTGCCAAAGAACCTGACAGGAACACAAAAACAAAAGGTCTACCAGTGCGCTAACGTTGTTGTCGCGATATGCAGAGGAAAGTGACTAGTTTTTGAGCCATGTTGTCACTGGTGATGAGACATGCCTGTCTCATATAACTCCTGAATCAAGGCAGCATCTATGGAATGGAGGCATACAGTATCGCCAGTCAAGAGGAAATTCAAGCAGTTAATTTCCACCCGCAAGATCATGTTTTGGGACAGAAAGGGGGTTTTGCTGGTTGAATTCTTGCCTAGAGGACAGACCATCAACAAAGATGCATACTGTGACACATTAATCTGGCTGTGTCGTGCAATTCAAAATAAAAGAAGTGCTTCACAACAATGCTCATCCGCATACGGCCCAACAAACTCAAAATTTGATCACGTCATTCCGCTGGGAACAATTTGATCATCTGCCTTACAGCCCTGACTTGCACCAAGTGACTACCATCTCTTTCTTCATGTGAAGAAGTTTCTTGCTGATCAGCGTTTCAATGAGGATGACGACATCGAAGCAGCAGTGCGTGGATGGCTTTCATCACAGGCGGGAACATTCTATGATGATGGGATCCAAAAACTAGTGCCACGCTTTGAACAAATGCTTGAACAATGGTGGAAACTATGTAGAAAAGTACAGCGTGTCCCGCTTATACGTATAATAAAAGAAAAATTCATAACTTCTAAGCAAACTGTCAGAATGATGTGATTGTTGTTTCATTTTAAAGAATAACTCAGAAATTTTTTTTAGCAACACATTCAGCGTTTGCGCAGTATCCAGAATGTCTTGAAAACTGATATCAGTTTCGCAGTAGCCATCGTCATGTGGTCGCCACAAGAAAAGGTGTTTTGTGTTTTAACGTTGTCTGAAGTGAAGTCTGTGACACTTGTGCAGAGACGATTTCATGCACGTTATGGTTTGGGTGCTAAAGAAGTAGTTCCATCGTACATTTCAATAAAGAAATGGGAAAAACAGTTACGTGAAACCGGTTAATTTCTCAAATCTCGTTAGAGACTTCCTGGACAAGCATTTCAATGGAAAATGGATAGTAAGAGGTTTGAATTTTATTGAATGGCCCCCACATTCGCCAGACCTTACTGTGTGTGATTTTTTGTTGTGGGGGTGTGTTAAGAACAAAGTTTACTGTACACCGGTTAGAGATTTGCAAGATTTGTGGTTGCAGTACGCAACATTACCCTGCACATGCTTCAAAACGTGTGGCTTGAGGCCGTGCCACTAATGGTTCACATGTGGAAGTGCGCTAGTTTTCTTGATTTGTAAGAAAATTTCTGAGTTGTTACTGTTACATGTTTGTACAAAGTTTGGACAAAAAATATTGGTAAATAAAAAAGTTGTGATTTTTTCTTTCATTATACGTATAAGCGGGACACGCTGTAGTTTAATGTTTGTAGAATGCAATGCAAATAAAAAAAGGTATGGAACTAATTTTGCTTTATTTTTTACTGCCTTTCGGTACTTACTTTCCGAACATGCCTCGTATAATGGTTTATAGAATTTTGCACCTAATAGCATTACATGAATCAAAAAATATGTCCAAATAATGCACAAAGAATAACTCATTAAACAATTCCTGAACTCTTACTATTGGACAGTTTTTGTGTATGTTTAACCTTGAGAATGGTGTATAGAAAGGTGGTCTGTTCCTCACTGTAAAAGGTGTTACATGGAAGTTTATTTTCTCTAACAGCTCAGAACATAGCCAATCTTGTCTTACTAATTTATGTAAAAACATTAGATCACAAGGTGTTGATACCAAAATGGTTACATAACATTACATAATTTCTATTATGATATTCAATATTGCCTTTAAACCATTTGACCATTTGCATTTGTACCTATTCCACCGTGTCCTCCCAAGTCTTATGCTGAGGATTCCATATTGAACTGCAATATTCTAACATTGGGCGAATTAGTGAGATGTATATCCTATTTACCATTGAAACTGAAGTTTCTCCTGATAAAACCTACAAGCTTCAGACTTTATTTTATGATCGCTTGATAATGACAATTAAATGTTAAGTCAGAAGTAAAAGTAACATCTAAATCTATGACAGTGTTTGTTCGTTGAACTATTTTATTGTCTATACTATAGTCGTAAGAGACAACTCTTTTCATATTACTAAAAGATACAATCTTGCACTTATTTATGTTCAGGACCATTCCTGTTTGTGTGCACCACTCGGCAAAATTGTTCAAATCATCTTGTAGTTTTATGCAGTCGTGTCTACTGACCAAATCTGGTGGTACAACTTTACGTCATCTGCGTACATTAAGACTGTAGCTTTTTGCATTTTTAGGGGCACATCATTTACAAATAATAAAAACAAGTATGGGCCTAAGTTGGAACCTTGGGGCACTCCAGATAACACCTCCCTTTCAGAAGATGAAGAACCGTTCAATACAACAGTTTGCATACGTTTTGATATATAACTAGTTAACAGTTCTAATAGCTGACCTGATACCCCCACTGAACGTAGTCTTTGTATGAGAATTACGTGATTCAGCTTGTCAAATGCTTTACTCATGTCAGTGTAAATAACATCCATTTGTTGTCTGGTGTTAAAGCTATCAGCAATATATCCTGTGTTATTAAAGCTAAGTTTGTAACCGTTGATCTCCCGCTACAAAACCATGTTGTTGGGGGTGCAATTGCATCCCTCAGGTGCCATTTAAGGTGGTTGCATATAAGCGATTTAAATACCTTGGAAAAAATAGGCGGGAGTGATATAGGACGATAATTACAAATGTCATGCTTGTCACCTGATTTATGAATTGGTGTTACTAAAGCTTTTTTCCATCTTATAGGATAGATACCGGTTTCTAAAATTTTTCTCTACAACATTGTTAAGGGATCTGAGAATCCACTGACCCTGTTGGTAGAAATGTGTAGATATTAGGTCAGATCCTGTCGATTTCCCCTTATGTAGGTTAAGAAATTTGCATTAACTTCCTCATTAGTTACACAAAGTTGTGGTATATTGTTGGAATAAATGGGCCTCCCCGATGGCGCAGTGGTAGCGTCGTTGCCTTGTAATCAAGGGGTCCCGGGCTCGATACACGGTGGAGGCACATAGTGGTTCGGATCCCACTTTAAACTGTAGGTCCAGTCCCAATTAGCCTTACTGTGCATAAAGTGGACTTAAAACACCAAATCAAACCAAATGAATTGTTGGAATAAATGTCTTCCTGCTCTGTGATTGATACATCATTATCAGCAGGAACATAAAAAAAGCTAGCAAAATAGTCACAAAAGAGCTCACATGACACTTCGAAATTTCTATTTGCTCTTCCAAGTTGATTAAATATTCCCTGTACTTTATTTTATGCATTTTTTTAAATGATGGCCTATGTGCGGAAAACGCGACATAATCACACATTAGTTTCTACACCTTCCATTTTTGTGTACTTGCTCCTTAACCTTCATCGCTTGTATGAGTTCCTTGTCAAACCACACCGGGAATTGTCTTGTTTTTTCTCATATTTTAGGAACTGTTTCACCGAACAAGAGTTCATAAAAACTTTCACATATCATTAGCATCGTCACAGAATTGCATCACATCCCATGGTATGTGATTTAATTCGTCCCTGATTTCATTCACATTTGCTTTATGCTAATCATAGGATTGTTTACTAGACAAGTTGACATTCCTGGTGCTACGGAAAATTGAGATACTACACTCTAACACTGTGTGATCTGACAACACTGCTGATTCACCTTTGCCTGATACTTAGAACTAAGTCGGCTGAGCTTGTAAGCAATAGATCTAGAAAGCAATCATTACAGGTTGGTATAAAATTCAGAAAACTCTTGTTGATATTGAATTCCTTCGTGCATATCAGGGTTAACTCACCATGCTCAGCATTTATTTGCCACTTTATTGTAAAGGCAGATACATGAATCTTTGCCACGATCGGCGCAGCACAGCGCAAGAACCAGTGTTGCTAATCTGCTTGATAGAAAAATCGCTACAGTGGGCCGAGGCACAGCTGTTCGTATAACAAGGAAATTAGAGAACTCATCTCTATCTAAACGTTGAATTTTAAAAGCCATATTGTAACCAGGCTGGGATTAATATGTGCTAACAAGTGGCTTTATATGTACATACATATGGACTAAAACTTCGCTAAATATGGAATATAGACTAACACATGCATAAAATTACCTAAAATGATACAAAGAAGACTTAGTCATAGTGATTCATTAATTGTGTGATTTCAAATAAAGTAAACAATGTATTAATTTTTCATTGCATTAATGGACCTGGTGGCATTTTAACTGTTCACTCCCAATAACTGGAACTGCAAGGACATGTGATACACGACTGACTGACACTACCACTGGTTTGTGAACTAATAACTTGCACTGCGAACATGTTAAACCTCAACAGTTGGAGCACGAACACTCCTCCTTAAGCAGTATTATGCCTCTCTCTGATGGGCAACAGTCAGCTGCCTTTGTTGTACATTTACAAACGATGCTGGCTTTCACAACAATAACAAGAATAACAAATACATATTGCCACCAGATGATATTCAGCACGAATATTTCTTTTGTTATGAAATTGGCACCCATCAAAGCAAAGCATGTTTGACAAAGAAAACAATATGCATCATATTAAGCAGCAAAAATAACAATTTCCTTCCTTCGTACAATTACTACAAGAACTGCCGGAGCCGAGAGTGCATCCACATAATTTATTTCTTTTGAGGCATTCTAAAGTGATGAAATATGGACAATAGTACTGGAGACATTATGGAATTTAACGCTTACTAACCAAATACATGCACTTTCACATACACACACACACATGCAATACATGCACACAACGTCCTATTTTCTTTTTTGCCTTATGTGCATTTTCGTCTGACAAATTCAAATGTTGAAAATCATATACTATTAGATTATATTAAAAATATATGCAATACTACTCTAGTTACGTGAATATGTTGCCTACTGAAATATGAAGATAACAGAAAGAACTGCACATTCAAAAAAGCCAGCTTTTCTGAAAACACTGTTTGTCTAGCTATGAATTTCATACTGGTAGTTGTATTTTACACGGAAATGAGTAATGATGTAATCAGTACCATGCTCTGGCCACCTTTACCCCCCCCCCTCCCCGGTGGAAGGAAGTCTTCTATAGAATAAAGCTGGATCACGAAACAATTATCTAATGTTTCTTCTCCCAATATGATCAAATGCTTACTCATTTAGGTATCTCCAGTGACGTGCCCAAGGGAGCGTTGGTTGACACAGTCCTTAAAAAAAGAACATCAAAAACAGGAAAATGTGGCAAAATGAGGACTGACTACCAAAAATAGTATGCGTAACCCCTCTCACTGCCGAAAATCGTTGGCACGCCACTCTTTATCTCGGACACATTTTTAAAAACAACTCACTAGAAGTTTTTATAATTTAAAGCACCTTTAACACAATCAAATTAATCATGAACAAGTCCTTGAATTGAACGCTTAAAAGGAAATGATGTCAGAGACAACGCCATTTTTCTCATTGGATCCAAGGTTGGGTCAAAGAATTTCTATTTAGGAATGGTTCTAATTAATGCGTATTTATATCCTCAGTACATTCTAGAACGTTGCGCAGATAAACGATTTATAAATATTGCCAGTAGTTCAAATCCACTTAATCAAGAACATTCCCTCTCGCGCCTTCCAGAGATTAAAAATTACAACGAATCGCTCTATGTGTGGTGATACCTTTGCTGTGCAGCTTCCAATTGCTGACAAGTCTCTACATAGTGCTAAAGTTTGCTGCGACAATACTGAAAGCTCAAAAAAAGTTTACGTGCAGTATTATCAACAACAGGGTTATTGAACATTCTGTCTTGCCTTGATAAGTATTTCTCCCCTTAAATTATCGTCACATTATTCAGAAAGCAAAAATCCTAATTTTATCTAATGTAAAGAGAAATATTTCCTGAAGGTGTGTGTGGGGGGGGGGGCTCGAGCCCCCTGATTCCTACCTTGGATACGTGCTATTAGCAATAACAGGGTTATAGAACATTCTTCGTCTTGGCTCGATAATTGTATCTCCTTAAATTATCATCACATTATTCGAGAAGACAACAGCCCCCTAAGCACCCTCCTTGGATACGTGCCTGGCTCAGCACACCATGGTTATGGTTATTCCGCGTGTTTTGAAGTTATTTTGAGTCTGTAGTTGAAATTTGTTTCATGAATAATGTTTCATTGTAAAGCGAACATACTCCCTGTAGTCCTCTCCGGCAACGATGATTACATCATGCGCCGGAAGGGAGAGTTTTCATGATCGGCTTGCATCCACCTCTTTAGTCTTTCCACCATGGAGTACATGGATCTTTAGATTTGCCAACTGGATTGCCAAATGCATGGAAGGAATTGTAAAACCCAAGAGCAAATTGTGCTCTGCAAATGGGGGAATTGAGTACGGAGACAGTAATGAACAAAGAATAGCATTGCCGATCAACACTTCATACATGGTATTAATATCCTAGACAGACTTATGCATAGCTGGATATATTTGAGATTAAAAATTACAGATGATAGTTATCAATGAACCATATGAACTGTAATGCAAAGTATGTGTTTGGTAATGTGGCAGCAACTACAAATTCCCTCTGAATTCAAAAGATGTTCATACTTGTGTTCTTTACACAACAAACTTGTAACAAGAATAATGTTAAATATTTTTAAAAGCAGCTAAAGAGAGAGGTTTGGAAGTTAGCAAATGGAAAACTAAATACATGCTTACAGGCCAAAACAAAAGTGTTGGATAATAATCAAAATTTTATTATTGATAATAACTCATTTGAGTTATTGTTATTGCCAAATTCAAATACTAATGAGTATTACTAACACAAGAGGTGATACTAAGAGGAAATAAAAAGCAGACTTAATTCAGGAAATGCATGTTACTTTTCTCTTCATGAACTTTTATCTTGTCATATAATATCTAAAGAATTAAAAAGTTAAAATATACAAAACAGAAATTTTGGCTGTGTTATTATGTGGATGTGAAACTTTGTCCATACATTAAAAGAGGAACATAAACTGAGAGTATTTGAAAATAAAATCCTTAGAAAAATATTTGGAGCTAAAAGGGATGGGGAGACAGGTGAGTGAGTGGATAATGTTACATAATTTAGAACTGCATAATATGTATTCATGTCCAGATATTATTAGAATAATGAAAAATCAAGACTACTTAGATGGCAGGCCATGTGACATGCATGGGAGAGAAAAGAAGAGGTATTTTGAGTGGGTAAATAGACAACTTCTACAAATGTTTGGTGTCCACTTACAAGCCCAGAAAATAAGAAGAAAACCAAGGAAATAATCAAATTAATATTGATTCTAGAAATAGGTCCTTGCCACAGAAATACAATTCTAGTAAGTGAAGTGTAAAAGTACAATATTTCTTCTATTGTGGTTAAAAATTTTAATTATTAATTAAATATCCTACTATTTGGACCAAAAAGAATATGTCACGACTGTTATCAAATACTCTCATCAGTATGCATCCTCTGCTCTTGTTCCCTCTTGGCTTCTATTTCTAATTCTGTAATGGGTCTACTTGTGTTAACAAATTAAATTAGAAATATGAATGTGTTAAAATTTAGATGAACATTATTCTGTATGCTTAAGCTTAATTTCATCTTTTCCTTTTGCAGGGAGAGTGCAGCAAGAGAATTTGCAGGCAGTATTACAAAGATTTTCAATGACCACCTAGAAGAGCAGTTTTTGTGTCCAAGTGAAGTCAACCAGTACAGAGATGTGAGTAACAATTAAAACTGGAATATCATTGGAAATTTGTTCAAAAACTTGCTTAATGCCATGTTTTATACAATGGAACTTTGATTTTACATTTTTTCATGGAACCAAACTGAAAAACTTCAAAATTCAGGAAAATGAAAAATCGAGGAAAATTTATAAAATTTTGCTCTGTTGAGACCATCAAAATTGAATGTATAATGTGGGAAAATGTAAAATCGAGGAACTTAAAATCCGGGTTCCACTGTATATCATAATGCTTTCTTCTTTTCAGAAAAAAACACGAAAAGGTTCAGTCGAAAAGTGGGTTATAATTACACAGCACTCAAAAATGAACAGAACATTACTGATGAGCTAGAACATTTAAAAGCCTGCAATGTGGGCTTCAGACAGTGTGTGGTTTCGTATGCTATCTCGGCACCTAAACAATAAATTTTTGCATGTCAATTCAATGGCATTTTCTTTCACGTAATGATCAAGAATAACAACACTGTAACTGAGCAGACAACTTGCATTTAGTGTTTAACCCATAAGGGTAAAAATTACAGTCGATTGTCTTCAGTAGCTTTCCAATGAACCCTTCTAAATGTTGGGACCTTGAATCGGCTGTCAGTTCATTAGTTCCATGTACAGAGCTGTAGAAACACTGCCTGGGTAAATTTCACACATGTTCATATGTTTCAGTGTTATTTTTTCTAGTTTGTATGTGCGATTCAATTCAAATGTTCAAAATTAATAGAATTACAGTATGTTAATGAAGGTATTACTAATTACATGCTTTAAAACAATTAAAATCAGACTTAAGAAGTAATTTTTCTTCTGGGTATTTTTAGCCAGGGTGCGTCCTTACGTTATGGCAGAAAGTTCTCTTCTTACCATATTTTCTTTGTAATTTTAATTCTAATTTTTTCTCAATTTATATTTGCATAATGAAATAAAAATGTTCAATATCAATTTCATCATATCACATCATATCGTCACCCCCATCTTCGCAAAGTAGCCATAAGTGGCACAAAAAGTTAAAAATAAGCAAAATCAATCAATCAATCAATCAAAGGCTAAGGGAAGATGGATTATCAATTTCAGTGAATCTGTAAAGAAGGCCTAAGAGGCACATAACGCTTTTAGTTGTAGCTATGAGGATTGCAACATCTTGTTTAGTTGAGATTTCTTTGAAAAGTTTAGTCATCAGCAAACATGAATGAGCATATTGACAGGAAGTGAGGAAAGTCTTTGTGGGAGATCATCCATGTATTGGATGAACAAGAGAGGACCCAAGACACTCGCTTGTGTCACCCCAGACATGACAGGAACAAAATCAGAAGAGATGCCTGAAAGAGTGTAGTTATTCCTGTATTAAGGAGAGAAATTTGCCATGTATGTTAAATCTGATTCATAATTTGTGAATGGTGCGTCCCCGATGGCGCAGTGGTAATGTCGTCGCCTTGTAATCAAGGGATCCCGGATTTGATACCCAGTGGAGGCACAAGTGGTTCAGATCCCACTTTAAACTGTAGGTCCAGTGCATAAAGTGGACTTAAAACAACAAATCAATCAATCAATCAATAATTTGTGAATAAGAAGAGTATGATTTATTGTGGTAAATGCTATTGAAATGTCCAAGTATGTTACATCTAGCTGGGAATTTTTGGAAATAGCCTTAGTGACATGTGAAAGGAGAACTGAAAGATTAGTCAAGCAAGAGCTACCTGGAAGAAAACAACCATGTTGGGCAGTACTGATATGCTGAGATGTAAATCTGACTAATCTGTTCTTAATGATTTTCTCACAGATTATAGATGGTCGTTATAGGAGTGAGATTTGTCTGCATGATGTAGCACTATTTTTATCTCCAGATTTGTAAATTGGTACAACGTTGGCTTTCTTGAACATCTGAGGAAACATGCCTTCAGAGAACCACCTATTTAGCAAAAGAGAAAGAGAGGATGAACCTAGGAGTTCTCAGTTATATGGAGGAAAATTGTAGGAATTCCATCTGGGCCTAAAGACCAGTGTATGGGCACATGATTTTCATGGGGACATGTTGTTTATACTTTCTTGAATTTAACAATGTATAGAATTTCTTTGGATTAGTGAGGCACTGTGTTGTTACATTGTTTATATAGTCCCTATACTTTTCCTAAGTAAATGTTTGGAGTGACGTCTGAAGTCATGGAAGGTTTGGTGTGTATGCGCACTGGGCCACTGCTTCCACAAATTCCAGGCTTCCTTTTTGTTTTTTAACACCAGGAAAAGTTCATTGTCAATCCACCAGATATTTTGTCAGTTTTGGTTTCCTGGTCAGCATGAAGTCCTCAATCATGGTGTGCAGTACGCCAACGAACAGTCATCCTAGGGTACATTCCACCACAGGCAACAAGGCTGGTTTTGTGGCTGAGACTTTCTCTTCCCCAAGGGGGGGGGGGGGGGGGGACAGGTATACAAGGACATCTAGTGAGTCATGGTCTGTGTTATTTCTGGATCTGGCAGTGTTGCCAGAATGTAGTCTAAGTTACTATCACTGCATTTTTTTACATGTTGAACTGTTTCAAACCAAGATCATTTACAAAATTGTCCATGAACCATTTGTCAGCTGGGCAGAAGTGGGAGTGTTCCAGTCGATGGATAGGTTGAAGTCATTAAATCACCACACATTAATTCTACTAAGACTGAGTCCCTGCAGGTTTCTAGAATATGCAATGGAAATGAAGAGTTTTTGCAGGTGATAATATGAACCAATTTAAATTTTCCTGCTGTTTGATGATTATTTCAACAAGACAATTTCACAAGCATGGTTTAGATCCTTGCAAATTTTGCTTTTCCACTTTATATTTACACACACCATCACTCCCCCTTCCCTTCGCACAGGACGATCATTTCTAAAAATATTGAAGTGATTTGCCAAAGGCAATTCATTGTCTGGAACAGTGTCATTCAGCCAGGTATCTGTAAACACCAACCAACTATAGTTCAGCAGCTGTGTCATGAGTAATACAGTAGGTGAGTTTATTTTTTGTGCTTTGATCATTTTGGTAATAGACTAATAGGGAGGTAACTTTCTGTTGGAGAAGCCCGGGATTCAGATGAACATCACCACACAGGAGCACGAGGCACAGGAAGTGACGGTAGCTGGCAAGGATTGGTGACTTATCTTGAGGGTGCGGGTCCTATTGTACCGGCAGCAGAGACATGACTGCGGAGAGCTCAGAAACAATTTGAGTAGCTGGAATGTAGTAACTTCTATAACCAAGTACCCAGTTGGTGATCACAGGATCCCTAGCCCACAATGATGAGCCAGAGTGTAACTTCTCAGTTTCATGACATTGAAAGACACAAATGGCACAAAACATTACAAGAACACAGGCTAAACTTGAGGAGCAAGGAAACATGCTCCATCCACCATCTTGACTCGACAATCAATTGTTGATGCTCTGTCAGTTCCTAAAAAAATATTTTTGTGCAATGTGGAATTGAGCTGGGGTGGTCTGACTACCCCACATCCCCAAAATGTGCCTTCATGGCATGGTGCTGTATGGAATGTTTATTCGTGGCAGAGTCTATGTGTAGATTGTTTTCCTTAGATTCATTTTTACGGCAAGTCTTTTTATAGTTAGTTTTTTTTTTGCATTATTTACGATGAAACAAATTTGCAGTTGCATCTATATATAGATAATTTATTTTTGGTTGCACTTCCCTTCAACTTCGCAGGTGAACTCATAATAATATAATTTATTTGATAAAAAAATATATTTAATATGTATTTACTCCATATTTACTAAATTTCTGTTGTAAAGAAATTTGTTTTTCACCACATAATTTTGATGCAGTCTGCATATCTCATGGGTAGTGATCTGAAAAATCATGCTTAAAATCACAAGAACCATGATTGAAAATGGACAAGAGTCTGTGAAATTTTGATTAAAATGGTATAAGTAAGAAATGAATATGCAGTCATTTTACCCAAATAATGTGAAAAATTGAAACGCAACATCACTACCATCACTCCCGAATGAACTATACCCTTCAAAACACCAAGCCCTGGTCAACCATGGGTGTCCCTCCACTCTGGTCACCAGACAAATATCCCAAGCTACCTCCAACCATCTCACCTCAACAAAATCAGGCACACACAAACCTCCCTCCTCCCCATTCTCCACAGTGATCCTGAAACCAGAAACATCTTTCCCAACAAGCCCAGAGTTTTTTCAAATTACCTCCCTTCCCTCTCACCCCAATCCTCCAAAACATCCTGATCCACAACACCCCTTCACCACACAACTAGTATCCCCCTGCCCACAAATTCAATTGTCCTAGGTGCAAAACCTGCCCCATTCTCATCACCTCTCACACCCTCCAGATTCACACTGCAACTGATTGAATGAGAGAAAGCCAAGAAATGACGGGAATTTACAAGTAATTTTTTTTGTGTCATAGCCGTGAACCAACTTTGCACTCCCTGCATTACCTTGTAATTAGCAAACTTCTGATTCTGCAAATGTTCTTTCAAAAGGTCGAAAGAAGTGAAAGTCTGATGGTGGGTGCAAGGTCCAGATTGTATTATGAATGTTCCAACACCTCGCACATAGTGTATCCCCTGTATATAGGGGTCAGAGAGATTGTCATGAGGCAACAATACTCTTTTTGAAAGAAGTCCCCGCCAGTTTGATTGCATCACATAAACTTCTTCACTAGCACCAATCCCAGTTTGACTCTTTTTCCCTGGAAGTTCACCAATATACAGGGGGGTCCAAACAAATGTACTCACTGTTTGATAGTCCATATCTTCGGACAAAATTGACTTTGGGTACAATTTTTGGCACTGAGAGAGAGTTATGTTAGATGTTCAAAATGACCACCAGCAACTTGTAAACAACTCCGATGGTGCCGAACTGCAGACCGTACTACGGCCGTCAGTGTATCTGGCATAATGGCAGCACATGATGCTACTATTTTTTCACGTAGCTCGTTGAGTGTAGTTGTTTTTTTGTCGATACACATCATCCTTGAGGGTCCCCCACAGGTAGAAGTCCAGTGGTGTCAAATCAGGGGACCAAGGTGGGTACTCAATAGCACCGCGTCGACCTATCCACCGTCCGGGGAGAGTGTCATCCAGGTACGACCTGACATCGCGATGGTAGTGAGGCGGGGCTCCATCTTGCTGCAGGTAAAACATTTCATCGCCAAATAGGGTTCGGATGGCAGGCAAAATCCTTGACTGAAGCATTTCGAGATACACCTCACCGGTTACGGTACCCTCAAAGAAGAAGGGACCAATCAAACCACGCGATGACAGACCACACCACACGTTAAGCCCCTTAAGATTCACCGCCTTTTCCACATAAACGTGCGGATTGACGGGCGACCAGTAGACACAATTGTGGCGGTTCACAGTACCGTTAAGTTTGAATTGCGCCTCGTCAGACCACACAACTGTCCCTGCAAATTCCCCATCCTCGCGAACCATGTGCTCAAACCATTCGCACTACGATCCGGATCGTCCTCGTTGATCATGTGTAGCAGTCTTGGAATGTACACTTTCCACTGTGCACCCTTCAGAATGCATCTTACGCTAGACCGGCTCACCCCACTTTCGCGCGCTCCCTAGTTCACTGATTTTTGCGGTGATCGGGTGAAATGTTACAACACAGGACTTCTAGCTGTTCATGGTCGACCGGATCTTGCCTTGTGCACATCATGAACAGTTCCGTCAGATTCGGACGTATCACGAATACGGGCTATTGTTCCTCGTGTTGGAGGCCATGTTCCAAACTCATTCTGCCACTACTGTTGAACCTCTTGAATGTTCTCGTACTTCCAGAACCATTTCAATACAGTCTTGCGTTCCACAAATAATAACCGTACTGCAGCCATTGTTGCTACTCCGACTGTCTTCCGCTGTACTGGCATGATCGCTCCAACACTCGCGCATGCGCGGCGAAAATTGCCAACGCCACCTACCCGCGACAAATTAAACCGTTACGCTGCACACCCACATGAGATTAGTATGTGTAAGTCTGTTTGTTTCAAAATTATTGCATTACAAACAGTGAGTACATTTTTTTGGACCCCTCGGTAGTGCCATTGACATCCCAAAAGATGGGCAGCATGACTTTCCCAACATAGGCCTGTGTCTTGAATTTTTTTTTGTGGGTGTAGATGGCAGGTGCTTCCACTGCATTGATTCTCTATTACTCTCTCCTATGCACTTCCCTATATCTGAGGTCATCGTTGACAATGTTGCATGCAGAGCCACAGCTCTCATTAAATTATATGGCAGTTTCATTAATAGAGACTTTCTTGCAGTAACAGATTCACCACTCAACCTGCTTTTTCACTGACACTTCAGTTTTTAAATATCTCCATCAATTCATGCACTCTCCCCTAACTCAAACAGCTGTCTCCACAATGAACCTTCATTATTCACAAGAAACAGACATTTCCAAGCCATGAGTGTGGCAAGCTGCCAAGCTTTTAAACGTGAAGCCATGTAAGGTCACTGTAGTCCAGAGTTGCTACCATGGGATCATGACAGTCGAAGTGAATTTCTGCACTTGCATGTTGCAGAATGTTACTGATAGAGTAATTGATCCATATTTCATTTTCTTTTTCCCGGATGAAGCATGGTTCCATTTACATGGCCATGTTTCATCACAGAATAACAGATTTTGGAACACAGTTAAACCCAATGTTGTGTATGAAGCTCCACTGCATGATGAGAAAATTTGAGTGTGGTGTGCACTGATGCATGTTAGTGAAAATTTCCTAAAATAAATGCCAGAAATGTGTGGAAACAGGAGGACAACATGACCAACATCTCTTGTAGCAAGGTATGTGCTCATTTTAATTGGAACTGTCCATGTAATTGTACGAGCTTATTTCATTACATAGCTAGCAATTCCAGTTTCGCAGACATTGCATCCACTTTGCCAGCAGATGCGATATTGTTGCATGGTATGCTATCCGCTGCTCAGCGGCCAAGCTGACCATGAGACTTACTGTACTAATTAGTGGTAGTTCACATTCTGTTTTGAACTTGAACCATTTGTTTTCTGTTACAGATTATGAAGAGTTTTCAATGCACTGTGCCCAGTAAGATTTATGGAGCTATGCATCTCTTGCGTATATTTGGTAAGTAGCACCTTTATTCTTTTATTTGTTAATGTTTCATTTGGCTACTTCTACTCATTGCAGAAGTAAATCTCAATTATTCCATTTTTAGTACTCTTTAATTATATTTTTTTAAATTCACTTGCTCATAAGAAGGATAGTGGCCACGGTGGCTCAGTCGGTAATGCGTCTGACTACCATGCTAAAGGTCCCGGGTTCGATCCCCAGCCGGTTCAAATACGGGAACTTTTCTAACGTTGGCAGCGGCCCCAGCGTCCACCCAGCGTCAAATAACATGGGTACCCGGGGGAAACCCTGGGGGGTAAAGGCGGTCAGGGGCATGGTGCTGATCACATCACCCCCAATCACAACCGGATCAAGAAAGTGTGGGGTGTTACCCCCACACCCCCTATACGCCTTCATGGCGTGGTGCTAAGCACAGGGGAACACTTTACCTTTACCTCATAAGAAGGATGTGTTTTTTAAAAGAGTTTTAGTATGTATACAGAAGGTTGTTCGCTTTATATCCGACCATTTTTGACAGGTACTCACCTTAAGAGATACCACGCCACCACCACCAAGCATGTTCTATTGGACCCCCAGCATTGTGGACTATCGCCCGGCATTGCAGTTTCCATTGCAGCAAGCTCCGGCGCAGGACAGGCATGGGAATTCTGTCCCACTTCTCCCTGCAAGCTTTCCATAGACCATCCAGGGTGCGTGGGCAGCAATGTTGAAGACGTTGTT
This sequence comes from Lepisma saccharinum, assembly GCF_977018435.1. Taxonomy (NCBI): domain Eukaryota; kingdom Metazoa; phylum Arthropoda; class Insecta; order Zygentoma; family Lepismatidae; genus Lepisma; species Lepisma saccharinum. The sequence goes on along the minus strand of NC_139230.1, from coordinate 62,577,701 downwards.
TCAACAGTCCAAACGTGCAAAAATCCATTGGACTGGCATCTGGTTTTTTCACAGGAATATCTTCAAATGGAATGACACAAATTCCTCGGCCATTTCCTGATAAAAACGTAGTGATGTTCTGGCGGTATGACTCGAAGCCTTGTCCATATGGATCATCACCTGGTTCGCATCCATTCCATACAATTGTGGAATGTCTCTCCGATAGACAGGTGTCAGAATGGAGTCTTGGAAGTATCTGGCATTCACCTTCACGTTTTTGTCCACCTTGCGTATCATCAACTTACCCTCATATCCGAATCTCGTAACAACCATAAAGCCACGAGGGAAACTTTCCTTGCACTGACGAACGAATTTGCTGCACCCCTTGCCGTTAATGTCACGGTATGTAATCACCTGAATGTGACCACCAGCAGTGAGATGGATATATGATTCATCCATTGTGACAACTTTCTTCCATTTGGAACCCGCCTGGTACTTTTCATACAGTTTCCTGCAGTTCGTCTTACGTTTGGCAATTTGACACTGTAGAAGGTGGTGTACATGGGCCTTCCACACACACTTCAACCTGAGGTGCTTGCGAATTGTTTTGTTCACAGTTAACGGTGTGAGGTGAAATCTGTGGGCCATATCACGTTGAGTCGGGGAATTTTCTTTTCACGCCAATCGACGTGCCAATCGTAGTGCGATCCCCCTTCGCACTAAGGGTGACACTTTGCTTGCAGCCCTACTCCTGGTGGTTTCATGGGTGAATGTTTCGCAATTAGAGCCTATTGTGTGTAATGGGCCACAATAGCTTCCGCAGTAGTCACTCCAAGTGTTATCCCATTCTCCCGACACTGTTTCACAATGCGTATATATCAAAACTTAGCATGGAAAAGTGCCAATACGTAACCCTCCCAATACCGGTTGATTTTCGGTGCCATTTGATAACATTCACTACCAACACTCACGCACCTACAAGGTCAGACACATCACTGCTCCCGCCAGCAGACCCATAGTTCCAGCATGATATGCCAGGTGGCAGTACCGAATCGAAAATGGTCTGATATAATGCGAACAACCTCTGTATATTAAAATCAGGATAATTTTATATCCTGTACATCTAAAAGCACCTTCAGAAGATCATGCACCAATTAAAAGAAGGAATAGGGAAATATCTGGATCCAGCTTTAAGATTGTACAGGGACACTTCTACATTCTAACAATTCCAATTCAATTAAAGTCTTTGGGATTGTGAAAACTCAGAATTGTCCATGACTGTACCTAGACACAGGGCTCGGGAGGGGGGGGGGGGATGTCAAACTGACATTGTTCCATTTACTCATTGGCCCTAATTTCATTTCCTTAATTTTGATGAACCATGGAAAGGCCCACGTAGAGTTAAGTGTAAGTGAACAATGACTTCATCAGGCTGGTTATTTATACAATTGGCTTTATTAACTGCAAACAATATTTTACATAATCTGTGGCTTTTCCATTCACTCACGTTATATCATCTGTTCCCTGTTGTTTAGACTTACTATAGTTGAAATAAAAGTTACTAGGTTCAACTGCAAATGTGACAACACTGATTTTATTGTGTGAACCTCTGTATAATATATCAAGTGTAAGAACGTAATCATGTATTCATGTACTACATCCCCTTCCTGTCCATATAACAAACTCTCATTATCGTGGTAACCACTGAATGTAATGTTGTTACTCTTTCTTATTCTGAATCTACCATTTTTCTCCCACTCTTAAAAATAATAAGACAGACAAATCTGAACATGCTGTAGTCTAATTTAATTACATTGATGTACACTTGAAGTACTCTTGTGTTGAGTAGATCTTCTATGTCCCATGGTTGTAGCAGTATGGTTGTTGGGCTAAATTGAAGTACTCTTCGTTCCTTCTGCTTGGAAGGTGGTGATCGTTAGACATGCCATCTTCTTTGGAAGAGTTCTCCCATCTGCAACACATCCATTGAATGTGCACGATTTGTGATGTGCCATCCAACATCTGAACTTCGTAGAGCAGTGGAACCTATTTTGCATAGTACCACTCCTGGTGAAATTGCTGGTCTCAAATATTTGAAAGATTGTATTCAGACTAAATCATCCTCTCTGTAATATTTTTTTGTTGCCTTCCTGGCTTCTGTTCCTTCATAAATGGAGCTTTATCATTTCCTAAAATGTCCCCATAACTCTTCTCTGCTGTCCACCAAGTTCTAGGAGTAAATGCTAATACCGAAGCTGGTATTACATGACAACAGCAACAACTCCAAAATCTTTGTCAAACTGTAATGGTGATAATGGAGGACATTGCTGTAATATCTTGTAGAGGTCATCTTTGACTGTGTGGATGTATCATCTTTTTGTAATTCCATTACTTGGACTGTGGTAGGGAGGTATAGAAAAATACTGTGTACCATATTGTTGGCAGAAAATCTAAAACTTTAGGGTATTAGTGGCAGGTCCATTGTCTAAAGTCAGTGTGTTAGGTAACTCAGAAAGAAGGAGAGAGAGAGAGAATTACTGAACAAGTTTGCAGGATCTATCTAATAGTTTCTGAAGAATCAGCAAATGGCTGAAAGTATCTACAACAATAAGAATTTATGTCCTGCTGAAGAGAAATGATCTGAGTGGAGTCTTTCTTCTGCAGTAGATACACCTTTCCATCTATTGTTTGGCCCTTTCAGAATTTTAGGTTTGCAGGACTGACACACATCACATTTCTGCATGGTGGTAAATAATAATCTTTTTTTACATTTTTGGCCATCCAAATTGTTGTGTATGCATCTCCATCATTACATTTATATTACATTTACACCAGGGTGATGTTTATGAAAGTGCTGTAATATGACATTTCTGAGAGAACACTGGATCACTACTTTGCCCACCCACATTGCATAATTATTCATAGGAAAGAAAGTGCCTTCTTTCAAATTAAAATACCAAACCATCCTGAGTCAATCCTAAAGAGAGTTGAGGCCATCCATTTTGAATAAATGAAATTGCGTTCTTGAGTAGTGGATCTTTACACGTATGCTTGGCAATATTCCCTGCTGAGATTGGTTCTCTCCTTCTACTTGGCAACATTGAACAGCATCATCAGTTAGTTGAGTAGTTTCTTTAAGGGGAAGAGTGACAATTTCCCCAAGGTTCTTCTGAATGAGGCAGCTGGGGAGCACTGTTGCCAATTTAGCTCTTTTGGAGCCAGATCTGGCTCTTTCTTGCGCTTGTTTGGCTGTGAACTGTGGCACCTGCCTCCCTGCCCCCTCCGGCCCACATACACCAACTTTTGCCTCATCCCCTGTTATCTCCCCAGTTACTTTTATATAGTGTCGTGGCTGAGGTGAAGATGACAATATTGTTTTGTTATCCAGGAATACTTTATTTTCGATTTCATTTGACCATCAATACATCAGTGGATTATTGAGATGGGTGATGCCACCAGATCTAAATGGCGAAAGCTAAGAATAAATTGTCATCACTTTAAAGTTAACTGTAATAGCTCCCCCCCCACCCTTTTGACACCTAAAATTACCCTAGGAGGCACTTTGTCCAGCTTTCGTAAATCTAGGTCCTTGAAAGTCAGTTTTATCTCCATTTAAAACCCTAGATATCTAGTGTGTCCTGTGCCAAATGTTAAAGCTAACCATTTGTCTGCTGGACTACTGATTTCTTCAGAATTAAAACTCAACCTAAATTTTGCAAAAACTATTTTATTTACTAAAAAATATAGTATTTACTTCCAAAATACATGAATAGCATGGCAGGAATGCAAAATTACATTTTTATAAGTCTTTTGTGTGCACTCAAAACAACAATTTGACTTTTGTTCACTACACACAGCTTTGGAGCAACGGTAGCAGAAAAATCTGCTCATCCTCCTGTTGCTTGAGGGTCAGAATGCACACATTTTCCTTCCTTCTTGTTGTTGAGCATCTGCATTAGTTTATTGCATTTCCACATTGAGGATGATAGCAAAAACAGGCTTACATGCGTTGTCTGCCAGACGACGCATTAGCTTCCTAGTGTTAAATTGAAATTTAGCTCTTTTATGTGCATCAGGTTTGGCAACACTGCCAAGATGAATGTAGGAGGCAAGGAGAAATGCATTGGAGTATTATTTTATTCGTTCTCTCATGATATGGTAATCTGACCCTTGTTGACTAGTATCATATGGTTGTGCGGAGAGCTGGTAGATCATCGCGGCACTGCAACGGCGCTGATCGGAGTGAATATAAGCAGCGAGCTCGAGCCGAGGTAGTTAGTTGGTGAATTGACAGCGACCAGAGGAGAACCTGAGAGAATCTCCTCTCCCCAAAACCTTCCTGGGTCTGATGCCGGCCTTTGGCCAAGACACTTTGTCGGACCTTTCCCTGAGGTCTGATCCTGGCTCCCCAGCCAAGAACTGTCAGACACTTCCTTACTCCAGAGGTCTGATCCCGGCCCTGGCCGAGATGCTTTGTCAGATCTATCCCCTGAGGTCTGATCCTGGCTCCCCAGCCATGCTGCTCCATCGGACCTGTCCTACATTTCCTTACATGGAGAGAAAGATTTATTTATAAAAGGAAAGAAAATTAAATGAATGGTTGGTCTCTCTCTCTTTCCAGGTTCGATGTCTGTCCTCGTTCCTTTCCGGGACAGAGTTGTATTGTCGAACTGCTCCTTTATCACCCGTTGTTTTTTTTAATTATTATATATTAATATAGTAAGGGTGTGTTCTTATTTGTTTCACCAGCGCACAAAGATTTAAGGAAGTATACGTTCAGTCAGAAGTCAACTAAGGTGTAATTAAATTCAAGCTCCTAGTGTGTGGGTAGATGCTAATAATACTGTTCAGAGTAACGTGTTAAACAAATGAATTGTAAACTAGTGGCATCTGTTGCCTGCCCCCCCTTTTTTCTTTAATTTAACTTCAGAATGTTGAAATTTGTTTGTAGTATTACTGTTTGGAAACGTACAGAATGTGAACTTCACGCCATCTTTTGGGTAATGAGTAAATTAAGGACAGTATTGTTAAATGGATAATTTGTAAGGTAATGTATTATTTAGTCACACTATGCTTTGTAATAGTTTCTGTCTTTTTAATCTTGTGCCGTACCTTAATCATTAAATCATTGTACAGTGTAACCTTGATAACTCGAACCTCAACAACTCAAATGAAACCTTGATAAGACAAATTTTTGTTCAGTTTATTGGATGCCGTTGGAGCTCAATAACTCGAAGATAGACTATGGAAAACCTATTGAGAGTCAAAGTTAAATTCTAATCACCTCTATAACTCGAAGTTTGAGTCCCGCGGACCTCAATAAGTCAAAGTGTAGTAAACTTTAGACCTCTGTAACTTGAAGTCTGCGATTTTGTCCCTCAATAACTCGAACCTTGGTAAGTCGAAATCCTTGATACCTCTAATTTTTTCCCCCCTCAAGTTCGAATTATCAAGGTTCCACTGTATAATCAATTTATATAGTTCTGTTTATAATTTCTGAGCCTTACCATTTGTATTTGGTGCCCTACACCCAGCAAGCCCTGAGTGTATAAGTGTGTTATATTTCCAGCATGGGTAAACTTGTCCACACGCCTCCCGATGGTGTCTTGTAGGGTGTAGCACTTTCCCAGATTTCACATTTTCGCCACATTATATGTTGAATCTTGATGGTCCAACATAGCAAAATGTTATAAAATTTTCTTCGATTGTATGTTTTCCCACATTTTAAGTTTTTACAACTTGTTTCCCTGAAAAACGTGACATCGAGGTTCCAGTGTACAGAACAACTTAGTACTCACTTTTCTGCAAAACCGTTTTTGGCTCTCTTCATTTTGGTGGCCACTGCCATGATCCTCATTGGAACTTGCTGTACTTTTGCTTGGTGTGCTTCTACAAACAGAAGTCCCTAAAAATGCCTGTGCACAAATAAAGCAAATTAGCCACTTAGGTTTCAGAGGATGATTAGTCGTTTGGTGTTGCAGTCGTGGATTTAACATCCCTTAATGAACTTCATGTAAATATCGTCATTCTTGCAAGTACCCAAAAGTGTCAGAAAAGCAATACAAAATCAGAAAGATGTAGTAAACACAAAGATGTAACATGTTAGGTTGATTTGATGTGCACTTGATATTCATGTTGTAGCATCTTTTTGTTACTGCAACACTTGCTGCTCATGCACAGTTCATGTAGAGTGGGGAAAACTAGTCTAAATGCACTAGTGTGTTGTGGGAAAACAATGTTGTTTAGTGTTTCCTGTGCATATGCTACCTTAGCTTTGGTAGACATTTGGTATAATTTACAGACATCATATCAAATCAATTTTTGTAATTCTTCATGGGAAACACCATGTGAAAACTGATGAACATTCTCTTGGGTGTGGAAATTGTTATAAAGGCGCCTTTGTATTGCTACAAAATAAAGAAGAAACAATGGGAAAACATTGCACAACAAACTTCTAGTATTTAGTGGAACCACCATTGTTCTTAATAACCTCAAAAATTCTGTTCGACATGAACTGGATGAAGGTGAGATTGCTGCCCACTCTGACCGAATCACATTTTTCAACTCGGCCACAGCCTCAAACTGCCGTCTATTGGAATACACATATGGTAGGGCTACCATACGTCCTGGTTTTCACGGACATTTCCTCTTTTTGGACCCTGAAATTTTTGTCCGGGCAGGTTTTTACTTTCTGTTAAAATGTCCGGGTTTTTACTTTTATCCAATCATCATAGGTCTGAGATCACAAAGTTACAACTTTTCAAATCATTAAACGTCGGATGTTGGCAGTACTGGGTGATGCACTAAGCATTAGTCGTTTGTTGTTACAGTTTCAAGTTCCGGTCGATGTGATTTCTGCGTCATTCGTTTGTTCGAGTTTCGAAGTGGAAGTTAGAGTTTGCGAACACGGTGTAAGCTACTAATAATATGCCTAAAAGAAAGTACAAGTTTACTAATGAGTTACAAGAAAAGTATTCATGTTTTAGACATGGCAGAGGCAATTTTGAAGGCGAGTGTATGGTTTGTAAACTTAGTACATCTGTGTCTGTGGCAAACAAAGGAGGGCTAGACTTGCAAGCACATGTGGAGTGCGAAAAGCACAAAAGAGCTGTCAGAGGTGAAGCTTCATCTACAAAACTGACTCAGTTTTTCACGAAACCTGGTAGTGAACATGAAGATGAAAGTAAGTGCTGCAGAAGGTTCTTTCACGTTTCATACATCACGACAGTTATAAAGTGATGGACTGCACATCAAGCTTGATAAATCATTATTTCCTGATGTAATGTTTTCGTGTTTGTGAATAAATTGATGATGTGTGTCACTTTCGAAGAAAATGACCTCTTTTTAAGCATTTCAAAATATGGTAGCCCTAACATATGTTCAACGCAGAACTGTTATTCCTTTCTCCAGAGACCACTGTCTTGACTTGTCAGACACATGAATGGCAGTGTTATCTTGTTTAAAACTTAGATTCATCACCAAATATTTCATACATCCGAAACAACTCAGCCTCAAACATGTCCAAGTAGGCATCCGAATTCATCATGGTGTGCAATCATGCTATGTTTGACGTACCTTTAGTGCAATATGCTGCCCGGATCATAAAACTTGCCCCACAAATTTATTCTCATCCAAACTCAGTCTTCTTTACACAGATCATGCCAATAACACTGAAAGCCATCTGGCACATCCAAATTAAACTTCTTTTCATCGCTGAAAATCACTTGATTTCATTCTGAGTTCCCAGACATGTGTGTTGCAGCAAATGCTATTCTAGCCTTCTTATGGGCATTGCCTACACATGGTTTCCTCAGTCCTTTCTGAAATGCAAGGTTATGGTCTCTTGCCAGAATTTGTTGCACTCACCTGGCTGTGACCAGTAACTGGATATCAGGTACGATTTGAGAGGAAAACCTGTTATTGAATTTTGCTTTACCCAAAATCAATCATTTTGTAGACTCTGGTGGCTTTCTTGTCTGACCATGTTTTCAGTTTTGTTCATACTATGCACCCATTTTGACAAAATTGTCAATAACAAAATTCAAACGCCCTAATTTCTTAGTGATTAAATCATTGGAGATTCCTATCTCCTTGTAAGCTGTGATTTGACGATTGGAGAGTCCCATCTTCTTATAAGCAGTAATTCTTGCTCTCTCGTCACCTGACAGACTCTTTCCATAAGGCATGTTGAACTAGCTACTATCTGATATTCGCACACACTTTTCTTCCACTACCAACGTCTAATACAGCACACAAAGCACAGCGGTGCTGCCTTTTTTAGCAGTTTCCACCCCAAGAATGTTTTGTTGGTTCTCATGCAGTGCTGCCACCTATACACTGACACAATTAGTATGATATGTTATTCCTAAGAATTGCACACAATACACGTTACCAGTACGGTAGAAACATTCATATGAATGAATAACCTTGTTTTCTTTTTCAAAAAATTGAAGTGCCTTTATACTAATTTCCACTACTGTACTTTGCTCCATAATAGTCGCACACCATGTATATTGACTTTCCAGACATTCAAAATTTATCCTCTAAAAATGACTGCTAAACAGGGGCTTTCAACTTCTTATGCTTTGTCTGAAGTGTTTTGTAAAATATTTGTAATTTACATTTGCTCTCAGTACGTGTAGTGGCTTTTATATTTTTTCCTAATTTTTATTAGGATCATGAAGAATTCACAATTCTGTTAAATGTAATATACTAATTTTAATTGCAGGGGAAATGGATGACCTATTGCGCATGGTTCCTGTTGGCAAGACCGGCACATTTTCTGCACAAGTAAAGGAGTTTTTCAGGTAAGAAATTTGTAACAGTTTTGTAGCATGATTAACTTTATTTGTTTATTTAAATAATACATGCCTTTTGTAGCTGTGATATATTTTTCTATTAAACCCTTAATGCATGAGGTTGTTACACACACAACTGGTAGAAGAAAATATCAAAGAGAGAGAGAGAGAGACATAGATAGATAGATCGATAGATAGATAGAGATCGATCGATCGATAGATAGAGATCGATCACAGTTGTTGGTTGTTTTCATATAGTTGCAGATAACATCACTTCCACTATGACCAACAATGTGTGCCTTTATGTTTTACTTCTCTTATTAGATATTATCATAATATGTTTGGTCCATTGCTAAGATGTGCAGCACTTATTTTATGCAGATAAAAATATTACTTCTGGCTACAAAAAACACATGTTTATCTCTTTTTCAAAGTGGAGTCTTTATAAGCTGCTGTTTTAATGGGGCTTTAGATGCTGGCTGGGCTACTCATAAATACCATAAAAATCACCCATCAACCTGGAACTTAAGCTCATCTAGTTAAGGCTAGTACACTCCGCAGCAAAAAAGAATCTCCCCCTAGTGATAAAATCTAATATTTTCTTTCAAGCAGTATGTTTTATTTTTTTGTAATTATTTTGACAATTGTACACACTGTACATAATTTTAACATTTTCTGATATTTTACTTATTCTAACAATGAAGGTAATAATGAAGAAATCAACAAAGAAAGTGGTTAGTTGATTAAATTGTCAAGCTTTATTGCCTTCTGCTATTGTTTAGTTACCTTTGTTTAGTTTCCTTCAGAATACCAACTTACTTTCTATTGTTTCAAGTACTTTTATGGCAGTTTGGGGCATCCATCTTTACTTATTCTAAAATATATATTTGGCACCTTTTAACAATGGATTTTCACACTTCATCCAAATTTATTCTCCTTCTGAATCTAAACTTTCTGCATTATTTGAAGTATGTTGAAACCAGTTTGGGAGCATCCATCTTTACTTGTTCTCCAACAATGAATCTTACTCCTCCATTTTTGGCACCTTATAACAATGGATTTTCACACTTGATCCATATTATTGAACTTCCTAATCTCAACATTCTGCACTGTTTCATCCATGTTTACGGCAGTTTAGAGGCATCCAACTTTACTTATTCTCCACCAATGAGGCTTGGTAGACTATTGTTGGCACCTTTTAACAATGGATTTTCAACAAGTAAAGATGGATGCTCCCAAACTTTGAAAGGTTTGTCATAATGAGGCATGTTTTTGTAACATGTGTATGTCACAGGGTTGCTTGGGTTTTCTTTCAGTTGTATATAACAAATTTTTAATACATCCTTCAATTGTCGAATTATTACTGGGTTGCCATGACTTACTCCCCAACCCTCGTATATATATGAAGGTACGACATACCCAAATTACAAAACAATATATCCATTACATAGGAACAGGCTCGACCAGGATACAAACCTACGATCTCTGGCATACTGTGCCATTGCTCTACCACTGAGCTACCAAGCCAGTCTGGCCTCACCTGATTGTTTGCTGTCTTTGTTTTACCTGTGTGGAATCATCTCTGCCAGTGCTACCACAACAGGATGTGTTGCCTTTGAAACACTGTAGACTTCGACGTTGCCTGGTTTTTTGCTGAAAATTCCTACGTAATACACCACCTATGTGTGCCTAATCTTCAAGAATATATCCATTGTTACTATATTAACAAGCACCATTTGAAGAAGTCTGTCATTTCCCTTATGTTACTGTGGGAGAAATTGGAGTAAGATAAAGGGCTCTTAACTTCTCAATGACTGCATGTTTTTGAAAAATTTAAATTCTAAATGTAAGGATGAGTAAAAAGCAACATTTTAAGTAACATCCAACAGTTAAGGGTCCTGTAGGGAAGCAGGGGCAAAGGCAAAATTCAAAATTTTTCATAATTACAAAAGAATTCCAAATGCTATAATTTCCAGGTTTTTTTTTTCTTCCAAAATTGTGGCACAGACATTACATATCCTCATTCCATCCAGCTTCCTTAGGGCTGATGCTAGAAGCAAAATTCCGAAAATTCTTCCGTAAGCTGGCAATACAGCCGCTTTATACAATGTTGTTATTTTTTTAGGAATGTACACTGCTACATACTACATTTTTCATTCACTTTTGTCTATTGTGGGGTACACAGGTGCATGCTGAATGTGAATTTTTGTGTTGTGTGTGTTAAATGTTGATTTTCTTCTTCCTCTAAATTTCATTATTTGTAGGTAAAATGTATTGATTTCATCTCTTTATAACAATTCATTCTTGGTATGTTTTTTGTATTTTGCGGCAAGTTTGAAAAATGTGCAGAAAGTGTTCATCCATAGAGGCTAATATGCAGGACAGCCTTCCTTCCACCCACTAAAGGTCCATCCCCTGAAAAATGCATATAAGCAAGGTTTTACTGTAATAATATTCCATTGTGTAAATCATGTATAATCATCTACTTCATAATGATTACTTCTCATCCACATTCTTATTCTCACTCATTGGACGATTTCAAGAGGATGGAATGCTTCACTCCTCTTGAAATAGGCTAATCTGAACTGAACCTACAGCTTGAAGTAGAATCCAAACCAATTAAGTGTACAATTGCACATGTACAAGTATGCTATGATTTAGTGATTTTTTATAAAGTACTGTGTTATTGTTCAAATGTATATATTTCAAACTGAGGAAATGTAACTTTCTACCTAGGTTCCTCGAGCAAGGTTTTTCAAGGTTCTTCCAAATTGAAAACTACATTGATACACCATCAGCTTATAAGAAGAATTAGAAGTGATGATAAATGTGGAAACTGTGATTGATCTTGGTGCTGTAAGCATGTTAATTGCATTTGTAAGTGTTTAAAATACTTTATATAAAAGTTGAAAATATGTCATACTTTATAACCAGATTTATAGATATCTGAAGCCATATTTATAATACATTATTTTATTATTTCTTGTTTTTATAAATTAAGATTTTTGTATCTTTAGATGTTTTGTGTTGAAACACAAAAGGAGCATATAAAGATACATAAAGTGAACATAACATTCTACTTAGGTTCCTCTTGCCATTTTTCAAGGTGCTTTGGAATAAACAATTACGATGATCCACCATCAGCTGGTGAGAATAATAGGGAACTGTTTTGAATGAATATGGAAATTATGTGATTGATCTCGGAGTTTTAAGTATGTTATGTGTTTTTGTATTATGAGCCTTTATACTTTCAAAGTGTGAAAGAAAGAGAGATTTTAAATATTTGTAGCCATATAGGATTTGATACATGTTTGTTCCTATATATAAAGATACATAAAGTGAACATGATTTTGTACTTAGGTTCCTCTAGTGCTATTTTACAAGGTGGTTCTGAATGTGGAAAATATGATTTATTTCAGTGCTTTAAGTAAAGCCAAAGCACAAAGCCACGTGCACATATCTGTAAAAACTTTAGTTTTAATACATTTTTTTATTATTTCTATTTTTTGTATCAATTTTGGAATTCTCAGATGTTTTGTGTTTCACAAAATAAGCATAGGTACATAAAAAAGCACAATTTTCTACTTTGGTTTCTCTTGCCATATTTCAAGGTGCTTCTGAATAAACAATTACAATGATCCACATCAGCTTGTGAGAATAGAGGGAACTGTTTTCAATTAATATGGAAACTATGTGATTGATCTCAAGAGTTTTAAGTATGTTATGTGTGTTTGAGCCTTTATACTTTCAAAATGTGATAACTAAAGAAAAAAAAATATTTTAAATATTTGTAGCCATATATTTTATACGTTTGTTCCTATATATAAAGACACATAAAGTGAACATAATTTTCTAGGTAAGTTCCTGTAGTACCATTTTCAAGGTGGTACTGAATGCGGAATTACATTCATCCAATGTTAGGTAAGAAATAAGTGATTTTCAGGAATGCGAAAATTTTGGTTCATTTCAGTGCTTTAAGTAAAGCCACGTATTCTCACGAAAAGTTAAAAATGTGGGATACTCTACAAAGAGGATTTTAGTTTTAATATATTTTTTATTATTTCTTATTGTTTTTATAAACTTTTGAATGTTCAGTAGGTATATGTTCCACAAAATAAGCATATATATAAAGGTGTTTTAAGTATGTTATGTGTGTTTGTAAGCATTGTTCCTAAATATAAGACACATAAAGTGAACATAATTTTCTATGTAGGTAGTACCATTTTTCAAGGCAGTTCTGAATTCAGAATTACATTCATCCATCATCAGTTAAGAAATAGAAATGATTTTCAAGAATGTGAAAATTGTTTCATTTCAGTGCTTTATGTAAAGCACAAAGTCATGTGCATTTGTGAGTAAAGACTAGTCTCACCAAAAGTTAAAAATGTGAGATACTTTACTTACATTTTAATACATTTTTTATTATTTCTTATTGTTTTATAAATTTTTGAGTGCTCAGATATTTCGTGCTGCACAAAATAAGTAAGGGAAATAAAACATACACAATTTTCTACCTACATTCCGCCAGCACCATTTTTTAAGGTGCTACTGAATAAACAATTACAATGATCCACCATCAGTCGGTGAGATTAAAAGGGAACTGCTTTAAATGAATGTGGAAATATTTGATTGATCTCAAGAGTTTTAAGTATGTTGTGTATGTTTGTAAGCATTTTGTGCCTTTACGCTCACCTAAAGTTCAAAATGTGTGATATTCAGAAAAGAAGAAAATATTTGTAGGTTTTTTTTTTTTAAATGCATGTTTGTTCCTATATTGTATAGGTTTTTGATTGTTCAAATGTTTTGTGTTAAAGCACAAAATTAGCATATAATGATACATAAAGCATGTATAATTTTCTACTTGGGTTAGTTTAGTGCCATTCTTCAAGGTGGTTCCGAATATTCAGATAAGAAAGAGAAGTGATTGTAATGAGCATGGAAATTATGTGATTGATCTCAGTATTTTGTGTGTGTTTATGTTTAATGCCATTACACACAGAAAAAGATCAAACTGATATTTTCAGTATTTGTAACAACATTTTAATACATTTTATTACTTTATATATATATATATATAGACACAAGGTATAAAATACAAAATGTCACACTTTGTGTTGTAAGAGAAGAATAAAGTGTTCTTTGATATTTCATTTTGAAATCTTTATTTTTCCATGATGAGTGTTTCAATCAGCATATTCAATATTCATGGTAGTTGGGTGAATAGCTCAAGACTCCTCCGACCAAAAGCCCGACCCTGTGGCCGAGTGGTTAGCACATCGCACTGCGATGCCAAGGGTCCCGGGTTCGAATCCCGGTCGGGTATGGTTGTTTGTGAATGTCCATTTTCATCCATTTCATCACTCATCCCCATCTTCGCAAATTAGCCAAGAGGCACAAAACGCGAAGTAAAATAAACTAAATCAATCAATCCTCCGACCAAAGGCTCTGCATTCACGCATGTCCCTTGTAAGTGTTACTTAATTTTATCTGATCATTTTTCCTCATCACAATTAGCCTCAAGAGGTAAAATATTGAACTAATACATAAATTTCATTTTCCATTATAATAATTATTATTGTAACTGATGAAATGCAGGAAAAAAATTGTGCTAAATTGAAAATTATATTTTGAGAAAAATAAAAATATACCTTTGAGTTTGGGAGAAAATAACACAAACTCAAAATGTAAGATTTTTCAAACAGTCATCCAAAAACAAGTTTTCAAGTTACTCACACACTGAAAACTGTTTTTCGTAGGGCTAAGCCGATACTATTTTGATCCGATACCCATACTGATGCTAATACTCTTGCAGACTCCAATTGATACAGATGCTTGAACATTGTAACAATTCAGAGTTGTTGAAAATATTGCTTAATATTAGTGGCTGAGTATTCCATGTGCATCAGTTGCTTCAAAATATTCAAGAATTGCATCAAGAGTATTAAAATACCTGTTTGTGAAAATCTGGACAACCTGGATATCTTTGGGAATTTGAAAAAAAAAAAAAATCTCTGGGAAAATCATGTAATTAATCATGAGAGTCCCAGTGAAGCACATCTGAAGGAGGCCGCCCACATTATTACTCATTCAATTACTCCACGCCACTGCCGTACGCAGGGTTTTTCTTTTCCTTTTGGTTTTGTATTTTTAAAACTGTCCACTCTCAAGTGGCAATCTCTGGCTATTTGAAGGGTGGTTTGTATTTATCACTAGTTTTTCTGTTTTCCCAGAGTTCTTTTCTGCTTTTATTTGAAAATATTGATTTTTATCAATTTCGGAGAGGCAGTTCTGCATAAGCCAGTGCTCCACACACGGAATGTACAATCACTGACACTTCGGGTTGCAACAATTCCATTGAAAGTATATGGAGCTGTTACAACCCAGAAATGTCCGTGACTGTACACTGTGAATATAAAACGCGATCTGCAATGAACTTTGTAGTTTGCTTTTCGAGTATATAATATGTGAATATACTCCACATAATCTGTGAGACTGAAGCTGGTCAAGGCAAACTAATAGATATTTCCACAAAAAATTATGTAAAGCAATTTTTAAATGTACAACATAGGAAAATGGCCACTGCAAGTTGTTGCATTTGTGTGTGTTCAGTTTAACCCACAAAACAATATTTCCAAAGCGCGGCCAGCAGTGCATTCCAAACACGATCTTACATGTGGTTTGTCGTCTGATTTTTGAGTATAAAATCTGTGTAGTCTGTCTGCTGGTGCAGCAGTTTTACAGTAGCATGTCTTATAATTTTTACCATATGTACTGTACATACAGGTTTATGTAATGGAAGAAGGAAGGAGTGACCGTTTCTCAATACACCCAAATGTCAACCTCACTTCCAGATAGTACAATTTGGACTGCATTTTGCAGACAAACTAAGCTTTGATGTCTGTGCTTATGGGACTTGTGTGTTTGTGATTGTCCCTTCATCCTATCACCATTGATCCTCATCTTCGCAATTAGCCAAAAGTGACAAGAAATGCAAAGTAAAATAAATAAAAAAAAATAGTAAAAGGGAAAGATGCTTTGTAATGATCATTGATCATTCTTCTATTAATAATCACTGAAATAAATGAAGGTCTTGCACATGGGTGTGTTCTCATCAAGTAATAACAAAAAAAATTGTTTCTAAATTGATTACTGACCAAATTTTTAAAAATTAATTTGAAACTTATGTTTATCGAAATTTTATTTTAACAAATGGTAATATTTAAAGCACCACTGGTTTACATTACTTGCATTTACTAATGGAAGTAATGTACTATTTTAGCTTTGCCACAAGGAAACATATTTGTTCCCTTCACATACACTGGCTTACCCAGGATTTTTTTTTATAAATATATAAATTCTTGGATGTAACCTTGCATCCAATGAGCAAAATGATGTCGTCTCAGACGTAATTTCCTTTTATGTGTTCAATTCAACTACTTTTTCATGATTCATTTGATTGTGGACAAGCCACTTAAATGACACTTTCACATCACAAAAGTCTGGAGATACCTGCAAGATCATGAATCTTCAACAACATTTGTGATGAATTTGAGGGCAGTGGTTCATGATAGTAGTTCGGTGAATAAAATATGCAACAAGATGACAGTTGGATGACAAGATGACAGTTGGACTAAGAAACTGCTTCAATGGTTTATTTGCACACTACGTGGTAGTGAATTACCACTGAGAAAGAAGAAGTTAACTAATATTAATGAAGAAAGATTGACTGGCCTAAAATCGACCAACATCCAATGGGTGTCATTTGATCCTCAGACCTGTGTGTGTTTGTTGTTCCTCGCAGAGTTGTAAAATATATCTTTTTTATTCCGCATATATGTACTGGTTCAATGAAGATCACAAGACAAAACAATTATGCATATTGTTTGGAGCAAGAATATTTTTATCTGTGGTTTCAGGACAGTCACACTAAATACAGCAAGTCTCAGTCAACTTGTCTACAGAATGGCAGCGAGAATGCAACATCCACATAACTGGAACCTCTAGCTGTATAATGAAATAAGATCATGCAATGACATTGACAGTTACAATTAAAATGAGCACCTAGCCTGTTACAAGAGATGTTGTCCTCCTGATTCCACACATTTATAGCATTTTCTGAGGAAATTTTCACTAACAATCATCAGTTCCTCTTCCAAAATTGCTTTAATTTCTCTGCTGATGTTTTCTTTCAATTCTTCTAATGCATGGCTTCAGGGTTTAAAAGCTTGGTAGCTTGCCATGCAGACGACTTGGAAATGTCTGTTTCTTGTGTAAGGTGCCAGAGGGATTTTTGAGGAGTATGTTCCAATCATGCTTCAACATAATCTACTTTCTCCTCAGTAAGCACCCACCATTTTACCCTTCACTTGTCAAGAACAGGCAGTTTCCCTAAATTTGTTCACACACTCTCTCTGTGTGGAATTGTGCTTCAAAATGCCTTATAACTTCCACACAAGAATTCGTAATGACATAAGTGTCATACATAAAAATTCGTTGTTTCAAATTTTATGTATAGCATGGCATTATTAGACTGCAGAACTGCACCAGTAATACGTCAACTAAAACAAAACTACTTGTTTAACACTTCACAAACATGATTTTTTTAGATAATGAAGCACTGACACATCCAGTGGCAAGTCAAGAGTACAGCTGTGGGACTAAATGCCAGTAGACAAGCTCTTTCTGCCCAGTAAACTGGCAAACACTCCGTGGACAAGTCAACCATGAGACTCACTGTATAAAGTACAAAGAATTTTCAATAGCACATGGCAGATGCAATGCACCATGCTCGGAATGGAGCATAACAAGAAATAGCATATTCTTTAGCATCTATTTGTGGGTTCTTCATCATGGGATAGAACTGTTTTGAAGGTAAAGGAGTGAGTATACATGTTTATTAAGACTATACTATACTACATTTTTTCCCCATTTTTGCCTTCTATTTTCAACTTGCAATCACAATTTTGTCCCATATTTTCATCTTGATAACCTGGCAACCCCAGACGGCAAAAATGGACAAAACATCAGTTTTGCCACTTACTGAGCCACCTTCAACTTATGTAAGACTCAATGATCCACATTTAGCTCCCCCCCCCCCCCCCCAAATGATGGGAGATGAAAATCTGTGTTTTCTCCATAGACTTCCAAATTGTTCTGGCACTTGCTCACACTAGCTATTACCAATCTTCAAGGCAAGGACACTATTCAGGGTGCCAAGATTGACCACATGTCTCTGGACATACACATGTGTTGACAGGACTGAAACATACCAATTGCATATGTCAACAACTGACTCTCACCTTTCGTGTGTTCAATTTGACTTACAGAATAAAATGCAGTATTTTTGGTTACCTGATGGAATAAGAATTGCTGATTAGATATGTTGAGTTGGTGTTTTAAGTATACTTTATGCACACTAAGGCTAATTGGGACTGGAACTACACTTTAAAGTGGGATCCCCGAACCGATATGGGGCTCCACCAGGTATCGAACCCGGGACCTCTTGATTACAAGGTGACGACACTCAAGATAAGATATGGGTATCAAAAGCATCAATACTTATTGTGTGAGAAATATATTGCAAGTTTTGAGAGTTCTCTTAAGAGGTAGAACTGACCTGACCTCCATGGCAGAGTAGTTAACACAGCATGCTACAATGTCAAGGGATCCCAGATTCGAATCCTAGATTGGGTGTTCTTTGCAATTTCATCATATCACCACATCCTCATAACTGCAATTAGCCAGAAGTATCTGAAAAGACACACTAAGTAACAAAAATCGAAATCTTAAGGTGGAATGGATGTATGGAAATTTTTATATTTTATTATATTGTAAAGCAGTTCAATTGTTTGTGGTTTATAATATAGTTTGGCTCCTGCTAGTGATATATATGCTCTCCAGTTCTTCTGAGGAAGGTTTTCAATATATATTAAATGTGCAAAGATTGAATATGAATATACTGTCATTCAATTACATAAATCATGAACGGACACCAATATCTGCAGTTACCTCTCCTACATCCATCAGGCCAAAGCAAGCACACCCAAATTTGAATATCAAAATCACTCAATTTGCAGCAAATTGACAATGATATTTCCTATGATGACGCAACATTATCAAAGAAAATCACACGAGAATACTTGTGATTTTTTTTTTCCCTCTAAAAGAACCTAGAATGGTTCAGAATGTATTGCAGCATTCAGGTATTCAAGCTTACAGGTCTTCGGCATAAATTCAAAAATAGACAATAACAATGTGCAGGGCTTAAATGGTATTAGGTACTTAGATGTACCTAATTTCAGTTGTCTAGGAACAGATAAGAGTTTGTGATACAATGAAAACATGCTTTATCTGAAAGGGAAATTGTCAAACTTTTTGTAAAATTTTAATTCCCACCAAAGGATGGTGGACTTATCATTGGCTTTTCTTTTCAGTCCAGGGTTGTTACAAGGTCCAGGAATTTTAAATTAGAGTTTAAAAAAAGCTGGCATTTTTGTATGTTTATTTAAAAAAAAAACAAGAAAAACTGGAAATTTTGGTTTTTTACAAATTGTGGATAACCTATTTCACTTGTAGTGTCCGTTAACAGTTTAGAGGTTCATGTCATGAGGTTCGTAATGTCATAGTTTGGAACTAGCTAAATAATTTTACATGATGTAGCAACCAGAAGACACATATTGGCCATTTCTTCTACAGTTGTGTCTGAAAAGTCATGCAACTGAGACTTTGAACATACGTAACTTTTGTAGAAAAAGTGATAGACATTTGAACCTTGCATTGGGTATTAACTTTGTCTGTGTGGAAAGTTTTAAAACCTTAAACAAGAAAATGATTCTCTGCATGAACATTAAGTATGGAGAAAAAGTTACTAATAAAGTTTTTGTATGAAGTAAAGAAAAACATGGATAAGACAGATGTGGAGTCACTTTAAATAATGTTCGATGTGTCAATGGTTTCTGTGGGTACTTATCAAATTGATAAAATAACAATATTTTTTATGCATTACAGACACCTTTGGGATTAATTATGGCTCAATCATAAAAAGTATGTATTTTGTCGAAATTACAAAGTGTACTGGCAACACTGGTCATGTCAGAGAGCAGTGCCAGTTGTGCCCAACATTTGGCTATGTTATGAAATCAATGCCCAGATGAAACAAAAGATTTGAAACTTATTGTACAAAAACTAACCCACCTAAACTTTTGTATGATAAATTTAAATATGGTCCAAGTTCTGTATTGAAATGAAACAATTTGTGAGAGATAAAATTTTCTGGTCCTGTTACGGAACCCAAGAGAATCCATTGGAATTTATGGGTTCCTCGAAACTTAACAACCCTGATGGCATTGTCACATGGTGATTCTTTGTTCTATTGAGTTGTGATCACTGTTAAGGTACAGTGAAAACGGTCAAAAGCATTAATATTTTAAGCCACTGAAAGTGTATTAAACAAGTATGGTGATGGCCATAGAATACTCCAGGAGATGTTGGAAAACATTCAAGGAGCATTAGACAAACATATGTTATAGAACACCCCATATTTCTAGTAAGTGGTAGCTTTATAAATTGTTAAAATTTCACTTAATGATGTGGATATAATAATAATTTTAAAAAATAACTACACTCTAATTTGATGATAAACATCCACCTGCAGACAAGAGTAAGGTAATGAATTGAACATACACACAGTATTACAAGTTTCACAAATAAAGCCTTTTTTTATTAGCATGTCCTTATGGTAGTAACACCTTCAACAGAATACTCTGCTCTCTCGACAAACCCTGGATTCATAAATGGCTGTACAAATTTCTTTAAAACTACTGCAGCTTCTAGGAACACTTGGACATTTGAAGTAGCAATTATAAAGCAATGCTACACTTATCCATATATTTACAAAGAGCTATGTACAGTATAAAACACTGAAAGGAAAATTACAAAAATGATCTTTTTTTCCTCTTGATTTCCCCAATATGACTGTTTACACCAATATAAAAAGCTGTATGGTTGTTTCACACAGATTATGTAATTACTAATGATTTGGATTAAGGGATTTCCAAACTGTAGACAAAGCAGGATATAAAAGTGTGGACCACTATTAAATTTGTTGATAATTTTTTTTTCTGGTATGCCTAACAAGTACATGCCTTTTGTTACTGGAATATGTAATTGATATTTGTACTCTTCACATGGAATTAATTAATGCTTTGACCTGTTTCAACAGATTGAGAGAAAAATGGGAATATATATTTCAATATATACTGTTCATGTGGATGTACCTAAAATTGGTTAAAACCATATTTTAAGTAACAAACAAAAACTATGTGAAATATACATTAAAATTTATAATCAAATGAAGACACTTAAACACAAACATAAAAAATGTTAATGGATAAGAAACTCTAAAATTAATGACATCTATCACAATTTCAACCTTCTCTGTTTACAACACAGGGTTACGACTAAAATTGACTTATGAGATTTTTCTTAATACTATTTAAAACACCGCGAAAAAAGACTGTAGTTGATATCACGGGTACATAGTATTCTTATAACATAAAACTAATAGTACAAAAATCATCCCCTTGTTTTATTTGGTAGATGCCACAACTGTGTCTTACACAGAATGTGCATTGTTTTTCTTCTCATGCAAGAAAAACAATAATCCCCCCTCCCCTGTCCACAACATAGCCTGTGACTAGAACTATATGTGGTGCATTACCAACTGCAACAAATGACTAACAAAATAGGTGCACAACACCTAATGCCGCTGGATGCATGGACTATTGATTAACACAATTTCAACATATAAACATTGTGTGGCTTCCATATGATGCCACTGAGTCTAAAAACATTAGTACTCTAATTATAAAATTGGGGGAAAAACCACCACATGGCTTCCAAACCACAGGATAGAAAACATTCCTTCCTGTGATCAATGTACATACATGTATGTGTATATATACTGTATATATATATTGTTAACGGCAGTTTTAGACGTGGAGGTTCTTACCCCTTTTTTCTTTTTTAGTAACATCACACACACAATGCCACTGAAAGACAAAAAACAAAAACGTGTATACAAATTTACAAATGCACACAAAGTTAAATGCACCAACAACTATGCACCATGATATATCTCTGCTGGTCACCACTAAGTTAGACATCACATGGACGTCATTGGAAAGATGGTGGAATGAATGTCTTTACTGGACGATAACTACTTTCTGGAATACTTTACCATTGTGACAGGTTTCCGATTCTTTTTTTTTCCTTGTTTAGAAAATACACGTTTCCACTTTCACATTTCAAAAAATCTCGTTTCACAACGGTCAAGCATTTCCTAATGTACAGCTTGTTTTCTGAAGAAAAAACCTTTAAAACACTTCTTTGGCAAATGTCATGCCTTCAGCATGGTTCTTGAATTTTTCGCAATCAGCACTCACAAACATACCAGTTACACACATGCACATACAGCACAGCACATCGAATTTTTTTTGCCAGTTATACAGCAAAGTTTTACATTGTTTTATCTGCTAGTACATTATCACCAGAATTTATTGCCTACATTTCAGGAGACACATGATATCTATGCCACAGACTCCTTGTTGGTAACCACGGATTCCATGCCTTCGGGGGGCACTCTTATAGTTCCATTCCCACTAGTCACGTGACCATTTCCATTCCCAACAAAGCCATTGATATGCCCATTAATTGTAAGATAAATGTCTGGAGCAGGTGGAGGGGGCGGAATCTGGTTACCAGTACTAGCAACGAGAGCTTCCATTGAGCGGTAAAGGAAGAGGTAATCATCCTGTCAATGAAAAACAAATTATTAAAAATAGTCCAAATAGAAAAATAAAGAATAAGAACCTCATTCAACATTATAAGTAAGAAAATTGTATTAGCAATAAACTAGGGCTGAGCCGATACCAATGTATCGGTATCGGTAAGTGTCGGTTGATATATTTGCACCGATACTAGCCGATACCATTGTTTTTGAATTGCTAGAAGCGTGACCAAGAGAAAAAATTGTTGTGCATTTGTTAAATGAACCTGTACCCACTCTTTTTCATGAACAGCAAGTACGTGACACAAAGATCCTTACACAGACAAGACTTGTGGTCAAGTATCTTGCAAATCCAGTGTAACGTGAAATTATCCCCATAGGAGTTCGCTGCTTCTGTTTAGTTCTCTTCAAAGTCTACTAGGCTTTGTTCGTACAGATGCAGTCTCATGTAACAATAACCCCAATGAGGTCCTGAAAGCCAACGATGCACCTGTGGGTAATCCTTCCACTTTCTTTGGTGTTTGCAGACATCTCTCTCTTTAGAGACTTCCCGCAGTCAAAAAGGTCTTCGCCCATGACAGTGGTGGATGTGTTTCAGACATAGCTAATTCGTCTTTTGTTTTCCAACTTTAGTTGTCCCGACCTGGATAACTGGGTTTCAACAGGCATGTTTTGGCGGTACAGGGAACGCGACAAGGGAATATTTTCGTTTGAACGACAGTTTTTCTGGAAAGTCTAGCGATGGGTTTGGATCTCCTTTCATACTAAGTGATTTTTTTTTAGAAGAAATCATTTGCTGATAGCATATTATATCAAAAGCAAAGTCACGTCAGAATATCAATGTACTGAAGTCAATAGCCTGATATAGAAGCAAGAGACTGGTAAGTTTTCATTCTCTCCTTACATTTGGTTTACTAATTTTTATTCTCTTTGATAAAGGAAAAAGAATAGGCAAGATTGTTGCCTCCTTAGTTTTAGAGGAGGTTGAAGAGGCATCATCTAATTTTTCATCATTGAAAGGGGGGGGGGGGGGGGCAGGATTGCCTCACTCTTAGCTTCTCATAATATTTCTCTCATATTTGAAACATCTGATCGATTGTTACGGATCTAAAAAAATACTGTAAAGTTGAGATGCATCATTTGGTGGGTTAATTTATTCATTGCCCCTCGTAAAAAATGTATACGTATAAAATGTAATAATAATAATAATAATAATAATAATCGCACACGCACCCCCCTTACACACACACACACATATAGCCTTTGTTATTTTAAATTGGAATTATACAAGTATCGGTATCAGCATCGGTATCGGTGGGTGTCGGAATCGGTATCGGTATCAGTTCAAAGTGGTATTGGCTCAGCGCTACAATAAACGCATGAAACTTCACCCTTTATCCATATGCTTGTACTCATTTTATGCAGGTGAACATGTAACTTCATGGCAGGCTAATAGTTTTAAATCAGATAATACATTTCTCAAACATTCAATGCTAACTCATGGAAATGCATTGATTAATTGATTGATTGAATTGATTTATTTTACTTTGCTTCTTGTGCCACTCTTGGCTAATTTGCGAAGATGAGGATAAGTGATGATATGATGAATGCCCAGGCTGGGATTCGAACCCGGGACCCTGGCATCATAGCGCGATGTGCTAACCACTCTGCCATGGGAGCCGGCTCATGGAAATGCATGGCATGAGTTTAATGGTTTTAGTATTGCACCGAAGCATTTGAAAATTATACAAGAAAAACTGCTAACCACTTAGTAACTTTTTACCCTTTTATTATATGCAGTAACTTTTTACCCTTTTATTATATGCACATATAGTTATAATTTTTGGTTGAGAAATAATTTCTACAGCATTACTCTCTATTGGCCAGGTGTACAAAGAAGCTACTAACATCACATCATGCACAGACTTCTGCAGATATCAGACCCAGTCATTTATTTTTTATTATTATTATTTAAAAAAATGCATGTCACTTAGCTGCAAATATTTTTGACTAGTTTTGAGGTGATGAGTACCATTGTGCACTGGGGAAGGGAGGATGGTCCAGTGGCACCTTATTTACGAGGTCTGTTAATTTCATTTACGAGGTTGTAACGTTCTTTTTCGTATTCTTACGTTCCCCTCCAAAGGCCGCTACAAATTCCTTTAGTGAAGCTTCTCGGTGCACCTAGTTCCTTATTTGCAACTAGATGGCACTGACTGTACCTTTCCTTACTTGTCAGTTGGTGCCTCTGCACGTCAGATTTGGAACTAAATATTCGTGACCTAGTTTCTTGCAATTTTAACTTTCACTGCTTCGCCGATCGCTGCACAAGAGGGAATGACTTTAACCAAGCTGTGGCAGCAACACGGCTTACGTGGCCTGCATGGAATCGCCAGCTGGTTTGCAATGATCACAAACATGGTCAGCCATTTGCAATATCATTCACATGCACTGTGAGAACTTAAAATTTACGACGTTGGAAAAAGGGTAGGATTTCAGACAGTTGGTTCATACGCTAATGCAACGATTGGACAGGTATGTTGTGATTTAAGTATTAAGTGCTTAGAAAGACAGAAAAATTCCTCCTAACGTCGCAAAAAAAGTGTTTATTGCAAATATGCCACCACCCGTGTGAACTTTATCACATGCGAAACATTAAGTGATTTTCCTTGCGGTGTTCTTGGAACAATAGTATTGTGTTCATTCCCTCGAACTTCATTCTTACAATTTGTGCAAATGCAGCTAACTTGTAAAAATCAGTCCCCTTCATTTTCTTCGTTATGTATGTTGTGCTATGCAGTATTTCCTTGAGAACACGGTGTTATGAAACCCCCTTTGAAGCTACGTGTTAGACGTAAAAATTACTGGTTTCTATCGTCGAAATAAGGACTGTGAATTTCACGATCGCGAAAATTAAGTGAACTTTGATCTGTTACGGCAGCGAGAGAGATGCGACAAACACAAAGGCTATTCATTTGAAGAATCGTTACACTAGCTAAAAATATAAGAAAGAATAAAAAGGGCAACAACATTATTCTTGCATCAGCTCTTCCTCTTTTTGTCCCCCCATTTTTCCTATTTTCTGAGAACCTTTAGAATAAGTAGCATTAAACAACGTAACTACTAAATGCAAAAATCGTTAAGAATGAATAAATTAAATTAAATTATAGAACAAAACAAGACCAAATTAAAAATCTTGTTGAGGTTATTTATTTGTTGTAAAATGAGAATTTCTTGTTAATGATGGAAGAATTTAGGCTCGCAAAAGATAAGCTATTTTTGTGTAGAAAATTTGATGTACTTTAATTGGAATTTACGTGGACACTGTACATAAAATTAGTCCGTTGACCATAGTACTTAATAACCAATATAATAACCAGTAAAATATAATCAACGTTACGTGTTAATTGTTAATCGACGCCGAAGTAAAATTGTAAATCAAGCATTGTATGCTAGGGAGGATATTTAAAAAATAAATTTAGCGTCAAAATTGTTATTGCCGCTTTGATCATTGATTACGGTCAAATTAAGCCCAATCTTTAGTTAGTTGGTGATGGTAGAAATAAGACATATGAAAACAGTGTATTTTTAAGAAGTAATGATTTATTCTTATGCTATAATGAAGTGATGCCAGTTACAATTCTTTTATTATATGGAGTTTGCGTAGCTTGTTTTCTTAGTTTCCTGGAACTAGTCTGGAATAGTGCCGTGTCCATGCGCATAATAATAATTTTGGTCTGCGCGAACATAATTAATGCAATTACATTAAAATACGAAAAATCCAAGGTTACCAATTCTACTTCTTGGTCTTTCTGAAAGGTGTCATCCAAGGGTACGTTAAGAAATGCTTTTTAATAAAAACAAAGTAGTCTTTGTAGTTGAACTGTAACTAAAAAGCAGTTCAACATCCTTTTGTGACCTTAGAAGAGTTACATTGTTGCTCAAGGAAGCTTTCAATAATTTGGGATTGTCCTGTTAGGTTGACGCGTAACTGTAACACCTTGGCCCCTTTTGCATGCTTCCTTTTTCCTAAATACCTGGGTAATTGCACACTAACCTTCTCGGACGTCACAAGGTCCGTTAATTTCAAACATTTTTCTTAGGTAGCATTTTTTGGTTTGATAAGCAGTGACATGCCCAGAAAACTGTTGTACAGTTCCAATGAGTCTTCAACATTATAATAGGCTAATATTTTTAACAATGAGAACAATTCATAAACATGTTATATGTCAAAATGTGAAAGCCCACAGGCAAGTTGATTGATGATAATATGAGCCCTTAATTTGCCCAGACTGAGATGTGTAATACATATTCTTCTGGTAACAAATTGTGGCATGTCACTCCCTTGTTTATTGGTTTGTAAGCAATGTTATTTCTTTGTGCAAATCTCATATGTCATTATGCAAATAAAATTTAAGTGCATCAATGTACTTATCTACTTATAAAAACAACATTCTGGCACTTTCTTTGCAATTTCTGTTGCATTTTTTGATGTGAAAGGATAATATATATAACTAGGCCATATATAACTATAGTGCCTAAACGTAACTTTTTCATAAAATCTTCCCTGCAATTATGTTATTATTTGGAATTGGCTCCAATTTTCAGTAAACATTCAGAAATGTTCCCTCTTTTGAATGTTGCAATTAGTTTTATCTTTCTGGCTTTGTATACCATTAGAAACAATCGCAAACCTTAGGTAGGCCATATTGGGTTCAGGTACCTTAATTTTCAATATGTTTAAATTGATCATATGTATGAAAAATATTTATAATTTCATTGTGAACATTTCGAGAAAAAGAAATCATTTCTACCTCTAATGAAAGAGAAGTTATCACAACTGCAATGCATAGGAGCAGATTAAACAGAGAGGGCAATCTTAAATCTGCTATTTTTCACACTATCACATGAATTCTTGATCTGCACCCAAAACTCTCTCAGAAAGAAATATCATTGGCGGCCTTTTCCACCCCAAGTGTCTAACACACATGACTCAGGAAATTCAGTTATTCTACACACATACCTGAGTTTTCCAAATACCAGGACGTTTGTTGTGGTAAAGCTTTGCATACATGTATGTATCTGTGTGGTTTTCATACTCCAGCAGTTTGTTCAAAGTTGTCAAACAACAGAATGTAGCAGCTTCTGTGCCTCCAAACCTACAAATTAGAAAATAAAAGATCAATATTATTTTTCATCTTCTGAAATTGTAAAAATTAATATCATTGAAATAGAATAGTAATAAAGAATGTAGTTATTACAATTACAGCAAAATCAAAATTTAATTGTTGATCATTAATACAGCATAATATTTTCAAGTTTCATAACAATAATTATTTCTTTTACATCTTGATACAGAAGAACAGAAAGAAAAATGACAATAAAATACTGAAAACACCCACAAGTTTCATAATATAAATTTCATCCTAAGTAAAAATGTAGTATACTGAAAGTTCTGTTTGCATATGTTTATGGATATACAAACTAATTGCATTAAAAAGACATTATGTGAAAATTAAATAGTGTGTAATGCTTATTTTGGCAATCTAAAAATACATTAAAATAAACTACTTTCCTCTGTCCCAAATTATGAGACAATTTTTTATTGCCAATTTAACAACTTCAAAATTCACTATTTTTTAAAAAATATGGAATATTTTTCCATTGCTTCAACAAGTTATAAATGTTTTAAGTGTTGCAAAATATACATTAATGAAATTACAAAATGCAATTTGAAGGTAGAAAATATAATGTGCAGAAGATGATTTTACTTTAATCCTAATGTAGCTCCTCAGGCTACATTATTTCTGTCATAATTGACCATGCCTGCTGCAGTAAGCAATCATGCTTGACCAACATGGTGCATATGTTGCACATGGTAATTTTTCTGCATAAGCCTAACACATCTCTGCAACCTGATGGGTTATCTGTCACTTATACTACAACCGACAAGTCTTGGGTTGCATACAAGTATTTTACAATGGGCTTCTGGAGAAGAAAGACAACTGTACTCTTAAGTATAGATTTTTACGGAGGTTCTTTCATCAACAATACAGCACTATTGTCAAGCTGTATTATTAAAGTAGTGCTCAATTTTCCTTCCATATTGGGATGTATTTTGACTTTTTTGGAAAGTAAGCTAGCTTATGTATACAGTCAACAGACTCATACCATTCTACAAATGAATATTTTCAGACATCCCCCCCCCCCCCCCAGAGCAGTGTGTGATTTTAGGATCTGAAAGTACACAAAACTGGTTGTATAACATGCTCCTCTCCACTCAGTGGAGGGTAAACTTAACTGGACCTCGTAAGCACAGCAGTTCACGCAGAAACCTGTGGCTTCCAGCAAAACTTGGCTTAGTCATGAGATGAGCATGGGCGAGTAAAAAACCTACATTTGTAGGCTCTGGTTATGACACCGAATTTAAGGAACATGCATTAAAAGTGGTATTCATTAGATTTCATAGTTTTAATTATATTCCCTTGCATCTACATTAGCAAAGACAAGTACTTTTTGTGATTTTTCAGTTGTTACTGATTTAGGATACATTGATCTGTCACTGTTAGTTGCAGGTTTTATTTACGTACATAAAAAAAATATATAACTGAAATATTTTTTTATGAAGATACTCAATTTTTCACTGTTCTGCATGGCTACCAGAGCTGGTGCTACACAAAACAATATATTTTGTTTCATTGTATTGAAGCAAATTATTATAGACATGGTCCAAACCAATTGTTCAATACCCACTTCCAAATCAAATTTGAGGCAGATAAGATTTAAGCAAGCAAGTCTGTTTTGATGTGTTTGTAACATACACCCATATCAAATTATATCACACACACACTGTATATTGTTTAGTTACCGAAACATTAAGAAGTCTGTCTGAGGAAAAAAAAAACTATGCATCAGAGATAATTGCATGATTCCTGCAGAACTGGTAACCACACAGTTCAGTGTAGCCACCATTACATGTATAAATTTTAATTTCTTGCAACTGGAATAATGTAGCTCTCTCAGTTCCATTACTCAAAAAGTAATTAATGTAAGGTGACTAGATTTTTAAAACAACAAAATGGGACATTTGTCATATTTTCCTGCAGGAGACATGGGACAAAACAACACATCAAAATGTAAACATTTTAATATAAAAATTGTTTCATCATAAATACAGTGGAACCTCGATTTTACGTTTTTCAGTGGACCAAGGTTAAAGAACTTAAAATGCGGGATAATGTAAAATCTGGGAAATTTTATAGAATTTTGACTCTATTGGGACCATGAAGATTGAATGTATAATGCGGGAAAATGTAAAACCGGGGAACATAAAATAGGGGTTCTACTGTACTTCTGTTTGAAAAATATTAAATAAATACTGTATAAATAGCTAATATGGGATGACCGGTCATATTAAGATCAGATATGAAATATCTCATTAACACATGTTAAACAATGCAATGGGAAAAGTACAACTTTGGAGTTAAGTACAGAAATAAGTGAAAATGTACGAGATTTTTCAGACTAGATGGAAGGATAAAGACAGGATGTATAGATACTCAGGATTACTTGTTGGTACTTATACGGGCTCCTCTATTTCTGTAAAGTAGGATGCTTATGATACATTTAACACGGTTATAATAGTGTCTGTACTTTGATGTCAACTCTACAGCAGATCAATAGCCAATTTGAAAAGCTACACTGGAAAAAAAATGAAATTTTGCAACAATCACAGGTGTTATTCAAGGTCCAATGACCACTGTGAATGCAGCTGAAATGAAAAGACTTGGGTGTAAGAAATAGGCCTAAGATTATCACCCTGTAATAAAAATTTACTGAGCTCAACCCAACTTTAAACTGAAGATAGATATACAGTATACTTAAATCAAAAATTTGATTGAATTCCAGGTGAGCCAATTCAAGCCTACATTTGACAGGTCATCTTGAACTAGAGATGGTTGTACAGAATTCTTCCATCCAATTATGTTCAGCAGATAACTCTTTTAATTCTTCTCTACCCAGAATATTTTCTTGTGTAAAAGTTTTATCTTGTGTAGTGAAGTAAAGAGTACCTAAAATCTAAATTGGCTTGAAGTACAGCAATCAAGGTCTCCCTTCTGCTTGTTCATGGAATCACTATAGATGTTCACATTATGTTCTTTCTCCATAATGATTCACATAAAGAACTTCGTTTGCCTAATTTGAGGATCTGTATGTGCTTTCATGAGTAAAATAGTAATCACTTATCTTCTACGCGAGATGAAATGGCATACAGGTCCATAGTCAGAATTTTATTTCAGGGGGGAGGTCGTGCTCATCCCGTATCGGCAGCTGCCATCTAAAGGTGAAAAAGTGGGGTGTAGAAGCCCTGAAGATGAATTTCTCAGTATATTACAACCTACTATAGAAGATGTTTAATCCTGCTAAGGAAGTGCAATTAATTACCACCATACACCATTTAAATTAGATATTTGTACCCGAGCCCTCCCCCTGGCTACGTGCCTGCTGGCATATGTAAAATCTCTACATTATTTAATACTCAAGTAAATTTACTTGAAATCCAATTGGTGTACTAAACACATACAAATTAATTGATTCTTACCTGTCCATAACAACAATAGGTCCATTTTGGTATTCCAGATGCCACTCTTGCACAAGACTAACAAGTTCAAATACTGATGTAAGTGGACTACAATTATGAGGCCAGTTTGAACACTGAATAATGCGCACTGCTAGTTCATAGTCATCTTGCAATGACTGCACTGTAAAGTCCCTTGTCATATAACCTACGTGGTCACTTTCTTCTATAAATTTCACTTTAAAATTTTCAGCATCAATATCATCATGCTCTGTGGGCCAGAAGATGCCATACTCCTAAAAGAGAAATATATCTTAAATGAATGTTTTAATAGGTGTATTTTCAAAAATAAAACCTTCATGCAAGTGCAATCTTCACCAACCTTTGTGATGAACAGGTTAGCACAGCATGCTAGATGCCAGGGGTTTCAGGTTTGAATCCTGGCCTGGGCATGAGCATTTTTTGAGAGTGCCCCTTCTCCAATTTCATCACCAAAAGTGGCAGAAAAGCAATGCTAAATAACAAAAATTAAATCAAGCAAATGTAATCTTCAACCATAAGCAACACAAATATACTGGTACAGTGGGATCCATGAGTATTACTGTCCAAATTGTCCATGACTATTTTCATTAATATTTCTCTTATATCCTATGTTTTTTTAAGTGATTCAACAGCTTGGTTTGAGTTTTCTTTTAATTCTTGACGCTCTTATTGGGTCAAATAAAAGTGCATGAACATGGTGATGGACAATTTGCATGGTAACTCATGGATCCCACTGTACTTACTGAATGCAAGATATATCTATGCCCTGCTATAAATGACAACCTGGAATAATCCATTCTTCCAGATTATATTTTTTGATAATTTTTGTGATAATCCCAGACTGTGATAGGTATAGAACAATTGCTTTCTTTTCTTAGCAGGAAAAGGAATGTTTGCCTGGTGTAGTTTAAGTACTGCTGTACAATTTTTGTGCAGCCAGAAACAATCTGACTTTCAAAATATCCACTCTTACATGCATACTATATTTATTACCAAACTTTTATGTCCCTCAGATATCAGTTCTATGTGCTGTTGTGACGCAGAGTTGTTTTTAGTTTACTGCTTGGAACAATTTGTGTAATCTTGTGATTCAAATATCTCTTTCAGCAGATTCAAAATACAGTGCTTTGTTTTGTGATAGTTAAGCAAAAGAAATTGTATATCTCACTAATGTACCATTCCTTTAGTGTTCATGGTCCTGGGTTGTTTTCCTGGTAGGGGTACATTGTACAGTGATTCAGTTGCCACTCTGAACCATAGGTCCAGTTCCATTTGGCCAATCTGAGCACAAAGTTGATTTGAAACAATCAAACTTTTTGCCTTTTTCAAGCCTTTCTAATGTAGAAATTTTAGCAAGAAATGCAGGCTCGACCAGGACTCAAACCTGGTTCTCTGGCATATTGTGCCATTGCTAAAAACACTGAGCTACCAAGCCAACCTGTCTTCGCCTGCCACTGTTTAACCTGTGTGGAATTGTCTCTGTCAGTGTGACCGCAACGGGATCTGTTGCTTTGAAACAATGTAGTCATTGACATTGCTGGGTTCCTCCCAGCATAGAGATGTACATTTCATTAATATTTTGCACACACAGGAGATGTACTATGTAAAAATTTCAGCGAAAAATGTAGGCTCAACCAGGACAAATAATGTACAAATAAAGATAATTTCATCCAATTAAGCCAAAATGAAGTGCAATTGTCAATATCAATTGGAAAACAAATACATTGTGATTTTTTGGTTCCATTGAGGTATATGTATACAGTGTGTAATTAATAAAGAATATGCTATTCCAATATAAATGCTATGAATGACCTCTTGCATAACGAGGACAACAAACATTCACAGTGTTTGGTATCATGATGCATCTGCCAACCCCAGATTTCAATGACATTTCACACTTTTGATTTAAAATATTGTGTATTCCAAACTTTTCATCCAAAGAAGAGGCATAAAGCATACTTATTTTTTCCTCAGCAGCACGCCATAAACTTTTTCATTATTGACAGCTACTGAAGGCTGTAAATGCAATGCAATTCATACAGAGTAACAGCAACATAAAAAATGGATACTTTTGTAGGTAGCTAGATTTGATTTCCCTCCCAAAATATAATTAATTTCCTTATGCTGTTGCATTGTATGCAGGTTAATCCTCCCCCTAAGGATAAATACATACATGTATTTATAATTTTCCCCTCTTACTTTACAATTATCCATTACAATACAATTAGGTGGAATAACAAGATATAATGCAGAAACTGTAAATTTGACCTATCATTCCGAGAATTCAATACCCCATTGAACATTTCATAGCTAATATAATTTGGTAAATACATGCATGTTCTCACTATCTGAACTGCATTTTTTTAAATAAATGAAAAGTTCTGAAAAATCAAGAGTGAATAGCTGCACCATGAACCCCACATATTTGCTACACAAACAATTGCTTATACATACATATATGTACAATTGCATTACCTGCGTTACCTGATCATCTAAGCTTGAAAGCATGACTATGGTTTGTGCATTATGGTCCCAAATCATTTGCCAAAAATCTTGGATTGTTGACTCTAATGGATGCTGAGTGACAATAAATTCCCGTAGTTTATGGAAACCTGGAATACAAAATTATTTGTTATATCTCATTGTGTATATACATGTACACCAGGAGTGGCCAACACGTCTACCACCAGTTGACCGGCAAGCTGCGAGCGGTAGCTCACGGTGCTCTGTCAGTCTTTTGCAACGCAACTAGAAGATTTCCACATGGAATTTGAAAGAAGATTTACGGAGTTCTTCCAGTCAAGACATAACTTTCATGGCCTTCCCATTTCAGGAAATGAAAACTGAATCTGTGGATGAACTCTTTTGTTCTCAAATATCGCAATTAGTAGAAGGAGACCCCCAGTAAAGTAGAAGAAATAGTGAAGTTCCGCTGTGACATTTACTTCAAAGCAAGAGCAACTGATAGCAACGTAAAAGATGCTAATGATGAACTGGGGAGATACAGCCAAAAACAGGTGCCAGGCCCACAGTACTGAAGCCAAAACTTATTTCATAAATAAATAAATACATAAAATAAAATAAAATAAAATAAAATAATCAATATCAGTTTTATGGTATTGGCTTTTCCCTTGGTTTTTTAGGCTCTTGTTGTTAGGTCTAATAAGATAAGTAGACCGCCAGTGATTCTTCAAATGTAAATTAGTCCTCAAACCAAAAAAGGTTGGCCACCACTGGTGTACACCATGATTTGCTCATAAACCGAAATCAATCAATCAAACAAAAAACCTTAAACAGAAGATTGAAAATTTTCACAAGTTCACTTTTATGGTATGCAGCCAATCATATTTATTAAAACATCGGTATTAGTGCTTGACCATTATTTATTCATGTGTTACTTCATCATCCCCATTTGCATGTGAATGTGCAGTAGACATGTAACCACATTAGCTACTCCAGTGACAAGGCACAATTTAAGTATAAATCCAGGATTTCCAGCCCAAGCTTTTAGGTTAAGAAATTTATGGTATTCCCTAATTTGATGAAAATAGTGTCAGTAGCATCTTAGCATCTGGTATCTTGCACTTTCCAATTAGTAACAGATTGCAATTTTAATTAAATGTTATCCAAAAGCTAAAACATTTACTGCATATATATATCTTACATTCTACACACCATGTAGAAACATCATAAAGATGTTTGCGTTATGATGATATTAAGGATTGACTGCAACAGCGAGTAGAGTAGGAAATACAGATATATATATATATACAGGGGATGGACAAAAATATGGAAACACCTGGTATAAAACAGGTAGGGATTTCAAACACGATTTGCGTCTGAATGGTAGGTGGCACTGTGGTCACTGGCACTTCCTGCGAGGTATACACCCTGGCCAACCTGACAGACAGTTACAGTTCAGTGACCGGTCCATGCAGGTTTTCGTGAATCATGTCTGAGCTGACAAGAGTTTCAAACAGGGCAAATTGTGGGTGCACGTATGGTGGGAGCCTTCCATGATGAAAGTAGCGGAAATGTTTGGTGTATCAAGAGGCACGGTCTCGAAGATCATGACTGCCTTCGAGACTTCCGGTAAAACTGCATCAGCGAAGCACCAGCGTGGATGCAAGTGTGTGTTGCGTGACAGAGACAGACGCACATTGGGTAGGATTGTGACCAAGCAGAAGATCACCACGGCTCCAAAAGTCACTGCTGAGCTGAATACAGTGCTTACAAACCCTGTTAGCGTCAAAACAGTCAGAAGAGAACTCCACAAGCAGGGTATTCATGGCAGATCTGCAATTCCCAAACCACTCGTGACTGTTGACCATGCTGCTAGATGGAGACAGTGGTGCAACACCCATAAAAACTGGACAAATGGAACAGTGGAAGACTGTAATCTGGTCGGATAAGTCATCCCTTACCTTGTTTCCAACTCCTGGCCGAGTGTACGTGTGGAGAATGCCAGCACAAGCGTACGATACAGACTGTCTGTTACCAAGAGTGAAGCATGGCGGTGGTTCAGTGATGATTTGGGCACCCATTTCCTGGTATTCTGCCAGACCCGTCATCACCCTGCATGGACATGTCACTGCCAGGGACTACGTAACCATTTTGAGTGACCAGCTGCATCCCATGGTGCAAACATTGTTCCCAGATGGTGATGCCGTGTTTCAAGATGACAGAGCTCCTGCTCATACAGCTCACATCGTCCAGGACTGGTTTGATGAGCACGAAGATGAAGTGTCACATCTGCCATGGACCCCACAATCACCAGACCTCAATATTATTGAGCCCCTGTGGTCGGTTTTGGAGACCAATGTGCGAGCCCGCTACCCACCAACATCGTCTCTACAACTACTTGCACCTGCTTTGGAGGAAGAATGGTACAACATCCCTTTGACAACCATACGCGACCTGTATTTGTCCATTCCACGTCGACTGCAGGCCGTTCTGCATGCCAAATGTGGTCCTACTTGATATTAATAAAGGTAATGTGCATTTCTGCAGATGTTTCCATATTTTTGTCCATCCCCTGTATATACAAGATGTCACCT
This sequence comes from Lepisma saccharinum, assembly GCF_977018435.1. Lineage (NCBI taxonomy): Eukaryota > Metazoa > Arthropoda > Insecta > Zygentoma > Lepismatidae > Lepisma > Lepisma saccharinum. The sequence continues at coordinate 62,541,461 of NC_139230.1, read as the reverse complement.
AAAATTACCACCAGAAATATTTCGTGAACAACAATGAAGATTGAAAAACTGCTTTAGCAGATATAAAGGTATGAGAGGGGCTTGTGAAATTAGTGGACACAATACATTCAACTACATAAGGAAATATGGTTTCAACACTAACTAAGTTTTTTAATAGAAACCCATTATACTTTTAGCTCATTTGAAAGTACGGAAAAATCATTAAGAATGGCGTTTGTTGCACTGTAATATGTCAAGTAGTTCTCAAGTAAATGTAACCTGAAGTTGAGCGTGAAGGCGTATCCCCACTATGCCTGTCGACAGAGCAGAGTGCAAATGCAGTCATGCATACAGCCTGTATGCTTGTTCTGCATTTTTCCTACACTCGCCATCATAGGAGTAACTTGGCAGGGGCAAAGGAGGAAGCACTTGCCCCCCCCCCCCCCCTCCAAAAAAATTGGGTTTATTACAATTTACAAGTTAGGGGCCCTGAGGATCAATGTAATAAAGAGCAATATTTGTAATTTCGCAAACGTCACAGTTATGTAGCAAATGATGCTGGACGCTGTTTTCAACGAATGGAAAACTTTTCAAGTCTCTTCCCCCAGGTTTGATTCTAGTCCGCCACCAAGTTTAATTCTGCCCTTCAAAATTAGATCCAGTTTAATTCTGCCCCCTTGAAATTAGGCCCAGTTTAATTCTGCCCCCTCAAAGTTAGGTACCAAGTTACGTCCATGCTCACCAGAGATAAGTATCATCTCAGCCTTTTCAGAGTTTGAAAATACTATTTTCTTGACAGTTCTGACGTACATACTTTGTACACATGTACTTTGTTACGCCCTTGCTTTATTTGATAAATCAATTTGAAAGAAAGAAAGAAAAAAATGTATAAGGTGTGAAGTTTAAAAGATGAAAACTTAAAGATTTGGCATGACCAAACGAGACGAGTTGATTGTTCCGATGTACTAAAAATTATGATGTAAATGAATGAACGCCAATTAAAAATTAGGAAGATGTTAATGTACTAACCTTTATGTATGTAACTGATGGTGATATGTTTAAAATTTATACTTTTTAATGCACAACCTTGGTGACGGTGAAGTTCGACCAGAAAGGAATACGTGATTAAATGCACAGAGGCATATGCGGTGGAATGGGTGACCCGCAGAAGTGACGCACGTGTGTAAGAGGAGGCGTGTGAGCAGGCAAGAATCGTGATCACAGCATGTTGCACCCAAGGTCACGTAAAGAACGAAAACGGGGAACTATACGCGTGACATTAAACTTCGACCAGGCACCAGAACCATACGGAAAATTCCAGATAGTGGCGCATTCGACGGAAGCATGAAGTCACGGACACGATAAGGGAGTCCGCCGTATATAAGCGCGTGCTGTGCACTGAGGAACCGCAGAGCATCTTCACCATGGCCAGGGGCAAACCTATTGACAACACCGTGAGGAGAAGAGTGGTGGAGTTGCAATGGGATGGACTCAGTGAACGGGAAATAGGGCGCCAACTGAACTTACCCAAGTCAACCGTCCACTGCATCATCAAACACCACCAAAATATGGGTATTACAGAGCCAGGTAAGGGCCCCGGGCGAAAACGCCTGCTGAGCGTGTGTGACCTACGGATATTTAGGCGCTATATCCAGACCAGCAATCATGTTTCTGTGGCCGAATTATGACTGTGGACTCGAGAACGCTTTCACATTGAAGTGTCAACCAGAACCATTCGCCGTTACCTACAGCGATGCGGTTACCGAGTGTACAAGGTGAAACATAAACCCTTCCTTTCCATGTTGAACAAAGGCAATCGACTACGGTGGGCACGAATGTACCGGGGATGGACATTTCGGCAGTGGAACGTGGTTTTGTGGACGGACGAATCCATTTTCAATGTTGTGTACGGAAAAATACGGAAAACAGTCATTTGTTGGAAGGAGGAACAGAATGAAGCAAAATGTTATGCACGTCGGTTACAGAAACCTGCGTCAGTGATGGTATGGGGATGCATGACGGCATCTGGGGTTGGCCCACTACATGTCTGTGAGGGCATTGTGAATGCACACGCCTATACACGCATACTGGAGCGGCATCTACCCACAGTGCGACGGCACCTGTTCCACAGGCGGCGTCTCATCTTTCAACATGACAATGCCAGGCCTCATACAGCGTGGCTGACAAGAGAATGGTTGACTCGCCATCACGTGCGAACTCTGCCATGGCCACCATCGAGTCCCGACCTCTCGCCCATTGAGAATGTGTGGCGTGTTCTTAAGCGACGTGTGCAACAGAGGGGACCCACGACAGTGGCTGCTCTTATCGCCTGCCTGCAGGAGGAATGGAACCGCATCAATGTGGAATACCTTGAACGACTCGTCCGCAGCATGCCCCGATGCATTGCCACAGTTATTTGCCGACGGGGCGGCGTCACACCATGGTAAACAGGATCCCCAATAACAGTTATCGAACTTCAATGTCACGTGTAGATGGACGAAAATGTTTTATTTTGTGTGGGCACCATACAGTTTTCCTTTGTTCCATGTAGCCTGCTGAATAAAATATGTTCAGGATATGCATGTGTTCTCCTTCTTTCATAACGCATTCCTATCTTTGTGACTGGTCGAACTTCATTGTCTCTAAGGTTGTACAAATATTTGTTAACTCAGAAAGAAGTATCAGAACCTTTTAGAAAATTTGTCAAAGCTTATTATGTACAAACTACACATTTTATTGTAACCCCTAGTTGTTGGAACGTAATAACTTTCCTAAGCACAACACATAGTATGCATAAGAGTAACATGTTGTTAGGATTCATGAATGGTGTCAAAAGGGGGATATGTTATGACACATGAATCAAACTTGTGAGAATGTTTGTTTCAAGTGTCTTCACATTACAATTACTTAAGAACTACTTGACGTATTACAATGTAACAAATGCCAATCTTGATGAATGTTACCATACTTTCAAATGAGCTGAAAATAAAATGGGGTTTCCATTAAAAAAACAAAGTTTGTGTTGAAAATCATACTTCCTTACGTAGTTGAACGTATTGTGTCCACTAATTTCATGAGACTCTCTCATACCTTTATATCTGCAAAAGCATTTTTTTCAATATTTCTGGTGGTAATTTTAGGTGACTCACCCTGTACATATATATAATGAGGTCATAAGATAAGGGTAAACTGAAAAATCAGAATAGAGGCAAAGAATGAGATGGTAGACACACAAAGGACACACTAGCAAGGAAGATGTATGAAATGAAAATATAAGAGCATTTTGACAAGATGAAAGAATAAATCATGCAAGGGAGGGATAAGAGAGAGTGGAGATACAAGAGAAAAGGAAGGATATGATATTGACTCCTGAAGGATGGAAACAACAGATGATGATTTTATAAAACAAAAGTACAAGGCCTTTACAACAAGATTAAAATGACTGAATTGTTATCTCAATTACAAAATTTATAGAATGTTGAACAGGAATTTTAGTAATAAATCAATATACCATTATCAAAAAATTACAAAAGAGTACCACTTTATTGTTACCATCCACTTTTTCCCTGTATAACTCATACTTTTGATGCCAAGTGCACGAAATGCATTACAGTTAACAGAGTACTTGAACTGCATTATGGAATTTTATGTTTAATCAATTTAACATTCTCATTATAATGATTTACTCTCTAGTAAAATATAATTGCACACAGGAAAAAGAAGCACGTATCAGGGATTAAATAATATGACACCCCCCGATATCATGAAACTCAAATGTTCATTTCCACAGTTACTCAAGTATTTTGTTTACCTTATTGTGGTTTGAATTATCCTCTATTGTGGTTTGAATTATCCTCTATAATACAATAAGAACAACAACTTTATTGGAGTGAAAATTTTCAATTTTATATTTTCCACTTACCTTGAAACCATGTAGCATTGATATAATCACTACCATCTACTCCTGGCTTTGGTGTTAGATGAACTCTGGCACTTTCTACTGGAAGGATATCTGGAATGCGATTTTTCATTTGGTTGCATTGCTTAGATGCAGACACCAAATGGAAGTCTTTAGGTTGGAATGAAGTGACCAGCTGCAATGCAACATAACAGTACTTGAAAAACAAATCCTTGCAATGTATTTGCATATGAATAATTGTATTTTCTTATCTTAACATTGCTTTTCTACCAAATTTGGCTCATTATAATGATGAGGATGGTGATATTGGTGAAGAGGCACTTGAAAAGGAATGACATGCACAGGCCCGACAAGCCAGAACTCGAACTTGGCACCCTCGGTAGTGAGATCTTTAGTTGACCTGAGAGGTCAGCCTCTGAAATAGCATGCAAAGTGTACAAAGATAATATTGACGCTTATGTCAGAAATTTGTTGGGTAAGTATATTTCTGTCTCCATGAAACAATTATTTTCATTGTCTGAAAATCCATCTATATTCAAAATTATAATTCGTCTCACATATTTTATGTGAATAGAAACAACAACTTAACAATTGGTGAGAAAATATTAGTAAATAATACATTTCTTGAATTACAATGGGTTTCTATGGTGGAATGATTTTACAGCATGTGAAACTAGGTAGTGTGTGCTTGATCAATATTATTAATGACAGTTAATTGCATTATGATCATGAGTTTTATATGCTGGGACCTTTTTATGCTCTAAACCCTCTGTCAGTAGGTTTATAAGCACTTCTAGCATGCAAATGTGCACAAAAATAAAGTGTAGGATGAGAACTTTGGAACTTACTTTATAAAGGACAAATTTTCCTATGAGAAGTAAAATTTTGATATCTCCTCCCTAAAAGTGCAGTTGATTTAAGAACATTCAAATTTCTCTTTGGCAAGTAACTACAGGTCAGATTCTCACCAAGTGATGTATGCTAACTCCTACGCTACATGGGGAATCCAGGCATCTTATGTGATACAAATACTTTTAGTTTATATACATTTGATGCAAAAATATTGTCATAATAATAGACCCCATTTTAAAATTGTTCTTAGTTTAAAATAAGTAATTTAATAAATAAAAATGATATAACAAAATGACACCAACCACCATAAGCCACAAAAAAGCACTGGTATTAAATTTAATTAATCTAAATTCTGAAACCAACTGTAAATCAATGTTTTGATATTTGTAAGCTACAAATATTGGCAAATAACAGTAAGAAGTGTAACAGAATGTAAAATTACATTTTAGTGAAGAAAATACAGAAATATCAACTTAAGCACATCATGAAAATCTATTACATTTCCTATAACAAAGTTGACAGAATAAGGACATGTCACCTATTGTACAGCAGATGCAATTTTCTGACATACCAAAGAAGATATTTTTGTTTCTTTCGTGAAGTTGTTTGCATAAATACAATAACATACCTTGAACTGCCTTTCTAGCATCTTCCATGGCTCGGTCTTTTCATCCACACCATCACTGGACTGAAGACTATGGATGTATCTTGACAAATATGCCAAATTGATGTTTGTTTCACCACTTTCTATAGCCTCCAAAAGAGCATCATGGATAAAAATATACTGTTCCTCTGTCTGCACAAGGAAGTTTCTCTGAGTGCGAATATGCCTCAAGAAACCAAAGATGTTGACTTCACCTTTTGCTCTAATTTGCTTCAGCATAGCATCCAGAACAATGTATGTTCCAGTTCTTCCCACGCCAGCACTGAAAGAAACTCAATTCATTTAACACAGTGGGCACAAACAGCAACCTTCATTCAGACACATTCACTGGAATGGTGCATCTTGTGCTTTGTATGAGTGTTCCTTTCCAGTTTCATTTAAAGCATTTTCCCCTTCTCTTCTTTTGTGATGTATAATAAATGTTAGGTAATCAGAAATTTGGTGAAAATATTTTTTTATATGTATGTTTTATTTAATTTCTCTCTTTCTCCATTTCCATATATTCTACTTTAACATTGCTCCATTACAAAGTGAGGTACCGTCATATGTTTTTCTAAGGGCAAGGGCTTATAATTATTATGAATAATGCTTATTAATATTTAACAGATCATTCATACAAGCTTGTATATTTCAATATGCTTTAAGACTGTGCATATTATTCAGTTTTTCATTTCCATCGAATTTTATATATATAGTCTTCTGTTTGCTCATTTTTGTTTCTTCATAATAATTGGAATTTTTTTCAAAGCATAGATAGATAGATGGATATAAACTCTTTCGAACTGTTGTCCTTCAAATGTGAATATTTATTTTCAGCATCATTAAATCTTTTGTTCATTCCAAGCTATGCAAAGACTGATTAATATCATTGATATCCATTAACAGTCCACAAGAAGTTATATTATGCACACATTCATTATCTATAATTTTTTATTGATTTCCATATAATTTATTCCTCTTGCTGCAAGCATCAAAGTTAATCTGTTGTCTGCTCCATGTACATTTAATGATGGTCAAGGTTGCATGTGCAAAGACATTGTCTATATTTTCAATATCTTCCTCTCTCTGCTTTTCCACTCATTTTACAGAATAACAGCATATTTTTTTAAATCACAAATTAGCAAGCCAACATTGCATAGTGCAAGTTTCAAATGCAGATTCAATTTAACTGATTGCTAGTGTGCTAAGCTGATATGCCAGTTTGAAATTCAAAGTCTTAGCAAATAAAGTCAGTAGTAATTAAGGAAGAATTGAGAATCAAAAGAGCATTGGTTGCAATTTTTTTTTCTATTTCAAGAAACAGCTTTAATTTTATTATATGACTTTTCAATGTCAAGGAAAGAATTAAAATTAAAGACATGTATACCTAGGTATATCACTGGAGTTAATTATCAGTGGATTATTTTTCTTATCAGAATGCCTTGCAAGTTCAGGATAATCAAATGTGGTATATATTTTCAAATGTAGAACAGAAAAGCCATTTGTTAATAAATGCTAATTTCTGAAAAATAATTTTGTTCTATTTGTGTTATGAGTATCCAAGACTGCATACATTTATCTTTCCTCTTATCTTATCACTGTCAAAAATATAAATTGGGACTGAGGTTAACAGTGTATCAATATACAGATACCATATTATGTAATATTTGATGATACATTTATGCCCAAACTCCTGTAGTCAGTTTATCACTACTATCCCAGAAAATCCTATCAAGCTTGCTACTATATGCATTGCACTTCAGATGATGATTTCTTTGCACTGCTCAACGTTTCATTCTCTTTTTTTTAAATCATGCACACTTTTATTTTTCACTCTAAATCTTGTCTTCATAAAAAGAGGGATATATTTTAAGACGATGTCTTTCAAATGAATATTTTTACTCATAAATCACTAACATGATTTGTTTGTTAAAAAATATTTCTGTGTTCCTTGCTTTCTTTCCTCATGAACACAAACTTCTTCTTGTTTGTAATTTCACTTTATTGATGAAACATGTCACATTTAAATTTCATAAATATATATACACACATATGGATTTTTTTGTTCTCCTATGGTGAGTTTGTTTTGTTCTTACAGTAGACTTTGATATTTAAAAAAATTGTCTTTATTCTTTTATATTTTGTTCAAATTGTGCATTAAAATAAAAAAATGTATAAGTTTTGCCAATTTACATAATATCTTTGAAGTCTGAGACACATTAAATAAAGATCTCATACATTCCACTTGATATTTTAGAAGCTGTAGCCCATATACTGTATTCGCTTTTATACCTGAAGACATCTTGCTAATATGAATTGATATTAATAATTTCACAAAATATTTTTTTGAGAAAGAGAGATATTAGAAAGCTGTTGTGACATTGGATTGACAGCAGACAAGCAGTTTGTTATTTGCCATTTTCTTTTCTCTCGGCAAACCATATTGTATGTAGGTATGAAACCCTTGTTAATTTCTGTAACTTTTCTTTAGCTATTGATTGATAGGTTGACATTATTTTGTAATTTGTAAGATATTTACTGCAACATCATTCAAAATTTCACAGCACCATTGCAGGCTCACTATGAAAATACAACTATCTCAAACAATTTTTAAATTCTCTATAACCCAAAACATAATGACATAGATGAAAAACTCAAGACCACTCAATTGCTTTCACAGTATTCTATACATACTTGATTTGTCACACACATTTATCTATGAAAGGAAGTACTTGGAGTTCATATCTTAAATTCCAAATCTCCAAAGAAAGCTTCTTCATGTTAGTTTGCAACGTACTTACAATGCATACACTTCTGTGCCATTTGTACAGCTCATTTCATTTCACTGCTACTAGAACATGGCTCATTAAGCATTGATCTTATTTTCATCTAACATTCTTTGTAAATTGTTCATCTGCTACTTGATTTTGCTTTTGAGATCTCCTGCAGGTGCTGGAATGACTTGATAGTATTTAATGGCATTAATTTCAAAATAACCTCAGTCATTTATTTTACCTGGTACCTCACTGTTAAAGCAATATTGATATTGGAAAGCATATAAATTGATACAAGCTTGTGTTATAATATTATAATCATTCAAGAAGAGTCTTGTGCTCTTATGTATGCAGCATCTTCCTTATAATTTGATTATCTCAAATAATCTTTTCCCTTGAACTGTTAGTTTAATTATAAACTTTCATCAACTGTATAATGCACCATCTTTTATTACATTGTCATCATAGAAGTGGCTTGCTGTTTTTCTCACTCTTCCCTTACCCAGCAAGTTTTCATATCAGACATATTTGATATTTCCTTCAAGCAAGCTAAAATGGTCCCTTGTCAAGTTGATGTAATTCCAATTTCAGCATATTTCTTTTGTAACTAGTCAAAGAAGAATGCATCACATGGTTTGCTATTTGATGCCTGACTAGACTCTCTTCGGTGGATCCACTCTGATGACTCCCATTGTGCCTGCTTCCAATTTCAAAACAGCACCTGCATGTCTTAAATATTAACAACTGCATACAACTTCCTAAGGCTTCTGTAGGTGTCTACTGAATAACACTGCACGTGTATGTTCTTTGAAAACTATGTAATTCCCAAGACAGCAAGTAGCTTTCTGGAAACACAGAATTACTAGTTATGAACTCCATGAACTTCCTTATTAAAAAGCAAATTTGGTAAATATAACTACTTATATACACAAATATACATACGTATGTAATACATAACCTAATATAATGTGTAGAAACACATTCCTTGCAGGTTAGAAAATTGCAAGTGTAATTTTGAAAAAAAGAAAAAAGTGCAGAACTTAAACCACTATTGAAGCATGTACTAATGAATACATTAAAATTTCCCTCCTCAGCATTATGATTGGAATGAATGACCTAATTATGTCTTACAAATTATTATACGTATAGGTCTACATTACACATGAAGTACAATTTACTTTGGTCAATAATATTTGTAGTATTTTTTCCAATTAAAATGTCAGTCTTCTATAAAAATAAATACATAACAATGCCAAATGTGCTTCAGCATAGAGTAACCACCAAAAATAAATAAATAATAACTTATATGGATTTCAAAATTGAACGTGGCAGTTAGAAATTGATTTCAATCAGATTTGAAATTTGAAGGCTAAATCAGGGTTTATAGATTTCTAAATACTGCCAGCCTTGTTATCTTCATTATGACTAATTATGACTATCCAATACAAACACCATTATGATAAGAGAAGTGTACTGAGTGATGATAAAATTATAATATGAACAATGATTAGATTACTAGGTGTATGGGAAAAAAGTAGAGAACGAGTGCATGAGTTTACAGACTAGTATGGAACATCCACATATTTCCCATCAAAGTCGAAAATGTTTTCTTTAGTTGACACTTTCAAACCAATTCTGCGACACCCTCTGTAACATATTGTCAGCTGTACTATTTTGGGGGGGTGGAGAAAAACTTTCAACATTTAAATGCACATGCAAATACTTAAGTTCTGTATACCTAATAAACACTGCAAATATACACAAATCCAGAATATATGTTACTAAAATCAGCCAAAACATAGTGAAAACTGTAAAATGATATAACAAACAGCTATGGGATTAACTATCTGATATTTCTCTGAAATAAATTTAAATTTTCTGACTTTCTTAGCTTTTCTTTGCCATCCCTGAGTTAGATGTACACGAATTTAGAAGTGTCCATGACTGTATATGAATAGCCCCTTGTGGCTATTCATATACATTAAAACTAGTACTGTTGCTGATGATTGCACTAGACAACACACGAGAGAACATCAGATGACCTACATAACAATCAATAGCAATATGCTGAAGGAAAAGAGAAAAATCTACTTCATTATTTGATATTTTTGTCTTTAATTGCCCTAATTATTCCTTATCCTTTCCAATAAACTTGGAAAAGGATTCATAGAAGTCTACTTCATTGATAACACCCAAAAGATGACCAAAGAAATAGCACCAAAATTAGGCAATAACTAAAAACAAAACTTATATACCTAGAGAACAAAACTGCAAGTTTGTTTTTTCGGTAAGTTGTCAATTATACCCTTCAAATTTGCATACTCATTAAAATATACAAAATAACTTGGCTGCTGTAATGTCATATTAATGTAAACGTTTTGAAAATCAGTTATGCTTATACCATAGACTGATAAAACCTTACTCAAAACAGAATGTTCCAATGTATCTCATTCACATAACATTGGATAATAAGTAATTTATAAATTAAGCCTTGGATAATAAGTAATTTATAAATTAAGCCATGAACTTTTCTGAACTAATAATCATTTTAGAAAAAGTAAAGTTCTCCCCTGGGCTTTGAACCATGCCATGAAGGCATATAGGGGGTGTGGAGTTAGGGCCATACACTTTCTTGATCATGGCCGAAGGTGGGGGTGATGTGATCAGCACAATTCCCCTGGTGGCCTTTATCCCCCCTCCCCCAGAGTTTCCTCCAGGTACCCAGTTTATACAATGCTGGGTGGGTGCAGGAGCCACTTGAACAAGTGGAAAAAATCCCAGTTCTCCCCCACCAGGGATCGAACCCCGGTCTCCAATGACATAAGAGGATGTGCCTACAAAATGCACGAATGGTCCCTATCCCTATTATTGCACTGCTACCAGTGTCTGTGAAGGTTTTGAAGCAGCCAGATAAAGCTTCTTCTGATACGCTCATCAGTTCAGTTGCGACTGCCATTTGGACTGATGAAATGTCACAACACAGAGTACTTTTACTTGGTGCTTAGCAAGTAATTCTTGCACTGCAAAAACGGTGTGATGCCTGTCATTTCCATGCAACAAGAACCAAAGGCCAGGTGCCCACAAGTCAAAATGTCAATGTTCTCTTTCCAAATTATTCCAGTAAAAAATGGCTCATGATAAAAGTAGTGATAATGTGTTCATCAGCCAACATGTGTATTAATACTTAACAGTCTGTTCCTGATGTGAGCAACTTTGTCCACATCTTGGATCATCGTCCTATTTTGAAAAAAAAATCCTCTTGTGCCATTCAAACACATGGGTTCATAAAAGCCTAGTCTCTATAAGCTTATTATAAAAACTTGCAAGTTTCAGTGTCTTTCCTCGTATAATACAAAACTTTATCTCCTCTCCATTCATTTTCAACAAATAATAATCCAACACTCGACACACACACAGGACTCTCCTGCCACTTGGCAGAACACCACTGACCACACTTTCAGGCTGAACACCACTGAACACACTTTCAATGTCATGAAAAGTGAATCTTCTGAATACAACAGAACAGCAACTCTGGTGTAAGTAGGCCACAGATAGTATTATGTATATAGGGCAGAGGGATAGACAGTGAACGAGTGTAGTACAGACAACCAGAAGAAAAGAGCCTAGGGACCATTCCTTAGTGAGTGAGTAGTGAAGCTGCAGAGAAGAATGTGCACAAGGAGTGGGGGGAAAGCCGAAGGGAAAACAGTTGTTGGTAGAAAAATCAGGTGGTAGAAAGAGAAGAGTGGTGGAAGAATTGAAGAACAAAATCAGAGACTGGATATGGTTAAAGATGATGATGATTATATATAAATTATGCTACCAGATCAGATAACTTTGATCCGCACCTATTACAGTTCGAATCAATGCCAAAACTACAAAATCAGAATTGTGATTTAACAGACCTTTGAACGGATCAATTGAGAAAGTCAGTTAAGTGTAAACAACAGAGAAGTACATAATTTCTGCTCCTTGCAGTTAAATTGACATAGTATGAAGAAAATATACCCATAGATATGGTTAGTGTTAGAGGGCAGTGACGAGGTGCTTGGTTAATTTGAAGTAGTTAACATGGAAGACAAAGAAAAAGATCGAATAGGAAGATGGGGTTAGAATAAGAACTAGCAGACTAGCGATGGTGGAACAAGGGTTCGTAAATTCCATTTTGAAAGTGGTCATGTGTTAATTTCCTTGGCAAAAGGAAGCAATCATTATTGAATAGCATAGTAGTATGAAGCTTGTGGAAACAAAGGTTCTAAATTAATGGTACAATGTTCTTGGAATAGAAATTATTTCCTATGGAGTACACCGACATTACAATTAATAACCAGCTTGCACAATACATCTATCCACCCTCAATTTCTATAAAATTTTTCACATTTTACTGGAAAGGTAATGTGTATTAGACTAACACAGAAATCTAGGAAAGGTGGGAAGCATGTTAATGCTTTTACAATTTACATCTTTTGCATTGCTTTCTGGAATATGTTACAAAGATTTCATAAAGGTAAATAAAGGTTTACTAATACTTATTATTAGGCATGGGACAGATTAATCAATCAATTAGCATTGGATGACATATGCATATTGGTGTATCTGGTTTATTGATAATATTACTAATATTATTACCAAACCAATATATGTGTATATATATATATAGCATGTAGTTTAGTAATGAATTCTGCCATATTGTTGTTATTTTTTATAAATATATACATATAATTCAAATGCCCTGGTTTTCTAAAGTAAACATGTAAATATAGAGTTTCTTTTTCATAGGTTTCCACACCCTAAGAAAATCACAATACTTCACAAAACAAAATTTCTTTATAAGAAAAACAAAATTTTTCAAAACTGAGGATGGATGGATACACTCTGCTTGTGCCAAATATATTCTATCTATGGAGGTGAAATGTTGAAACTTATCTTATGCTATGAACCGTTTCATACTTTCTATATTTTGTTGCAAAAACTGTTTCTCTACAACAGACCTTTGTAATTTATAACAGCTGTACAAGATCCTATTACAGTAGAAACGGAATTTTAAATTACTTTACATAAATCCAAAATTCCATTTCAGATTTTACATTTTCCTGCATTTTAAGTTTCATAGTCCTTGCATTAGATTTGTCAAGATACATTTATCATTCTGTGATAGATATCTAACAATCAGTTTACTTTCCCTTGGTACATAAGGCTTAGCATAGTGCAAAGGGCAAAAGTGACATAAAGGGAGGGGGGGCCTGTGCCCCCCTTAATCGCTGCCACTGCTAACAATTTAATATATATCATAAAAGCATCCAACAAATTTGTTTGAAAATCAGATTTCTATGTTTAATTAATATAGCTTAGTCTATTAGAGGTAAGGAAAAAGGATTATCATCTTTTAAGTTTATTAACTCACTTAATGGTTACATTACAGGAAGAAATATATACAGCACTCTTGTGAGATTACCTGCAGTTTCTGTGTTCTTTGACACATCTGAACCATGGATATTCTAGCACCATACGCAAATCTAACCTAACAAGTGACATAACTAGCTAAGAATACAGTGGAACGTCAATTCTTAATTTTTCAGAGGACCAAGGTAAAATAAACTTAAAATGTGGAAAATGTAAAATCAGAGAAAATGTGTGACATTTTGCTGTTTTGGGACAATAAGGATTAACTGGGGAAAGGTAATATCCAGGAACACAAAATTGTACTTTTTGTGTTGTTTTTTTTTACTATGGATACTGATGTAAACTGCTTGATATATATTATACATATAAGATTAATGATTTTAGTTGCAAATGACTTCTCTGTTGTGCTTGTACTTATCTACAAACATAATCCGAGAGACATTCTGGGCAGTCATATAAAGATGCAACAGAACATTCCATCTGCATATTATTTTGTCCTTCATTAACACTATCAGTGCACAAACAGTGCTGATAGGGAGTCTGTAAGTTTAGAAAGAATAGGAGATGCAGTGTTAAATGTAGTAACTAAGAGTATGTACTAATTTATCCATCCCAATTACCATTTCATTTCTTCACCACAAAGCATCAAAATGATTGCTTACAACCAGCGTTCATGTGGGGAAAACTATAGAGGAGGGGGAAATGCTATTTTCATGTTTTGATATTTTTGCCTCATCTGTAGTGCTTCAGAAACCAAAGGCAAAAGCAGAATTTTCTTCAGGGGGTGTCAAGAATCCCTTATCTTGTACATACATACATGCTAATTTCTTCAATTAACATGCATCGCTATTATATACAAACATATAAAACACATTTTTAGTTTCAAACCTCACACTGAATCACATTTATATTTTGCTAGAGATTTTCATGCCCATTTCTTCCCCTTCAATTAAAACACTGCTTATATGACATAATAAAATGTAAGAATCGTATAAACATCTGGGATGCATCTACAAATTCTCATCAGCAGTAAAAGAATTATAATGTCCTCCTACAGATTTCTGTCAAGTTTATAATGTCCTCCTACAGATTTCTGTCAAGTTTACAATGTTATTCAAAATGAAATCAACAATTTTAAATGTTTGTTGTATTAGTAGTTTATAACTATTTAAATGAAAAGAGATATCAAATGAAAGCGTACACATCAGAGAATTCACTTACAATGACAATTATAAGTTCTCACTGTGTCAGATTCAGCCAAAACTTTCTTTATAATTTGCAAATGAACTCATTCTCAATTAACTGTTTATACCACTTACAAATGGTGGTTGCTTAATAAACTTGACTCAAAACAATAGTTGCACTGCAACACTAATTTTCATTTGATGATAAGGGAGTGCACAGAAATACTTCTCCTTATTTAATGTCATATTGGCACTGAACTTGGTAAGCCACACCAGGCCCAGCAGCTGCAGATATGCCTGGATATCAGTGGCCACTGATCATTTGATACTAAGTAATTGGCCAATCATGAGTCGTCAAACTTGCTACGAAATCTGCTGCCTGTCTGGTAGGTGGATGTATTCAGTGGCTGTGAGATTGTTCTTTGATTTTTGGCAAATACAGCTAAATGTACAATTTTATTAGCCTCTGTAGGATGATGTTCAAAATCTAGACTAGAAGTTACTTCCTCATGCGAGTACAGACAATTGAATGAGTGTTAGCGATGTTCTCTCATTAGTTTAGTCTATCCTTATTGCTGCAAATATTTGAGAGGGAGAAATATGAAGAATCATCAAAGAGTACACAAACTACCTACTTCTTAAATGCTATGAATTGGAAAGATTAAAATTGGGTTCCCAGCCTCGATAGTGTAGCGATAAAACTGCTGTCTCGATGTAAAGGGGCTGGCCTCCATGGCAGAGTGGTTAGCACATCATGCTACGATGCCAGGGGTCCTGGGTTCGAGTCCTGGCCTGGGCATGGATGTTTGTGAGTGTCCATTCATCAATTTCATCACATCACCACTCATCCCCATCTTCGCAATTAGCCAAAAGTGGAAAAAAAGCGAAGTAAACTAAATCAAATCAATGTAAAGAGGTCCCAGGTTTGGTTTCCAATTCCAGTCGTTGAACAAGAAAACCAAGAAAACGCAAGATATTTCATCATGGCAGAGAAAATAGTATCATTAACACATTTTCTATTCAAGGATGGTATTGTTTATTTGATGCCTACTTTATTAAATTAGTGATGCTTTTCTGAAACACGAAAAGCTACAATCTTTTGCTGCTCTCTACTGTTGTAATTTTAACAGTTTACAAGTTATGGCAGACTATGAAACAGAAAGGAACTCCAAGGCCCTTCTTCAGCAGCTGCTTGCAATAGTGCCAACTGCTGTCAACTATTGGAAATTTAACTACACATTTTCTAAGGAGATAAGATATTCATTATGAAGAATAACCCATGGTGTAACAGGCCATTGAGGGCCTGGGCCTACCTATTGACTGCTGGCCTCACTCCCAACTGATCCTACTCACTCACTCACCCGAGGTGGGAGATCATGCAACCAGTTACGGGATGATGTGTGACCAGCACAATGAACCTCCGGTCATAGATATAGGTTTTCATGATCAGGTTACGCTACTCATTTGTAGCTCCCCAATTTCCTCATGATGGTGGGTGGCCACCGGTCCCATACACAGGATGAAATCTCAGGAGAAAAGTTGTTACGCTTCCTCCAGAGACTCAAACCTGTACACACCCTGTAGCCACTCCAGCATGATGTCTACGGTGCAGGACTCATTATAAAGAAGCATTAAGGGTCTCCCGGATGGTGTAGTGGTAACATTGTTGCCTTGTAATCAAGGGGTACCGGGTTTGATACCCAGTGGAGGCACATGGCACAGTCGTTTGCATCCCACTTTAAACTGTAGGTCCAGTCCCAATTAGCCTTCCTGTCCATAGAGTGGACTTAAAACAACAAATCAATCAAAGAAGTTTTAATTAAATAACCTTTGGCTATGATGTTGATTTCTTTTTTGAATAACCTCATACATATCTCTTACTTATAATTCTCTTCCAATATTTTCGTACAGATTTCAATTTTTGAATTTCTTTCTTCTTAGGGTTGTCTTGGTTTCACACTGCATCAGCTAACTATAACACTACTATTCTGGTGGAACTTCACTCCCACGTTTCTGTCAATCACTTCCTCACTTCACATTTCAAGCATCTCTTAGATGTAATACTGTTCTGAATTACCACAACATAATTTACACTCCCATAGCTCCTCAATACATGACACTTCATAAGAGAGCAAGAACACACTGTGGTTGGTATGGTATGCATGTCTGAACATTCTCAGCACAGTTATTCTACATGTATAACTGTAATAAGCAGTGGCATGTCAAAGAATTTGGACAAGGAGGGTGTATGACTATGTATCAGACATTCTTTTGTAATACGAAAACTGAGCCAAAATAAAGAGTTCCCCCCAGCCCTGGACAAGCCACTCACAGTGAGTGAGCAAGAAGTACCTAGTACAAGGGCTGAGCTGATACTTGTACAGTCATCGACACTTCTGGGTTGTAATGATCCCAATGAAAGTCAATAGGGTTGTTACAACCTAGTAGTGTCCATGACTGTACTGATGTGTTGGTATAAGAAATATTGGTTGAAATTTAAATCACTGATACTGCCAGAATACTTTTCCCATGTTCGGGTATCTCATGAACAAAAAATGTCACACGACACTTTTGTGGTCTAAAGATTCTGTATATTCTGCACAATGGATATTTCAAAAAATATCCACACCACAATTGTGTTGCAAAAGATATTTTAATATTCCTATTACATCTTATTTAATTCGTCAAATATTTTAAAGCAAAACTCTGCTAGACTGATGTGGTATAATAAGGTAAAGGTAAAGTTTCCCGTGCATATAGCACAGTGCCATGAAGGCACATTTAGAGGATTGGAAGTAGGGCCCCACACATTCTCGATTTCTGCCAGTTTTGGAGGTGATGTGATCAGCACCATGCTCCCACCTTTACCCCCTCCCCCAGGTACACATTGATTTGATGTGGTATAATTGGAAATACTTATTAACATTCTGAACAACTTAATTATTACAATGTTCAAACAGCCGTATCGAAATCTGTAAGAGTACAGATTTGGTATGAGTACTTGTTTAACATGGTATCAGCTCAGCTCTACCTAGTACACTTGTGCAACTTATTATTATTAATCAATGATGTTAAATGTACCGAAATATTATACACATTTCACATGCATTATGACATTTTCATAATGTTAGTTTTGTGATTACTATGGAAAAAACAGACTTTGCTTCATGTTTGTCAAGCAGGTAGCATCATTATATGCCGTCTGCCTAAATTCTCAGTACTGTTTACATAGAAGTAAGAGGAGTCAGTTGTTTTTTTTACATATTCTGAGTATAAATATTGCCGTTCCTGGTAACATCCTTGTTTTGATTTCTTTCTACTTCTATTTGTAAATTCTTATTTTATATCACTTTTAAAAATTATTGGTAGCCTATTGGGAACAGTTCTGCTCTGCAGTGTGCTACTTCTTCAAGGTGACATCAGAACTAGTGCCACTATCATAGTGCAAGAGACTTCGAAGAACCTACACTCTAGACCCTGTTGCCAAGATTTCTTGCAGTCTATTATTTTTTGTCCCCACTCCCCTACCATGTAGAAGAATTGGAGGAGAAAATTTCCAAGTGACTCAATTATAGAAGAATTTGTGCAAACTAGTTTTAGTCCTCAGACCAGAGGTAACCTGATTACAAAACTACTTGGTACCAAAAGATTCATTAAAATGTTTTTTCGATTTACTGATATAAAATCAATCATACAATTGCAACACAAAGATGACATGTACTAAAAGATAAAGCCAGCTGTTACCACAAGAAAAATAAATACTGTAAATATTTAAAAATTGAAATTTTTCTAACAGTAGATGATGAGATTCAGTTTGTGTTCTTCCCAATACAGCTGTGAACACAGAAACTTGAAACTTGAAAGCATTTTCTCCAAATTTCTAGAAAAACTACTATCTTTTCAATCTTCTTTCACACAAGATGAAAGATTTATTCTTGAAATTGTATATATATTCCTAAAATAATACATTAAATATGAAATATCATCTACATAAAATAGCTGTGTAATTATGCTTTGGTTTTCCACATTAAAAGGAGATATGTATCTTAATCTTAAGTCTGTTACTTACTTCCTACAACTGTGGTTTGAAAAAAGAATAAGATGAACAATAATCCAGCATTTGCTGCTCTCTTAATAGCCTTTAATATTGTACAGAGTAGTCAAAAGACACAGATTTTTAACAGATTTACGACCTAACACACCTCCATTCACGAATACTGCACTTAAATGGTCTAATTTCATCTATGTCATTTATACACTTTTTGGTATGTTGAATGTTGGAAGTATATTTCCAGGAACACTGATACAATCACACAAAGCACCTTGTATTTCTTGTATGCAATAGAGGCACCTTTTGAAGCCTTAGGAAGTATATGTAGTATGACAAATGATATGGAAAAGTTATACAATTACAATAAATTGCAAAAATGGTGAAAACATGATTGACAATATCAGTTTCTGTAGGAAACAAAACAGTTTCTCACTTTTTATTGCATTGAAGTTTATTTTTGCGCATGAATGTCATATCAGAGAAAAAAATCCAAATGCAATTTCATACTTTCTCAAAAACTGTGATCTCTCACATGTCATTATGCTGAAGTCCAAATAATAAACCAAACAATCTTTCTTTAATTTTGCATTATCACATTGTATGGACACAACTTAGTATGTGTTGTTTAGTCTTTACTTTGGACTTAATGAATAGGGTTGCACTTATTTATAATGAACAACCAAAAATGAGTTAGACTAAGCATGCACTGGCCACATTGTTCTTCATATCAAGAAATGCCAGGATTCATCCACTGTAGATGTAAACAATGTCTACAGTTTCAATTCACGCTGCTATAAAAGCTGGAATTCTCCCCTGTGTATTATACCATGACATGAAGGGACAATGGAATGTGCATTCTTGCTATCTACCAGAATGGTGGTAATGTGCCTTTACCCCCACACACATCCCCCACCCCCCCCCCACCCCCTTGGGGGAAAATTTTCTGATATCACCCAGCCTGGAAATAAAATCTACGTCTCCCACATAGCATTCAGAGGCACTGCTGACTAGACCACATTGCTTACAAACTGAAGCTAACAACTGCTTTGATCCTATAGGCAATGACTACCTACATTGTTTCACAAATTCTCAATCATGTGGGACCCTAATACTCTGAAAATTAAAATATAGAGTGGAATATTCCCCTGCACTTATCTTCCTGGTTCTACCTTCCTGGTTCTACAATCTTTCCCCATATTTTTATGTTTTCAAATGCATGTACTTTAGAAATATCTGCCTGTTGTCGAAATTCAGTGTGGTTCACAGTTAATGGGCAATTTCTCATTTTTTGCTTTCCATTAGGTGTAATTTTGTTTGTGAACTGAAAACACATCTTTGAGGATTCAGTGACTGAATCTAACCAAGTATATCAACATTCCCAGTGTCAAATATAACACACTTTGTTTTCAATGTAACTTCATTATAAATATGTGCAACAGAGTATGCAAGAAGTATTTTGAAAATTTAAATATTTGAAAATTTAAGTAATTTTTAAATCAAGTAAAACTTACCTGCAGTGTACTATGATAGGACCAGCATCTACTGGATTGGCAGCAGAAGACTTCTTCACAAAACTGAGAACAGGCAAAGGATGATCTGGAGTTCCATGATCTGGCCAATTTGTATAATGATACTGGTACACAAATCTCTCTGCCATGCTGTGTTTCTTTTTCTTTATCTGCATAAACAAAATTCATTTATAAATATCCAATGGGCTGACGTCAACAGAACAAATACTGGTGCTACCAGAACTAAGAATTTCTATTGGTCATTAAAAACATTTGTATTTTTTCCATATTTCAAAAGTATTTTAAACTCATTCTCTGCTCACACTAAGAACTCTCCTTGGAGTTATATCAGGGGAAAATCTGTAATAACACATTGTTCACAAAAGCAATGAAAAGGAAAATTAATTCAAACGTATGAACAGAAGATAAAAACTGGCTGTAGAAATATTTAGAAAAATAATGATTGGTGTATATATGTGGCATTTAGCTAATGCAAAAGGAGTAACTATTGCCCCCTCTCCAAATTTATGAGAAAATAAAAAAAAAATGTTATTTCTGAAATATCACAAGTATCTATCTATGTCTCTCTAAATGTATCAAAAACCACACATTTTTTTTTCCTCCCTAATAAAATTCCTATGCAGTGGAACCCCAATTTTACATTCCCCTGTTTTACATTTTACCACATTATACATTCAACATTAATGGTCCCAATAGAGCAAAATGTTATAAAATTTTCCCAATTTTACATTTTCCCACATTGTAAGTTATTCTGGCTTGGTCCCCTGAAAAACGTAAAATCGGGGTTCCACTGTAATCCCACCTATGCCAATACATCATCTGTCTTTATCATGCTGTAAATACTGTTCTTATGCACCTCTTAATAAATTTTCGAATTTTGGTACTTTAAAATATAGCTCTCCTATCTAAATTGCATCATATTTACATATGTTTACAAAAATTTGAAAATACCTATGAATGGTCAAACAAAGCATATGGGCATTACTAGAGAGGTGGAAAAGTGATATACAATAAGAATTTACAAAGAGAAGTACAAAAAAAGAAATCAAAAGAAAGATGTGACCAGGAAAAGAAATATTAATTCTCAGAATACGTAAATAAAATATTTTAGTAGCTACGAAATGTGGCCTCTTAAATTGGAATACAAGGACAGTTACAAGATTCACATAATACAAGGACAGTTACAAGATTCACATAAAGATAATTAGTTTATTAAAAATTCTCAATAACTAACAACCATAATTTAAAAAGAAATGGTTGTGGGTGATAATGAGTCAATTGGAAAAGAAATTGCGAGATTAGGAAATATTATGTTGAAAGAAAGATCTCCAATGTAGCTGAATGGTTGGCAGTTAGACCTTGCAAGCTGTTCTCGGTTTGATCCCTAATAGAAGCTCCAAAGTTTTGGTTGACCAGTGTGGAATGTGATGTGTGGAATGTTGTCTCAAATGCCAGAAAACAGTGCATATGGAACTAAATGTGCTGATCACTTATCATCCAATGATTTGGTCCTGTAAAGGCTGTTGCATCACAGATTCACTTTGAAAGAAACAACAGAGTTAGGAAAAGAATTTCATAATTACAGGCCTTGATTTTTCGCAAACTCAATAACAGCAAAAATGTTAATATTTGCAAAATGTATTTATGTATGTGCAGTGACACATACTAAACAAGTTTGCGGAACGTAAGATAAAAAGTTAAATTACTTAGGTGAAATTTAGAAATTTCGTATTTCCATGTTGCACAATTTAATAGTTAAATCCTATTAATTTCGAAGATCCTCCATCTTCATTCACTAAGGGTACGGCATCTGGAGCGGAGATGGTACTGCGTCACTCTTTTGTTTGTTCCCGGGCGGGGCGGTAGTTGCAATTTCTCCCATTCGGCAGCACTGGCGTGTGTATCCTGGTTTGCATCGTGTACTTCCTGTTGTTAGGTGGTGTTGCTGGGTGATGGTTTGGGGGGCTGGGTCATGCTGCTCGGTGTGATGCGGTTCCTGTTCCCCACGAGGCTGGAAGGGGTCGAGTATGCGCACCACATGTTTTCTTTTTTCTGGTCTGGGATCTTTTTGAGGATGGGGTATCAAGTCGGGTGTGCCTGTTAATTGTCCAGGTTCAGTGCTGGTTTCTGTTGGATGATAGCATGGGTTTCTTTGACAGTGTTTTCTATGACAGGGCCGGTTGGGTGAAGTATGGATACAGAGGCGATGGTGTGGTTTGTAGAGTGGAGGTGTTGAGAAAGGCCTGATTTTGGTGTGTCTTTTTTGGCATCTTTTACGTGTTCATTAATCCGTTCTTGAACAGTGCGGATGTTTCTGCCAATGTAGGTGTTGTGGCATTGGCATGTGGCCTTGCAGACACCAAGGGATTCAAGTTTGGGTAGGTAGTATCGCTTAAAGTTTGGTAGTGCTCTTCCGATTTGGGATATGGGTTTGTGTGCCAGTCGGATGTTGAAGGGTTTGAGGGCCTTGGCAAATTTTTCTGATGTGGAGGGGTGGTATGGAAAAGTGATCCATTTGGGTTTGGGATTTTGGTTCGGATTATCACTGTCTCATGGGTGTCAGAGTTGGCTTCTGCTTTTGCACACCACATGGATAGCTAGTGTTCGGTGTAACCATTGTTTAGTTCTATTTCGGTTACTCATGCATTTCATCTTGGAGGTCATCTTCTGTGCCGCTATGTGCGAAGGCTCTTCTGTAGAAGTTCATCCATACTCCAGTTTTCTGTTTTTGTGGGTGGTTGGATTTTGCATGGATGTACTGTGTGTCCAAACCTGGTTTCCTGTATACAGATGTGATGAACAGTGTTGTTGGATGCTTAGGTTGAGAAAGTTGAGGTGGCCATTTTCTTCCCTTTCAACGGTGAAATTTATGTTAGGATGTATGTTGTTGAGGGCAGTTAGGAGATGGTATAAGTCCTCTTCCTGTTTGTTGATAACTAGGGTGTCATCGGCATATCTTCTGTATCTTATATGCACAAACTGTGGCTGGGTGAGTATTGACTTCTCTGCCACATGTAGCCCAATGTTGGATAGGGATGCAGAAAGGGGGTTGCCCATCGCTAAGCCTCCTGTCTGGTGGAAGAAACTGTCTTCAAACTGGAAATAGTTGTGGATGAGGCAGGCTTGTAGGAGGTTGCAGATTTAATCTGTTACAAATGGGGGCATGCCATTGCTGAGGAGCCATGTTCTGGTAAAGTCAAATGCAAGGCTGATTGGAATGGAGGAGTACATTTTCAATATGCCTATGCTGGCTAGTTTGTAGTTGGTTTTGACGAAAGAGGTGACAATTTTTTTTTTGCTTCAAGGCTGTTCTTTAGGCAGTAGGAAAGTTTATCATTCTGAGCGTTCAGTTTCTGGAGGAGCCATTTTGTCAGGTGAACACTGGGTTGACTGAAGCCGGCCACTATGATTCTTAGAGGAGTTCCTGGTTTATGAGTTTTGGGTATGCCGCATGCACAGTAAAGGCTGGGGTCGGTGAGAAAGTGAAAGGAAGAAATTAATCAACACCAAGACAAATTCATCACATCCGTATACAGGAAACCAGGTTCGAGCACCCAGTACATCCATGCAAAATCCAACCACCCACAAAAACAGAAAGCTGGAGTATGGATGAACTTCTACAGAAGAGCCTTCACACACAGCTGCACAGAAGACCTCCAAGATGAAATAGCATGCGTAACCGAAATAGGACTAAACAATGGTTACACCGAACGCCAGCTATCCATGTGGTGTGCAAAAGCCGAAGCCCAGCTCAGACACCTATGAGACATTGATAATCCGAACCAAAATCCCAAACCCAAATGGATCGCTTTTCCATACCACCCCTCCACATCAGGCAAATTTGCCAAGGCCCTCAAACCCTTCAACATCCGACTGGCACACAAACTCATATCCCAATCAGATGAGCACAACACAACTTCAAGTGATAAGAACTGCTTCGAAAATAACAATGAATAATGTCTGACTTCCCAGATAATGGATTTTTTTTTTCTGCTGCTGGTGCATGTGGGAGGATAAAAAAAGTGTGTGGAAGTTTCAAAATGAGGGTTAATTATTGTAAAGCTTGTAGAACATGAATCTGAAGTTGTTAAGCCAAGGTAAACCCTAATTATATAGTAATTTTATACTGGAAAGTACATTGTAAAGTTTTTGCACTCATAAATTTCAACAGTTAGAAAATGATTTTATGCTTAAAATATAAATGTATACCCAATAATTACAATTAGTTAACCTACCCTACTAATCTACGCATTTCTGAATGGAAATTATATTTCTCTGGCTTAATTGGAATCCATCACTTGGGAAAATGAAACATTGTTAAAATCAGATCTAATTTAGTGATTGATTCAAAACAAGTTGGATGGTCATGTGACCTAGAAATTAAAATACCAGTTTAAAAATATTTGCTACAATAAAATGATAATTTTGAGAAAAGAACACCAAAAGTAAATAAAACACATATTTTGAAAAAAAAAATGAAATAAATAAATAAAACTGAAAAACTGAGGTCCTTAATTACATTACATATGTATTGGTGACTTCCCGATAGCTTAGTGGCTAACCTTGTATTTGAGGTGTCAAGGGTTCAATTCCTGATGGAGGCACTTATACAGTTGTTTGGCTCAGACTTTAAACTGTACGTGAAGTACCGATTAGTCTATCTGAGCAATAATAACAATAATAATAATAATAATAATAATAATAATAATAGAACATATTATATAATTATTAACATCAGATCATCAAACAGAATTGCTGAACATTTAGATTGCATTTACTTAACTTATGTTGACTAATGTAGTGCAATCGTATCATAATATTAATTTGGATTACATATGTGTGAGGTAAATATATGGTTGTTATATGAATCTACACAAATATTGGAATTAAGACTTTTCAACTATTACAGTAGTGACTCCTAAGAGTATAATATTTCAATATTTACCTCTGATCTATGAACAATACTCTTGCAAAATTCACTTTTTCTGGTGTAGAATTGGGAAGTCTGAAAAGAAGTTAATTGTATACCATGAACTAAAATATTTAAAATGATACATATATGTGTATGTATGTGTGGGAACAGATATATTTGGACAAAATAAAAACAAAAAAAAATGTTCAGTTAACTATCTGGGTCTTTTGACTATTTCTAATTGACCTAGATAATTTTATCAGATATTTGAGAATAGGTATTTGAGAATAGGTGTTTCCATACTCAAATTAATACATGACCACTATAAATGGATCATGCATTTGCAGTGTATATGTAGCTAATGTGTGTGTAATGTAATCTGAAAATGAAGCTCATCTCTTCACAATTTTAAATGAACCTGCCTTTATGCATTGAATTTCTGTATGATAGATATTGGCTGTCATGAAAAATGACATATTTGCATAAAAGGAAGGCAAACTACCAATCCTCAAGTGATGGTGATTTTTCTTGATTGTTTCCCAGGTAAATTGAGGTCTTCCTGCCTATCATCATGTAATGTATGAAAGAATGGATGTACAGAACATCTATTCCTGCACAAGATGCATAAATTACATTAAAGAGTTTGTGTAAACAAGTTGCAGAAAGCTCAGTGTAAAGAATAATATTTGTAACGAAGGTGCAAAATAATTTAAAATTTAAAAAAAATCCAATTTACTTCAGTACAGGCATGCTTCTTCAAGTCCATTGCTTTTCTGGTAGATTATTCCAGAAAAGAGCCTAATTTCAAATTCTGTTATGGATTGATCTTCTGATGAGAACTTTAGGAAAAGTTAATAAGGTTTAATTTCAAGATATTTACAAGCATGAAGCAACAGATGATGTTCATTTGGCAAAGTAAGTAGCATGTGATAAATAAATGCAAATAATAATAATAATAATAATGAAACCTGATTTGAGTACACACTTACCCTCAGATGTCTTATCTGCAAAGTCCTGACTGTATAAGTTGCCATGATATCTTCTTTCACAAGCTTCACTTGAATTACTCCATAGGTCTCAGTTCCTTCTTTCGGCCAGTACATGTCACATTTTCTCTACAAAAAAGATTTAGAAAACACTGTGCTAATTACCATAATCAGGCTATTAATTTACAGAATAAACCTTACTTTCTACACTTAACATTAACTTAAAATTAAACAGCAGTGCCTGTTTGGCATGCTACATTTCA
This sequence comes from Lepisma saccharinum, assembly GCF_977018435.1. NCBI lineage: Eukaryota > Metazoa > Arthropoda > Insecta > Zygentoma > Lepismatidae > Lepisma > Lepisma saccharinum. The sequence goes on along the minus strand of NC_139230.1, from coordinate 62,514,966 downwards.
AACGGTGTAAACTAATAAAAAAATAATTCATACTTGGTGAGTGCTTTAACTCAGCATACCCTTACATTCACCACTACACAGTGGAAGAAGCATAGGAAAGGACACAAGAAGGAAATTCTACCAGCAACTACAAGCAAAGGACCTGGTTCAGAGCAAGATGCAAAGTTTGCACTTATGATAGAGAGGAAGGATTTACGGAGATGCACACAAAGAGTGCCCAAACAAAATACAGTACCTCCAGACATTGGGATGCAAGCTTAGGCTGTCTTTTAAGAGTTTCCTATTGGACAGCATGAACAGAAAAGAAAGAGAATAACACCTATCAGTGTCAAAGGACTTCCTTAATGCAGACATCATGTGCACTTTCACGCAGTACAGGACCCATACCTGGTCAAGCCAATTTTGCGAATATTTTCTGGGTTAGTGAAACAGGTTATTAATAAAACACAGTATTTTACTTAGATACCACCTTCAAATAAAAGCTTCTACTGGAACATAGTGCAAGCAATTATGACAAAAACACAATTTCTTCCACAATTTGAATTTTCTCTTCTAACATTTTTGCTCTTTAAATATGAGCATTTTATTATATTTGTACAATATTTACTTTATGCATGTAAGAACTGGCACAAACAATTACCAGATTTTTACTGCACATACAAAATCTGAAGAGGTGTAAGTGACAAATTATACTTTACAACATGTGTGTGTATATATATATATATAAATATGCCAAATTACTAAAATGTTACGGCAGCAAGTGCATACCAGAAATGGTGACTATAATGAATCTCATGTAAGTTAACAGTTTTTAAAATAAATATTTTATTACAAAAGGGGGCCAACTGTACAGGATATTATTAATACTTCAAGCCAGCATGCTCAATTCAGCAATACAAATTTATGGGGTTATTGCCAAGGAAGAAGGTACAACTCACCCTTCCTCTCTCCACTAGATTAGTAATCATAACTATGATTACTACTCGTTGTTCCCAAACCATTCGCCAGAAGCAATCAAATGTTGCTGGTAAAGGACCTTGGGTTCCAATGTAAGCACGAGACTTCTGAAAGCCATCTATGTAATTTGCATTTACATAGTCCACACACTTCTTTTGTCCTGGAGCAGGTAGTAGTTGAACTCGACTGTGATCATCTGTAATAAACAGTTTTATATCAGTACAGGACAGATTACAATTACAAACTGCTGTACAATTACTATAATGCAACCAAATTTTGAAACTCTGATTTATACTTTGTGGTTTATTGATTTCACATTTCAGCACTCAAAACTTGTGCCATGTGTATGTGTTTCAGCTTTGTAGTGTGGAAATATAGGAATTTAAAATCAGAAAAAGCAAACATACATGTAAGAATTTTTAGCTACAACAAACAGTGCTAAGTTTATATCTTGCAACTCAAATCAAATGGTCAAGAGATCAGTTGGATCTGCTTGAAACTCATGATATCACTCATGTTTTTAATGCATCCATGTCACACATTATGTATGGATGTGATGTATCCATTATGTTTCAAAAATTTAGTTTTGCTCATGGGAACTATACCCTCAAACATTACTGTAACTGACAGACTACATCACTGAATATGATGCAGAATCAAAACGAAACCTCAATGGCAATAACAATTCAAATTCACGTAACAGACAGTGGTTTTACAGATATATTATGAACTACTGCTTGTGTTATCAGTGTGCACAAGCCTGTTAATCATCAGCTGCTATGATTGAAGATAAGTGCCTCCTTAGAAGCATGGCCACGAGAGGAGCTGCATGCATTCTTTTCGGTATTGAAGGCGAGAAACTAACTGGCATTCATCAAAGGATGAAGAGGCACTATGGGGATATGTGCATATTGCTTCAACAGGTTTATGAGTGGAACAGGTAGTTTAAAAAGTGGGGTGTCCGATTTGACTAATGCAGCTTGCTCCTGCTAGCCTCACATTGAAACTGCCTCTGAAGCTACAGCTGCAATGGAAGGAGTGATACAGAAAACCGGTTGGATAACAATTGAAGAGATGGCAAAGAAATTGAATATCAATCATGGCTTCACTCATTGTATCATTCATGATATGCTAGTGCCACAAATTCTCAAATAGATGGATATAAAAACACTTCACCCTCAAATGGAAAGAACATAGCGTGGATGTATGTCAAACATTGCTATGACATTATGAAGCTCGAAGAAGATAGCTATCTACACCTTAGAGAAAATTCACGCCAAACTGACAATCAGCAGGTGACATGTGTCACTTGAGGATTTCACCAATCTAACACAGACTCGTGCAGCCTGTCATGCCACTATGGTGTGAAACATTGCTGCTGATTGGCTCATTCACAAGCAGCATGTGTCGCATGTCACTTTGGGGTGAAATCTCCCTTGCAGTCATTGGTGACTGCACTCTTACCAGCCAGAGACCAATGAACCAGCACAGAATAGCCACATTCTTTCTTTCCTAAACCAAAGCAGTTGCACACAAGTTATGTTGGCCAGAAAATTCATGCCTACACTGTTCTAAGACTATAAAGGCCCAATTCTGGAATATTAAATGCCCAAAAAGAGTAACTATCAATAGCAACTCGTACTGGAATGGGAACCACTTGAAACCTGCAGTCAAGTCAAAACTTCATCCATGGTCTGCCGAGTTCTGGTGTGATGCTACAGCATGATGATGTGTACATGGCTCATGCAATAGCAAAGAAAATCAACAATTTTGTGTTAGGAGTGTCTTCCTCATCCTGCATATTCACCTGATCACACTGAGTGAATATCATGGGTTTGGGCTCCTCAAGAAGGGACTCAGTGCATTAACTTCAGTACCGGTGATGTGACATAAGAGGCAGTGCTGCTACAGTCACACTGAAGATTTCTTTCTACTGGAATCCATGCATTAGTCAAGCAGTGTAGTGGGAACTATGTTGAATTGAGTTAAATCATTTTCAATCCTATTTGAACATATGTTAATAAAAAATATTAAAGTTACTTTTTTTATTCTCCCTAGTAGAAAAATCCATTGATTGGGTAGTGCTATTAAGATGCACCATCTCGTCATACTTTTTGGTGTCTGTTCATTGTTCAGCTGTGTTAGTATATTTTGCATAGATTCTTGTAACTTGTAAAAGTGGCATGTATACATGGTACTGTTATTCTGCAAGACAGTTTTATACTATAATTTTTAGAACAAAAATGTGTGCTATTTCTTCATACATTGTTGTAACTTGTGTAATGTTTAATGTAATGCACTTAGCAGAGGGTTACTATAAAAGAGAATTGGTCTAAAGATCAAGTAAAGACTAAGCAAGTAATATTCATTCTGTGGAAGTGTACTTCTAACGTATTTGAGGTCTTATTGGGGAGAGACAACTATGAGTACATGGCTTATGGTGATAGTGTTGCTGCATGGTGTGTAGAAGAAGAAAGTTATGCCATACATTGGTAACTGCTGTAGTACACACCAAAACAAAAATTAGTAAACTACAGTAAATATATAAAATATATACAGAGTGGGACAAAATAATGTTACCACTTATATGGTGTTTTTCTGTTTCTTTACAGATAAAATATGACCACACGATTAGGTATGGAGGAACGAAGGAAGATCGCAGCATGGACGGAAGTGTATCAATCATCCACAGTAGTGAGAAACAAGTTTAGAATGTGGTAAAACAAAGACCCCCCCCCCCCCCTCAAGTAGATTAACCATTCACGAGACATGTGTTCAAGGGTCATGGATGGACTCAATGGTTGACAGAATGCTCAAATGTATTCACATTTCTGGTTCACAGGTTGAAGGGGTATATTAAATGTGTATGTTTCCCTTTCGGTGGTAACATTTTTTGCTCCACCCTGTATATATATATATATTCCTCTTGAAAATATATCTCTTTCACAATCACTAATATACTTAGTACAGTTTTCTGTAGTATAAGCTTTACAAATCCCAAAGATTTAGGTTTCAATTTCTGGTAAGTTATGTGTGTTAATTATCCTTTTCATTATAAACTGTCCACTCCAGCAGACATAATATATAAACAAACTACTTCCATAATTTCTAACCACACATTTCACATTACACAATGATATACCACAACACATAATTCAAACAATTACAAGCATTGACATAGCCGAGACAAAGGATAGCCTACATTGCTTGATTTGGTTTATTTTACTTTGCTTCTCTGCCACTTTTGGCTAATTGCAAAGATGAGGATGAGTGATGATATGATGAAATTGGTGAAGGGACACTCACAAAGAACAACCATGCCCAGGCTGGGGACAGCATACATTGATTGCATCTGCAGATTTAAATCTAATTATTTTTTCAGAACTAAACGCACAGCCATAAAATTAGGTGGGTGGTAGAAGTTGGCACCGTTGCCATGTCGGAGCACAACCCCCTTGTGTTCGGAGGTTTAAGAGAGTGAAATACATTGTTGTAGAGTTGATCTTTGTAATCCATGTGATTCAGACTGACAGTATTTGCTCGAAAGGTCAGGGATGACACAAAAATGCCCACGAGAGAGGTCGGTCTCATGCTCGAACTAGGCAATGCAGCCTGGTTGATGTTGCTGCACAGTACGTGGAAAACAGTGACTTTTGTCCCACTCTCGCTTTACTTTCCCATATGTGACACAAGCACAATTCTGCCCCGCTGCCTATTTTCATGGCCATGCATTTAGAATCTTTAATGATCTGCTCACAATTATTGATTCATCTTTCTCATTTTCATTGATTTCTTCTATTTCTATAATGGACATCTAATAGGAATTCTTCCTAAGAGAAGCATAAGAATAAACAATATTAAAATATTTTAAAACTGATAAAAGGGTGATCAGCTCAAAATTATAACACTGAAGTGCATATGCAACATTATCATGCAGCAAAAAGATGTATATGTAAAACTGGGAGTGATTGCTTTTACCCAATGTTAGTGTTTTATTTATTATTATTATCATTATTATTATTATTTGCCTTTTTCATATTCAAAGCACCAGTAAATTTTAACAAAACATGCTAATACAAGCTATCTACAACACACAGTTTCTGTGTATTTTACAAACTAACTCCTCAGCACCTGGACCCATAGCCAATGTTCATCCTTTTACAGAAATTTCATTCCTTTACTGTACTAAAGCAAATTATAATGTAAATTATTAAAATTTTATAACAATGGATAAAATGTCATATTAATTAAGTAATGCAACTAGTAGATTTCTTGCACCAATTCAAATGCAGCTTAACAATTTGGAGAAATCTATCCGAATCTTGGAAAAGATTGAATAATCAAATCCAGATCATTTTATTGTTGTTATTTGTTTCATGAAGAGGAAAAGCATGTCATATTAGATATTTTTCAACATTTTTTTTTCACCAGCGTATGTATTGAATTTGAATTGAGACAATATAGCTTTTAGCATTATGTCTGAACTTGAAATCAAAATTTAAATAAAAGTTTCCCCATTGTAACTTCATTGGTACTTACAGGCTAAAATGTTGAGATAGCGATTCTTCTGCTTGTTATCAGGATGCTGCGAAATGTCTGATGTATACTCTTCTTGTGTTGAAGCAGCTTGGATTGCTTCATACTCTTTGCTAAAGCCAATATCACCATCAGCATGCAGTTCAGCCACATGCTTACTAAACAAATGGATTGGAATAGCTGTCTTTACTCCACTTTCTGATTTTGTGTCCCAATCTACCACAGTTGGTGGAGGAGCTCTTGGTGGATCGTCTAGGTAATAATATGCTGCATGGAAACATTTCCTGTAACAAATTACATATTCACCATTTAGTATATTGGAAGAAATAATGAAAAGATCTCAGGATCATAAAGACATATACTTAAGAAATGGAATGCATTTATATTCTGCATTCAAAAAGTACTAGTACTGTTCCCATGAAGTGAGCAATGCCATAAACTTCCAGGATTGTCTCTCATATTAATCAAATTTAATAAAAAAAAAGAAACAAAGGAAGGAAAAATTAAAACAAACTAAAAATAAAAATTAATTAAAGTAACTTAATTGAGTTTGGGTCCTAGGAATTTACAGCTCTGATTTGTTAAGTCTACAGGTAATTTTTAGTGATGATATGTGTAAATATTAGTTAGTCTTATACATGTATATGTAAGTATATAGTGTATATAATGTAAATATATGTTGGCATACACACATAAGCGTAATAATGTGTTTTATAGTGTAATATATAACATTGTTACAAATAATAACATGCAAAATGTAGGTAAGCAGAGTGTTCCTTAGGTAAACTTACAAACTAGTAGTACACGTAGATGTCTTCAGTATTTCCAGTATAACAAATATTTAGCAAGCTTGTTTACAAGATTTTTAAGTGCAGAAACAAAAAAAATGTGGTGTTAAGAGTTCAGGTGTGTTTAGTCTGTCTTCCAATCATTGTCACAATTGTTGAGGATCTTCCTTCTTCTTTGATCCCTGGTTCTCTGGGGTGGATGCTTGTATAAACTGCATGTCAGAGTGCCTCAAACACTTGTATAGAAAGATGAGAAGGAAACATAACCTGTATACTTTTAAGAAGAGAATAATTCAACAAAAATCCTCAAAATCAGCGGTTCTCAAATTATTTTCTCAATGTACCCTTTAATCCTAACTAACCATAGGTTTTCTCCGAATAGTGGATTTTGGGGAATATTTTTGCCTGCCTGATTGGTGGAGCATTTTTGATATGTTGGAGGCATGTATCTGTCGAAGATCAAAATGGCATTCGGGCTGTATGTGGAAATATGGTAAACAAATAAACATTAGAATCCTACGTATATTACATTTATTGGGTGCTGTATTGGGTTCCTACATTTAGAATCTTAATAATTAGTTACAAAAGTAGAAATGTGAAACACATGTATGCCAATAAGTATATAAAAAACTTTTCATATATTTTTTCCAGTCATTGGAAAAAAGTGAAGAACAAAAATAAGTTTGTAATCAAACTTTCAAGCTCAATTTTGGAGTTTTTATTGTAAATCCTCAGAGTTTCTAGAGAAGGATGTGCCTGCACAACCTGACACTGTTTCTTGATGTCTGGCTGAGCACTTGAAACTTTCAAGCGGAGATTCGGCTCCAAATTTAGTATATTTCGGTACTTGTTTTTTAGATACACCATTTAGTATACTCAGAGGTGCAACCACAAATTTTTGTCAGGGCGGGGCAGGGGGGGGGGCGAGTACCAAGATAAACAAAACGTATCAACAAAAAATAATAATGGCATTATTACTACAACTACTACTACTATTATTATTACTAGTGGTAGTAGTAGTAGTATCAAGGACTTATTATCCTCATAAATTACGCAAAGAGGGGGTAGAAGTCTGTTCTAAATAATTTGTTTGCAACAAACTATTTGAAATATTTTTTCAACACAGTCAATTTCACATTAGCTCTGTATTTTTGAATGGCAGAAAATGAATGATAAATGCACTCCGAAATTAATTATTTTTGTACATATAACATATATAACTTTTATTTACAACATATGTTTTACACATATGCAACATGCTAACATTAATTGTGTACATATTCAAAGTTTATTCAATACATACATACAACACATATTATTTAAATACATTACATTACATTACAGAAAACAATTACATTGCGAGCAAAGTGAGCAATAAAACTTTTAGATCCAACTTTTGCAATTGAAAACAATATTGACTTAATAGGGCACAAATAATTTCACTAGATGCCATGTCATTCTAGACGCAGGCAACTGCCTCCCCACTTTTCACCACTTTTGCCCCCACTCTATGCTAAACATTATATACAAATGGAAATATACTGTCTTTGCCCCCCCCCTCCCCCCAGTTTTGGCACCTTACCCCCATTTTGGAACCCAATCACTGCCACTGCATAAGGTTACATGAATATATCTCTACTAGAGTACTGCATGTGATCAATTTCGCTCACTCGTACTCACTCATTCAAGTCACCCAACCTTGAGCGTATACATTTGTATATCATTTTAACATGACAATAATTGTACACACACATATAGGCTCTGTACAATATCCACCTTGGTTGTTTCGACCCACAATCATCCATTTCATTTTCATACATGACTGTGTATTGGTAAGATAGACTTAACTACATTGAGATGATGGCTATTTTCACTTAGGTTTCAATTAGGGCTCACTATCAGATTGATTGTTTGATTGATTTAGTTTATTTTACTTTGCGTTTTGTGCCTCTTGGCTAATTTGCGAAGATGGGGATGAGTGATGAAATGATGAAATTGATGAATGGACATTCACAAACAACCAAGCCTGAGCGGGATTCGAACCCGGGACCCTTGGCGTCGCAGCACGATGTGCTAACCACTAGGCCACAGGGTCTGGCTCACTATCAGAAATAAATTACGGTTATACATGTACTACTGGGCTTCGAGTGTATACTGCTTATTTTGCCTGGTCGAACATTATTCTCTAGAGCAAAGAAGCTCCTCTAAATTTCATATGCTATCTAGCGTCATCCATGCGAAGACAAAATAATGTAAATATCACAGTACAGCAATTATGCTTCCTAGACGTTTTCATCTCAACCCCCCCCTCCCCAACACACACACACACACACACACAAAACATGCCTTCAATCTAGATTTTTCTCCATTTCACTTTTTTTCTCCAATCCGCTCAATGATTTAGCCACAAACACTTGTAGAACGAACTACCACTCAGGTCAGTTTGACGTTTGTGCGGCAAGCAGAAGACAGAATCCCGTTCCTCCAGTGACAGTCAGTGTGTGGAAGAGAAATACAGCTGTACGTACTACTGTTGCCAACTTGGTTCTTTGGTGCAAGGTTTGTCGAAATCACGAATTGCACCAAGGAACTATCTTTTCATCTATTACCTAACCGGTTTCAGTTGTAGTTAAATCCAGCCTTGGCTTTGTAGTCTAACTCTAGTTGCTTCAGAGAAATAGTATTCCCATTTTAAGTGGGATTTAGCTCTTTTTCTGCCAATCCAGTGTGACAACACTGGCTTGTATCGGCAGGCCTGACCAGTAACTGGGCCCTTTAACAGGCATATGAATAACCTCGTAGCGCACTGTCCCAAAGTCTTCCCCCTGCTCTTCCCTTGCATTGGTGCCCTCTCCTCGTTACATCTTCAGGTTAGCGGATCCAGCCTCCCTCTTCACTTCTGTCGGCTGCAGAAAAAATGTGCTCTGCAATATACTTAGATGGCAATGCTGTTGGTTAACGTATTTAACAATGTTGTTGTTTCATTTAATAACTTTTAATTCTTCACATTTTGCCGTTACCTCTCACAAATAATCAGTCCATTCATAATCTCTAACTCTGATGATGCTAAATTAGGCCCTAAGGAAGATAAAACATTTTGTCCATAAGCATATACGAAAGGTGTTTCCTACTCTTTCCATGAACTCTGCAATGTTTCTGAAGCCTACCCTATATACTACGTTGATTTCAACTTAGAAGAAAGATATTTAAGTAATTTAATGCTCCTGATTGTCCATGTTATATGGACAGCCACTAAATAACCTTGGACAGGGGAATTACCATTCAGCAATTTTCCCATGACATGGTGTAGTGCGTGAATGCTCGTGACTGAAAGAAATATGAAGGTTCTGTTGTGTGTCTACAGTTTTGCTGTTCGGGGAAAACAAATCCTTGTTAACAGTTCAAGCTGTGTACAACGAAGTCAGACCAAGGTAAGATGTGCTCTATTTTTGGATACATCAAAATTCACAATATGAGTGTAAAGTGAAGGGCAGGCTGTGCCCATTGCCCATCTTATTGGATAGCAGTTTTATGAAGGAAGGGCTATGCCTGTCACACTTGCAGAATGTGTTTAATCAACCTATGCATACAAAAACCATCTGATAAAGTGTCTTCCAAAATAAAAAAGAATAGGTTCTTGTTCATCAAATGATTTCCAAGGTGTGCAAAATTTGCTTTCTTAGAAGCAAGTACATATAAGTCCAAAACATAATTTGCACATCTAGATTAGAAAGTAAATGCAACCATTTTTAGAATATCAAATTTCATGTACAGAGTTTTACATGGGGTGCATGTGCAGCGCAAATAAGTTGAGTTAGCAACTTTTTGTATGCAATTTAAATATGTGTTAACATTCCTAATAATGTTTCATAAAGAGATTGACATAAATTTCATTTTCAATATGACTTTCCTAATTGCAGTAATCTGATGTTATAGATTTTAGGATATTTTTTTTCTTATTTTAGCATATAAAACATTGCTTGCTTCTAGAAAAAAAATTCAGCCATATCCACCTCAAATCACCTTGTTAACATGCTTGTGACACCACTTTTCACCACTGGTTGTTAAATGCACTTATCTCATTGGAACAACAGTTTTATTCGATATAATCTTACCTCCATAAAACAAAAGCAATGATGGCCAGCAGCAAAGCAAAAGATGCGCACACTACTCCTGCTATCATTCCGGCACTCAATTCGTTTGTGTTGTATCGTTGTGTAGCAGACTGAATCTTGTCACAGTGAGGTTGTATCAATACTTTTCGAGACTCTGATTCTTGGCCTTGTATTATTTGGTTTTCATTGAAAAGACTTCTTGATGCTCCACGAACTTTTATTTCATACATCATATTTGTTGTCAAGTTGGTAATGGACATCTGTAAGAAAATGCAACATTTATAAAAAATAATATAACTTTAGAATTGTAATCTATTGGAGAACAAATTGAATGGAATGATTTGAACATTTATTATATTTCTATCAGAGCAAGTAAAACTATAAAAATGTATTTTATTAGCATAAGTGAATTATTTTCCAGTTTGTAAGTGCTCAAAATGCATAACTTTGTATTCATCTGTAAATAGATGTGCTATGCCCCAACTGCTGAAAGGGCCTATCCTTCTTTTTACCCAGTAAAAATTCAGTTTTCATATTAAACATGCTTGAGCACATTCAAATGTCTTCACTGGAAATTTTGTGTCACAGCCAAGGATGAAATTTCAAAAATTTGAAATTATCATAATTTTTCCAATGAGATATTTCTATAAATGTTTCCTCTTTCTGCAAACAATCTCTAAATGTACAGTTCCTTTTACTAACATGTATAGGGATTGAGTACAGAGGTAGAATCCCACTCAAGTTGTCCATGGAATGTTTGCTGCATTATTAGTAGATCAATACACTATCAGTTGGTAGTATCTATAAATTCCATATTATTATGTACGAGGGTGAATCAAATATGAACAAGCCTTGTGCGGAAAAAAATATTTATTGAACGAAACAGAGACATTGCCACATTCTATTTTTCTACATAGTCTCCGCCCTTAGTGATACATTTTCCCCAACATTGTGGTAGGTTCTTGATGCCGTTCTCATAGAATGAAGCTGGGCGGGTAACCAACCAGTTGCGCACAAAGGTTTCCACCTGATCGTTGGTCGCAAATCACTCGCCCCCAAGTGAGGGGTCCGAACAGGTGAAAATCACATGGTGAAAGGTCTGGGCTCTACGGTGGATGCGGAAGTGGTTCCCAGTGCATTTCCACCAGTTTCTGCTGCGTAACACCTACTGTATGGGGTCTGGCGTTGTCGTGGAGGAATAAGACCTGGCGGATGGGACAGCCTCGTCGTTTGCATCGATACTGCACCTTAACTTGATCCAGGAGGCCGCAGTAGTAGGGTGCGTTGATGGTCCGACGTTCGTGTAAGAAATCCACCAGTAGAACCCCCTCCAGTCCCAAAACACCGTGGCCAACACCTTCCCCGCAGACAACCGAACTTTGGCCTTCACGGGGTTTCCTTCGCCTTTCCTCCTCCACTCCATGCTGGCACGCTTGGATGCTGGGGTGTAATGATGCACCCATGTCTCACCACAGGTAACGATGCGATGCAAAAACGCTTCCCCTTCCACGTCAAAACGAGTGTGAAGCTGGCGAGCAGTGCGAACTCGGTCATCTTTTTGCGCAACATTCAGCAGCTTGGGAACCCACCGAGCTGTGATTTTGCGGAAGCCCAAGTGCTTTGTGATGATTGATTGGACACTTCCATAGCTCACACAAAGTTCTGCTGCAATTTGCTTCACAGTGACTCCGCGATCCTGTTTGACAAGCTCACGAACACAAGTCATGTTCTCATTCGTCATACTCGTGCGAGGACAACGGGGGTGCACTTCATTTGCAACACGTTCACGGCCTTGCTGGAATTCCTTACACCACACCTTCACTCTTGCCCACGAGAGGGTACCATTCCCAAACTGGGCCTGCAGTCTCCAGTAAATTTCGGCCAGTTTGACGTTTTCCTGGGTGAGGAACTTTATGATTATGCGTTGCGCAACAGACACTGGCACACTCTGCTCACTCATCGTGAGAGCTACTAAATGAAGCATGCGACATACCGGCTGTTCTGGTTCCTGATTCTGGTTCAAAATACCAGATATATATTTTTCAGAGTAAAAACAAGTGTATTAATATTTTTGACCTCTAAAATTCACTCAAACAGGGGGATGTGTACTGCATATAAACGGTACAAACAAATCTTGCATGGAACAATTAAGTGATTATGTATAACCAAGGCTTTATCACAAAAAGATATTGCAATCTTTCATTACATGGCAAATTGAATTTTTTAGCCAGCTTTTACAATGGCGTTGCAACCTATGTGCTACTTGCAAATGTGCAGCATGCTATTCACCTTAAAGCCTGCAAAAAAAAAATTAAGAATATTCAACACCAGAGTCCTGTAATATTTGCCACCCCAGCATGAATATCACACTTGCTTTCTAAGTGTTATAAAGTGAGGAGCATATGCTTCTGGTCATAAAATATCATACTACTTGAAGCTGAGAGCTGCCATACCCTTGTGATGTAAATTAGCATCTGCCTGACTGGAAAGCTTTAAAAGGTGATTGTTGATTCCTCCTTTATTCTTAACGAAATTGCATTCATCTTGGTACCTAGACATAGCCTAGCCACAACCTACTTCAAATTCCACTGTTTAGCCACTAGACTGATCAGAAATCCAATCAATTTTATTGAAAGTTAAAGGTGATGAACACAGTGTTCTCAAAATTATATATTTTGCACTATGTATTGATTTTAGCTATTATCTTGCAGATGACTTCTTTCGTAACTTAAAGTCATGTTATGCGATGAAGTAATTGGGTATTCAAGTTAACCAACCAAATAAATTTGTTTCCTTTTTTCTGAGGATTTTGATTGATTGATTCATTGAGTTTGTGTTTTAAGTCCACTTTATGCACAGTAAGGCTAATCAGGACTGGACATACAGTTTAAAGTGGAATCCAAACCACTATGTGCTTCCACTGTGTATCGAACCCGGGACTCCTTGATTACAAGGCGACAATGCTACCACTATGCCATGGGGGATGGGGGGGGGGGGGCTGCTGAGGATCTTGTATTGTACTATACAGGTAGAGGAAATGGTGGAATATACTATCCATATCTACATATCTAGATCAGATCTGATGCAGGAGTTATCCTTTATTGCCAAACCAAATTAGGTTGTACCAGATACAGAACAGAACTTTATATTCATCTGTAAATAGATGTGCTATGCCCCAACTGCTGAAAGGGCCTCCCAATGGTGTAGTGGTAATGTTGCCACCTTGTAATCAAGAGATCATGGGTCTGATACCCCACGGAGGCAGATAATGTTTCAGATCTCACTTTAAACTGTAGGTTCAGCCCTGATTAGCCTATCCGTGCATATACTGGACTTGAGAACAAGCTCAAACCAACTGCTGAACTATAGAACCAATTTTATCCTAAATATCCAATAAATTTTCTAAAAATATAATGTTCCATTGTGTGGAGAAACTAATTTAAGTGAGGAACTTTGCTCTCATACTATTCCAATAGTACCAAGAATTGCGGTCATCAAAATATTCACAGTATTCCAAATCCAGATGACTGCACCAGTTGGCATTTGTTTATTCAAGATAATTAAAAATATAGTACAAGTATTACTGTAGAAACTAAGAATATATTTACGAGGGCCATCCGGAAAGTAGTACCCGCTTGCGCCGTGTGGAGCGTTAGTGACATGAGTAGCCACCGCTCAAGGCCAAACGACTTCAGCTGACTGTCTGTTCAGTGTGTGCGAAGTTTCGTAGTGCTGTCATTGTAGTTATTGTTTCTGTGTGTGTTTACAATGTTTCAAAAAAATTGAAGTTAGGGCTGTGATCAGATTTCTCAACACCAGGAATGTGCAACCATGTGATATTCACAGTCAATTAAAGGAGGTTTATGGAGACAATGTTATTGATGAGTTGTCCGTTTGGTGCTGGTGTCGAAACTTTAACTTGGGGAGGGAGAACGTCCATGATGACGAACGTTCCGGGAGACAGTCTGTCATTACGGATGAACTGCTGAGTGCAGTTGACGAACTCATCAAGTACAATCGGCTCGTCACACTGGATGAAATCAGTGAACAGTTCCCAGATGTTTCACAAATAATTCTTCATGAAATTGATTCAGATTTTCATCTCTTCACAAAACTAAAGGACGTTTTCATCTCTTCACAAAACTAAAGGACGTTTTGGGAGGAAAGACATTCTGAAAGAAGACTACTTTTCTCAATGGACTGGCGGCAGAGGAATAGAAGCTGAGTTACAAAACCTCATCACACGTTATGACAAATGCTTAAATGTACATGGTGACTATGTAGAGAAGTAGTTTAAAGTTTGTTGTTAACAATTACAAAGTTTTTTCAAAAAAATATTTGTTAGTTTTTTTCAAAATTCTAGAACTGGTACTACTTTCCAGATGGCCCTCATAAATAAATGTACTTACCTCCATGTCTAGCTACATGAACTCAGAGAGCTTATATCTTCTCAATAAAAACTTTTTGAGATCAAATTACAATGTCACCCATCCCATAATACACTTATCTTTCAGAAGTTTCCAATTTATGCATATCTTTTCCTTAAATAATCTTGAACCAGATAATTTTCAAGTAGTTTTTATCGAACTACTTCAACTAGATATTCCTTCAGAATTTGTAAAACGATCTTTGATACCCCTGAGAAAAAATACAGCAAGACAAAGAAAAAGAAAGGAATCCTACACCTACATTAAGTGTTGACTTCTCACTTCCAATTTTGCATAAGAAGTGTTTCCAGTTTTTACCACTTCATTCTGTCTGCTTCCCTTTGTGCAAACACACTGAAATTAGCTGTCATGGTGGGTTATTTCAAATACTTTAAAATTAAAGCACTGGAACTTCTTAGACTTCACATTGGAAACTTATTCCTTTCCTCATACAATCAAAAATCTGCATCCAATTTGTGCATCAGATTTGACAACAACCCTTTGAAAAGATAAACATTTCTGTTCAATTGTATACTGCTCACTTTCCTGACTGAAAGCATTATTATAATATCAGAGCATGCACAGATTCAGTTCAAGTTTCTCTTCTAGAAGAGCAGCTGACTGCCATCCATGCGGGAAACTTAGGTTTGATTCCAGGGTAAGTGATCTCAGGTGAGAATTTTTCAGACCATGGAAGGCAGCTTTGGGTTCAGCCAACCTCTCAAAAATGGGTACCTAAGGCAACCAGAGCATGGTGCTGATCGCGTATATGACTAACAGATTATACCCACAAATGGTTGGCTGAACTTTCCAGTAAACAAATTAATTATTACATAGTTTAAGTAACCACTTTTGAACTTATACTTACTGTTTCTTCATCCTTATCCTTTGTTGTTTGAACAATTATTTCCTCAAACTCATACGATTCTTCGCTACGGTAGGCTACATAATAAAAATCAATAGAATTATAAAATTCTGCAGGTCGCTGCCAATGAACATATAGTGAGTCATGGGAATAACAAGTTAGATTCAGGATTCGAGGTGCACTTGGTCCACTAATATCAGTCTTTCGTTTAATGGGATCAGATGGCTCTCCCTCATTTTTACGTGTAAAAGCTTTCAACCATATCTTGTACTCTGTATGTGGCTCTGAAAGAAATCAAATATGAAGCTATCAGAAAATTCTTATAAATTTAAAAATAACAATACAACAACACCAAGTTTGATGAAAGGCAACAAACAACAACACTAAGAATTTTCTAGAATATGGGAAAGTTGTACTATCAAAGAATGAATTAAACAGAATGATAAAATGTATCTACTCAAAGAATGTGCAAAAAAACATTGCAGAATTTCGAGAACAAGTATGAGGTAAATCAAATTCACCTCTGATGTTCCCAGATTTGAGTTCTGGAATAGGTTGGTATTTCTTTGTGAGTGTCCTCTCATCAATTTCACATCATCAGCATTCATCCTCATTGTCATGATTAACGAGAAAAGCTATGCTAAATAAGACAAATATTTAAAAAAAATGCTTTCACTTTCAGTAGCAATAATTACAAATATATCTAATTATAAGCTTAAATTATGTATCTAAGTGAATCAGGAAAATTTATCTCAGTTGTTTCTAATTTTTAATTATTTTTTCCTTTTTTATAATTTCTTAACAAGTTTGTTATCACAATTAAGGTATTAAGGTATGTTGCAGATTGCATATAAAATCAAATAGCTCTGACAATTTGGAAAAAAAATATCTGGAGATCACTAGTAATGGATAACAATTTTTTTTTTTAGTTTTTTATGGTACTTACTTAAGTTAGTTAAGACAAAGTCCATGCGTGGTAAAGTTTGTCGTATCGTTTTGACATCAGTGTAGTTCGAGTGCATGTAATATAATCTGTATCCAGCTATTGCCCCATTTGGTTGTTCAGGTTCAGACCATGCTAGATCTAGCATAGTAGATGTTACTCGAAGAACTGTCACATTGACTGGCTTGCTGGGCACTAGGAAAATGAAATATGTTTGTTAATACCTAAGTATACAAACATACAACATACAAACATGTGAATTGAAGAAATATGACAATAGAAAATAACAAAGTAGCAAATTCATAAGACATTAATTAGTTTGTAACCAAATTACATTACACGTTAGTCTATCTTCCTAGTTACAGTGCTACATAGGTCATAGCACTCTTTTCATACCAACACTTTCAAAGTTAAAATAATCTAATTTTAAGAAATAACTATCACGCACTCTCTCCCACACACAGACACACAGAAGCCAGCATATCTACAGACTACAAAGCATAGCATCTCATTCCCAACAGCATGCCTAAGATACAAATGCAAGTTCAAACAAAATGTGTGCACTCACATACAGACACAAACACACACACGTTCAAATAATAATTCTATTGTGCATATGAATATACTCAAAAGTATACAACATTTTATAGAAAACTATATTAACTCAATAATAGGTATCTGAATGGAGCAATAACACTTATTTAAAAACCAAGATTACATTTTGCAGGTAATGTCTACATTATGACAACCTCTTAGGATGCCAGTTTAAAACTATGTAAAGCTGAGCTCCTGGTTAAAGGTAGTGCTCTTGCATTTGTTGAAAAACTCTCCAGAGTCTGCTCCCTGGTGAGAGCTCTCTCCATAATTTCAGTGTTGAACTATCATGGTGTGCTACTTGAAAACAATAGTAGCAGACTACCATCTTGATAGCCAAGCAGAAAGCAGCTGCGATTGGCAGTGGATTTAGGGATAAAATTCGACCAATTCGACCTAACATTTCAGTGTGACATACATGCACTTTTGTTTCCTGAAGTAAGCAAGTAAAATGTATATCTTCTATACTTCTTACACACATACACACACACTAAATACATTCATATTCTCTAAATTTTGGTAAGGGAGAACTTTAAAAGTATTCTGACGGTGTTATAACTTCATTCAGATTCCATACCTTATATATCTACCACAAATAGTGATATTTTCTGAGTGAGAGATGTACATAAAAAATTCAGGATGTTCAAACACTATAGACATTTAAGAGAACAATGAAAACACACTCATAGCTGAATACCATTTCAGTTATTTGTACACCAATGTGATATGTTCTAAGAATTGACAAAACCCTAAGTATCTTTGTTCAATAATTGGTAAGAATATAAATAATTCAATAAAAAAACTAAAATCATCATAGAAGGTTACAAAATAGCATTCAATTAAAATAAAAACCTTCATTTTAAGAAAAATATAAAATGTAATCCTGCACATAATGTATATCTAATTAGACAGTTCAATAAAATAAATTTCAATTGAAATCGTTGCAATTTTATAAAGTAATGATAAAACAGTTGTCAAAAATACAGCAGACTTTCTTATTTACTTTATAAAAATAAATTTTATTAGCATATATAAATGAATGATCCTCCTGGTATTAAACCAATGCCATACATTTAAAACAAATAATTCTAAGAATCCTGAAATAATGTTTTAGTAAAAAAAAAAATTTAAAAAAATCCTACCAGCATCAGATCTCAACATTAAAGAAAAATCAAGAAAGACTATATACTTTCTTCCAGAAATGAATGAATGAAACGCCTACATTTTGTGGAGCTTTGAGGAACAAAGCCTGCCAAGCGTTTTCACTTTAGGTAAATGCATTATATCGCAGCTCCTTATACCATCCACAATTTTATCTGGCTTCCTACACTGGAGTTTACACTAGTGTCAGATGTCCAAGTGACACTACATCATCTTCACAAAGGTGGAGGTATTAACCATAGGGAATGCAGGAATCCATTTAGAGATAGATGTTACTGGAAAACTCCAGCAGGAATAAAAGTAAATGTGCAAATAATGCCATTGCTGGTAAAGACTGTAAAATTCTATTTATCAGAAGAATGCCATAGGTAAAAATTTCTGTTTATATAACAAGGCCAGTGAAACGTTAAGTAAAATATTATAATAAATACATATATAAGAAAATACCATAAAGTATTCCACAACCCCATAAATTCCTTACAAAGAAAGAATCAACTCACATTTCATTTTTCAAAATTTAAAACCACATTTGTTACTTTTGGATATGACGTTTATTTCTTCGATTTTTCTTCTTTCAATTTATTAACAATGGCCTTTGAGAAGGAACAAATTATAAATGGTTTTGTGAAAACCTTTAATATGAGAATAAAACTACTTCCTTCAAAATAAAATAGTGAAAAAAGTTTAGAAATTTCCTAAGTTCAGCATTGGACTGGTAAATGCCGTTTCTTATGGAATCATTAAAACATCACTTAAAATCATTATAATTTATATTATTTTAGGTGATGGTAAAAATCGGGACAACGATGCAAGGTTGTTCTGCAGGATAGGGCGCAAGTTAGAATTTCGACATGTTTTTCAACGGCAATTTACTCCTGAATGTACACGCAATTTGGTCGGTCGTGTGCCAATTTGGGCCACTGAATTTAACACATATATAAAGAAACACCAATATGCTTTGTATTCATCCAAACAATGCTCAAACTATTTCTGAAAATATTTTTGTTAATGTTGTGACATGCAACATCATACTACAGCCTCACAACCATCGTAGGCGGTCCATCCTGGTGAGCAGTTGGCTTAAAACTTATAGAAAGCCTGTCGAATGCCGGCGGTTCAAGCCCTCTTTATCTAAATGCTAGACGCTGACTACTGTAAATCACATGTTTTTTAAAATATATATTTTCATGAATATTTCGTCATGTGTGTGTCACATTCGTTTGTCTCATGACGTCAAATCTAAGAAAATTTTTAAACATTTAATTTCTGTCAGTATCTACCAACAAGAATACACTCAGAATCGGTTAGTTCAATCGATAGAGATTTCTAGGTTTAATACTTCCTTTTTTGTCGGAACTTTTATAATTATGAAATTCAATTTACACGAGGTGAGTAAAGGGAGAGGGTGGATGGGGTGATCCCATGTCAATTAATACTCAATTATAGTAGAGTTTAGCGTTAGTCATTTATGAATGTTGTTTTCAATTGCACTTCCGTCCGAATTAAAAAATAAAAAATACCCGGCGGATATGATTCCTGCCTCCAAAACTTTGTTTAGCAGTTCCAGCGAGACTTTTCCAAATTTCCTTGCTGAAGAGTTATCCGAGGCTTCCACAAAAGTATTAAAATAACAACAACTCCCTATCAACTATTAAATTACCAGCAATCCGCTTAGGCACCTCCACTTGAAGAAAATGTTTGTCCGATTCCATTCAGTCTGTCAGAGAACTTACGTGCCATATAAAGTTTTGGAAGTCAATGCAGAGTTGCTGATAGGGAAAGCAAGGCGCCAATATCTTGAAAAATTGGAAATACAGACAAATTCTACACTGAAAGCAACATGGTTTTATATATATGTATAAAAAACAAAGTTTCACCTAGAACCAGAGACAAAATTTGACACCACAGAATGTCGGGTTATGAGGGTTCTGAAAATACCCAAATTACATTGTTCCACGTAGTACACCCTGGTCTGCATCCTGTAGACTAACGAGGCTCTGGTGTGCGGACTCGCAGCCAGTATACATCTCTGTGGGGCTTGTCTTGTGTCCTGTTCACGTGTGATTGTCCTTTCACTAATTTAATCTTATCACCATTCATTCTTATCTTCGCGATTAGCCAAAAATGACTTTTTTTTCTTTTTTTGCTACTTGAGGCCTTCTTTCGGCGCTACGAGAGCTTGAAAAACATCATTGTTGTCACTGATATTTATTTTTTCTGTCAGATAACGTGTCAAATGATATCATGCCAGCAGAACTTCGGTTCAGTTCATGATATGTTGAACAGTACTTAAAAGGCAGTAAAAGAGGCGAAGATATAGTACAAGCAATGCAAGCACTGCTTGCATAATTCGAATATCATTTAATGTACTTAATGTTCTAACCGTATTTAGTTTCCATCGCACTCGATTTCGCGAAAAAATGCGACCGCAAACTCCCCCAGCAGCTCTGTAGCAAGCACCAGCCTCAATGCTTGCAGCCGTTCTGCGGGAAAATAAGGCCTCCGAAGGAGTCACATGGCGAAGCGTGAATTCTGGTGGAACCCGTCCACAAAGCTTCTACAAAAAGCTGTGCTTTCCGAGCTTGCGTGATTCCCGAAAATAGCCGAGTTCAACCGAAAGCAGAAGGATTCATCTATGGGTACGTTGCCAGCAAAGACTAGTAACGAATATTTGTCTTCATGAACACGTAAACAAGATCGCAAATATAATAATAATTGTTAGTCATAAAATAACTAAAAGAAGTTATTATCACTGTTCTAAATTCCATATATATCATATTATATTACAAATTATTTTAGATTTCGCGAAATGTAAAACGCGTAAAAAAAAGTTGACATTGGGAGTTGGGGCAGTGGAATTTCTGCACCCCCGTGAAGAGTTTTCTCAGGGAGGGAGGGAAGATTGGACGGACCTTGGTCCTGCACCCTGCTTCCTGGTCGGTCCTGCTCAAATTACGCCAGAAGTGTTGACCGCTACCAGTGTTTGCAACTGCCAAATTATTTACGCAGTAATTCAAGTGAGCTCTTTCACAAATTTTACAATCAATAAATTAACTGCTTTTGAATAAAACTTGGGGTGAAAATAAAGCTATCTGAGAAAGAACTATCTACTGACATTTGTACATGGCATAGAAGTAAATCGTATACATTCTGCATATTATGAGCACAAGAATATGTTTTAATGATTGATTGATTGATTTGTTGTTTTAAGTCCACTCTATGCACAGTAAGGCTAATCGGGACTGGACCTACAGTTTAAAATGGGATCTGAAACACTTGTGCCTCCACCGGGTATCGAACCCGGAACCCCTTGATTACAAGGCGACGACACTACCACTGCGCCATCGGGGAGGCCCGAATATGTTTCAAGTTCTATTATTATGACGCAAGTGGTGTTCCCAGGGTCTTTTTACGGTCCCCATTTTGTCATCTTTTCCTTCCTTTGACATTTTTTCTTAGATATACTGGGCCAAAAGGGGGTTATGTCTACCATCCACCCCCCCCCCTTCGCCCCGGGCACGCCATTGAATGACACTTTATTACTTAAATATTAATGTACATACTCGTTCTGCTGAAATGATTCTGATTCCTCCGCGTAATGTTTATCTCCAAACTGATATATCTTTCCTTTGTGACGGGTATCACTTTCTGTTGTTTCAGAGATTTTCAAAGTGATCTTGTGTAGATGCTTGCATTTGCAGTTGTGGAAAGCGCGTGGGATAGTGTGAGTGTTTGTTGCTTCGTGTTTTGTGCTGTGAATTTATCGGAATGAACGCGTATTTAGGAACGGTTGATGTGAAGTGCGGGTGTATTATTGAGCAATTGAAAATTGCTTCGTTTAAGTGTTAAAATGAAAATCGTGGAAGGGGGTCGACCAACACCAAGAGTTTGAAATTTATTGTGGTGAGTACATCGTCTATGCATGTGTTTCTTTGCTTTGAAATGAATTTTTTATTGTTTGTGTTTAACTTTTTATTTAGTGTTTAAGTTACTCCAATGCGGTTTTTAGGGTGCCCAAAAATACTAAATTACATCATGCAGCGTAAAATAAACAAATGACTCCCATTTTTTTTATCTAAATCGGTTTGGTCACCGTTTGACCATATTAAATAATAATGAACAAATAAAGGTACTAATAAGTAAGTAAGAAATTCCGTCTCCCTTTAGTCGTATGCGGAAAGTTCGCATATGCAAAACGTTTAATATCATATGAATAACGTTACCTGGATTTTTTAAAAAAAAGTAAATGTGACGTTTGCGGATCATATGGTTTATTTTTAGTACAGTCACTTTATTACGATATTTTGACAAATCCAGCGACTGGGTAAATGAGGCTATAAACCTTGAATCTTTCCCCTCGGCATGTCGTTGTACTACATGTTTTGTTGTACTGAAACATTGCTTGCCTCCTTCGTAAGACTACGCTTCGCTACTGAGTAAAAGTATTACGAAAAGACCTTTCCGACTTTTCAAAAATATATCCTTTTGGCCCCCCAACCCCCTTTTTTAGCATTTCAGAATCCTTATTCAAGTTCTCTACACGTGTATCTATTGCGGCAGGCGCCTCAAAGCACGAGGCCCTGTGCTGTGGCACGCGTCGCATGACTCTCAACTGTGACCCAGGATCAGAGCGCGGTACGCACACATCAAAGACTTGTTTCAGCGACCAACTGCTGTTTGTTTTTGCTCTCCGAGACGCGACATGCTCACAGTGGTGATTGTCGCTGTTCCACAATTAAATAATAGGCATATATATATATTTTTTAAGCTTTCGTACATTTCTACACAGAGAATGCTATTTGTTCCGCATAATCAAATAATAGTTTCTCGTGACCAAATATTTATTTAAATGGACGACAATGTTCACCAGAAAGAAGTTCGTGTAGTGATCGTGCACATTTGCTTAGAGTTACCAAAAATTTTAACCAAACGTGCTTTTTAATTCAAACAAATCCGTTTTTCTTTCTGTGCAATATCAATTCTGACTTCACTATTTGATTACTATATGTTCACTGCGTTGCCCATAAAATTTGTCAGGTAAGGGACATAAAAGGTATAATCGATTTCTTTTGATAATTTCCATGTATTTACAACACGCGTTTCTAAAACTGTTGCGGGGTGTTAGCAGTGACATAAGACCAGTGGTGGCTATTAGGGGGGGGAGGACAGTTGCCTCCCCTTTTGCCACCGCACTATGCTAAACCTTATCTACCAAGGGCAAGTAAACACCCCTCCCCCACCCAGTTTTGCCACGCAATCGCCGCCACTGGGTGAGACACTTGGTTCTAACCCCTCCAGAAATATAGTTCTTGTAGAATTCATATCAAGGGGTCCAGGGTCCGATCCCCGGTGGAGGCACATTGAACGGCGGTTCGGATCCAATTTAATTTGTTACAGATTAACCTATCTGGACATAAAGTGGACTTAAAAAAAACTCCAAAGTTCAAGGGAAAGACTTGCTTAGGTTACTCTGCTCGGATTTTATCTCTGCTCTCACTATCTTCATCGCATTGTTTTTTTCTTTTCATATCGACTTCAGCAATCACGAGCCCTTATATGGAGAAAATAATGCAAACCAGCACAGACGCTAATGATGCAGGCGTGTCGGAGAGGCAGGTGCTCTTCTCCCCGATCCTTTCTGTCACCTGCCAGCCGGCGCTTCAAGCTGGGGAGCGACAGAGGCAGCCAGCTTTCCAGGGCTTAGATTCCTCTTGACCTTGGAGGTGAATGCAAGTTGAGTGCGCCGGAAAGAGTTGTTCCTTCCACCAGCCCAAGCCAACTCGATAGCGAGGCGCACGATCTGCTGAGGACGCGCAACTTGAGTTATCAAAGGGATATTCGGTCGCCAATTGCATAAAATACTACGCTCATGTCTTGGTCCAACATAAAATGCAAGTGTCTATTGTGGGATCAGCAAACATTGCCAAGGTCACGCAAACACTGTACACACAAGAGCCATGGTCTCTCTCTGAAAACATATTTACACAGCATGTATGCTTGTGTTAGAAGGTTCCTGCTTCCTCAAAGCTATCTACATAAGCTTAATTAACATCAAAACTAATCGGTCATGGTAGTATTGTGTGTAGAACTTTGGTTGGGATTAGGGTTACATACAATCGCAGGAGTGAACATGAAGTAAACAAGTGTTGTAGATTGTCTGCTGGTTTATTATACGTTGCGTATTACCATCAGGCTAACCGTGTTCGGGAAGACTAACAGGACGGTGGAAGAAAAAAAGGATGTGGGAATAAATGTCCAGCATTTGCATGCAGTGGCTGAGGAAAAAAAGAGTGCATGACCAGGTGCTGGACTTGATCCCACGACTTCTCGCTTTGTAGGTTCAAAGCACCAAGTTCAAATTCGACCCCATATACGTTTGTGACATTTTTACATTTGTATTGTAACGTGAGTTTAAAGCGTGTTACTTCATATCGCAACGTTCACATCTATTGTAATTAAAAAGTTATCGGTAAAAGTAAATAACTTTAAATGATCCAAACATTAACTTACTATACATCTCATCTGCTTACCACGAATATAAATAGTATCGAATTATTGTTATTTATTTAGTTTATTTTACTTCGCGTTTTGTGCCTCTTGACTAATTTGCGAAGATGGGGACGACTGATGACATTGATGAATGGACATTCACAAACAACCAAGCCCGAGCGGGATTCGAACCCGGGATCCTTGGCGTCGCAGCGCGATGTGATGACCACTCGGCCACAGGGTCCGGCTCCTAGTATTGAAAACGACAGCATCTCACTTAGGCCAATTTATTCTTCCACTCATCCTGAAGTAGCCCATGTGCTACTAGTTACGTTTGAGGTCTGTGCAAAAAAGTTTTCGATTTACAAATGTTAGAACAGGTGAATGTATTTTATGTCTCTTCTCTACTTCCTTAAGTCAATAGCAACAATTGAAACATGTTAGAACAGGTGAATGTATTTTATGTCTCTTCTCTACTTCCTTAAGTCAATAGCAACAATTGAAACAGACTACAAAATTATCATAATTAAACAACCGTGACTGCGTTCTACACGCTTTTGTCTGTTTTCTTGCATCGTTAAGATTACATTTCTTGCTTTAGTCGCACATTCCTCTTGCCATATAGGAATGCTATAGGATTCGTTAAAAAGGATCGCAAATGCTTTGTCATTCGCAGCAACAACGCTTGATTTCGGGGGGAGATGCATTCTTCAACAAGCACATACTGTGTTCTACTTTCTATCTTGCCACAAAAAAAAAGTCTCGAAGAGGAAATTGTCTCGGTGAGAAGTGCAGAAGCAAAAATCGCGAAGTAGAGTAGGGTCGTTAAAAAAAAGGCATCGAGTTTGTTGTTTTCAGTTTTAAGTCAATTTTATGCACAGATAGGTTAATTTGGACTGGACCTACAGTTTAATGTGGAATCCGAAACACCATGTGCCTTCACCGGGTATCGAACCGGGAGCCCCTTGATTACAAGGCGACGACTTTACCACTATCCCAAAGGGGAGGCTCTGAAAACGCCACAGAGAATCAGTTAATGTTCTTCTACTCTGGCCACATGTTACTTCCTTAAAAACACAGCATGACGTCCTCGGTGACTCGAATGTAATCGATTAACGTCATCTGACGGTCACGAAGGAGGAAAGTCCGATTTTAATCTTTTGATCCTCAGAAGAATGAGAAATGACACGAAAAGTTTCTCTCACAAAATTGGCGCGACTGGATCGTGGCAACTTCTCGTATACTGTATCCACAAAGCAGGCACGTATCTAGAAATACATTTCGGGGAAGGGGGGGGGGGTCCGACCAAGTGTCTCAATATTAATAATGGAATATTTATGTTTAATTAAATTTAAATAATATAAATTATGTAAATTAATTAATATTGTATTATTATTACATGAATTGGTAAAAAGACGTTAACAGAATACAAGAGCTCATTTTCTATCTTAGATATATTTAAGATCGCCAAAATTTGGCCTGGCAAGGAATTTAATGTAAAACAGATAAAGGATTTAATATTTATGGAATGACAAAAAAGGAGTTAGATCCATTTGACGAAAAGTAAACTTCCTGGTTAATATTTTATGTATATTATCATAAGTAGTATCGTGCATAAATCTTTGGAACTGTCCTTCAAAGCCGTATGAGCCAAATTCCTTGCCTTCTTCCAGTAAGTTCAGCGGAAATAAATAACCATCGATTATATAACAAATGGTAAACAATTATATTTTGATTATTTAATTCTAGAACTTGGTAAGTCTTTCGGGGGGGGGGGGGGTCCGGACGTCTTGGAAAGAAATATTTTGGTATCAAATGTTTTCCAGTGTGACTTCAGGTTCCAAGAGTGCGTACGCATTATTCATGATTGTATCATAGTATTATTTTGGAGGTGAAGATAGAGGGTTACGACACGGACAAACTTCCAACGGCACGTGGACGACTTATCGAGAGGGACATTTTTTCTTAATACCGTTTGGCTCCTTGAAGCCTTTTCGAGGCTATGAACTCTTGGACACGAGTTTGTTTCTTTATCCTTTAAATATACAAGCACTCAAATTCACGGGTGTTACCAACATTGTTTTTCTATCACACTATTCTCCATCCACTGCAACGACGAAGTTAATGTAAACAAAACCACGTGACTTCCCTTCGTATGTATTTGTTCTGGTATCATTTTACTCACGAATTAGCTGTACAATTCATAAAATAATGTCCCACAACTTCAACTCGAAACCTTCTTTGAAGGTACTCAATCAAATGCCAGCAGTGCATTTTACTGACTGACGAGGCTCTGGCACCTGAACGCATGGCCAGGATAATCCTCCGTGAGGCTTGTGTTGCATCGTCCATGTGTGTTTGTTGATTGATTGGTTCGATGTTTTAAGTCCACTTTATGCACAGTAAGGCTAATAGGGACTGGACCTAGAGCTTAAAGTGGGATCCGAACTAGTATATGTCTCCACCGAGTATCGAACCCGGGACCCCTTGATTACAAGGCAACGACGCTACCACTGCGCAATCGGGAAGGCCCTGTGTGTGTTTGTGTTTGTCGTAAAATTATTTTTAGGAACACTGCGCCAAAGGGGAGGTTACAACCCCCACCAATACCCCTTGGGTACGCCACTGGTGTTTAGGGAGCGTTTCGATCTTCCGAGAATTTGTAAATCAGAACTCTCATTTTACTCCTTTTAGAGTGTGTTTCTCCTCTCCACTGAGATGAGAATGCCTCAAGCTGAACACCAGCAGAAGTCCTTGATGTTCTCTGCATCCTGAAAACGTTTGTCGGTGTTGAATGGCGACACCCTGTATCATGAAAGTACTGAAATTAGCTGATCGATAAACTATTGGTTCTTTATTGGAATAGGTCAAAATACAGATCAATATAAATACAACCATGCGTGCATCCAGAAATTTTAATGAGGTGGGTCGACTGCTGAAAAAACGTTTTTGTGTATATGTGGATAGGAATATCGTATCGTACCCAAGGTATTGGGTAAGAGGTATAAAGTCTTAGCATAGCAGGTAGCAGAGATAGGAATGCTGAATAAGTAATCAGACAAAGGTCGGGTGATCGACTTGGAAGGCGTATGTGGCATGAGTGTTGGAATTGTCAGGAGGTGTGATCAGTTGGCGAGAATACGAGAGAGAGAGTAAGGTCTGCGGATTGTGAGAGAAAAGCAAAGTGGAGAACGATTGTTGGACGATGGTGTGTGATTGAATCGATGTCTGACAGGGAGGTCAGACAAGTGACATTTGAGAGGACAAGTGTAGGAACAATCTTCATCTATTTGTAAGGCAAGTAATATCCTTTTCTAAACCAATCCATATCGGTTCAGTCATGGAGAGTATAAAAGCAAAGGTATTGCCCTATTTTCTTCATTGCCTAAAAGGTGAGGGTTATGACCCCAACATCCTTTTGGGTGATATGAATACAATATTCTTGACATATTGCCAGGTAAACATCATGTAAATAATATGAGGGGAAAACGGCCTTTCTGTAGGTGCCCACAGCCTCAATGTTTCAAAGACCGATTCTAATTAATTACCCTGTGTCTGTTCTGAGGAACCGCCAAGTTTCTTGCTTTCTCCGCCGAAAAGAAACGAAATGTTCTTGCAATGGAGGAGAGTGAAAGCACTAATGTTGTGAACCTGAGGGTATAACCCATTTGGAAAGATTGCCGATATGTGCGTATGCAAATGCACAAATGTGTGGGCATACTTGTTGAGGGCGAGGTGAATCCGGTTCTAGTGTCAGACTATCTTTGATGCTGGTCAGAGTAACATGGTTTCTTTATCCTAGTCAGCTGTACATAATGAAATGGCCACACGAGCAACTTGTATACCTGCTGCTGCATTTTTTGACAACGCGTGAGATTTCCTTCCTGATTTCCGAAACTGTATGTGGCACACGCATACTATACCGTAAGAGAACAAGCATTTTGGTCAAGGGTATAGATGCTTTTAAAACGACAACACATGCGCAGTACTGATAAACTGCATAATTTAAAGTCATTTTGTCGTACATGAACATTATCTAATTAAAACTAATGACTTCAACAAGGATATAAAACATAATGTTTCCTGCAGTGTGCGTAATCTTAGAACTAATTTCCAGAATATGTACAGTGTTTTTATTTTCTTGTGCTTTTATTGTACTGGATTAAATACTAGAAATACAATGAGATGTCAGTACATTTATCCATATAAACACATGAGAAACAAATACATAACCATTAAGAATTCAGCCTGGGTACATGATATAACATGAAGCATGTGTATACTATGTTGCTGAACCAAACAAGCATTAACTAAGAAGCACAGTCAATATTAATTTTCTTAAATTTACAGGACATTTGTAGTAGACGTTGAAAACACGATTTTCAAGAACATTCTTTAGCACACCCCAATCCCAGCTAGAATTAAAACAAGGCTTGCCATGACGAGACAGTGCGGTGGCGACAGTCACCAATCTCAACACACACTTTTAGAGAAACTCCACAACGTCCGTGATTACGATACTGTATTTTAAATCAACTGAAATAAATATAACCCAACAACAGGACTACACAAGAAACATATGATTTAGGAAATTACCAGCTCAAGTAGCTGCTAGTTAGTATAAACCTTTTTGCCTTCTTTGTTATGATGGCCGAGTCTTTGAATTGTCAGATTGTGCACGATATCAAGTAAACAAAGCTAAGGCAAGGTACTGAAGACTCAGCAAGGCACATGGTTTGTCTTGTCTGCTTGCCAGCTTTGCGTGGGCTCCCAAGGTTACAAGTCACTGACTCTCGCCCCTTCACTCTCTCTCTCCCGTCTGCTGAACTAAATTTCCGCTGATTGGTGTTTACAAAGAGAAGAAAGAAATGCTGTCTGAAGAACAACTGTCTGTAAGATCCTTCGAAAAATATAGTAAAGTAGAATTATTTCAAAAGCTCCTTGAAGCCGACAGAGGGCTTTGCAATTTGCTGTCAAATAAAACAAACGGCAGAGTTAAACGTTACCGGTTTCCACAGCAACAACCCTGCACCTATGGTAATGCGATTTCTCCCGCAAGCGGAAATACATTTTCTTTTCTTCATATCTTCTTGCCAGTCAAGTACAAGCACCGCACAGAGATTACGTATTTTCGGAGTGGGAGAAGAATAACAATGCTAAGCAAAGAAACAATATTACATTCAAAGCACAATGGGCGCTTCCTTCTTTCTCTTTTAAATGCGCAGTACATTTCAATGCAAAATTCATTGCACGAGATTAGACTGTGTGGAAGTAAAAAATCAAGGGAAGTAACGGAGGGAAAGTTAGGTCAATGCAAGACAATGCACGTATGTGCAATTTTATATTAAAAAATGCATGCCAGCAACCGATTTTCCTTGTACAAGGTCCTTGGACACTGAGAAACTCGTAATATTTTAAATACTATACAGTACAGTCACAAACACGTTGTAACTAACCGTCAGGTAAATTACAGGTGACTCACAAATGAAACTGACACCAGGGCACTCGCTAGGTCGAGACTCGAACCGGAATCTTCGACAACTCAACGCGTTCGGCCACTGAGGCATCTATCGGTAGAAGATAACACACGCAGAAAAACAGGCATTCTGAAAATAAACCGTATTATTTATATTGTCGGAGATAAGCCAAGAGTACGGTTCTGTCCCTAAAAAAAGCGGATGTCTGGCAACCCTAATGTGGCTGCTACAAAAGTAACTAGAAGGCAAGCCAACTATTACTCTACAACACTTCTTTCCTTGGGGAAACAGGTCTCATCACGTGCAAAGCCAAGGTTAACTTGTGTTGACGCTGTGCAAGTTCTTTCACGGGTCTTCTTGGATTGTGCTCGGGCAAAAACCTGTCAGCACAGTTTCATTTTCGTTCCTTGATTTGTGCAAGGGCTCTATCAAGTTGAATTCAAAGCGGTGGCAGCTGCACTTGAAAAGTGGGCCACAGAGCACTTTTGCCTAACATGTATTTAGTTGTCGGTAATAATGTAGCAGTGAAATGCACTTCCACTTTTATCCACACTTGAAAGCCAATTCGTACCTTGCTGTTGCACGCCTATGTAGGTACACGCGTGTTTTTATTGTTTTTTTCTAGGGAAGGGGGTGTTTACAATAAAGCATAATGTGAGTACATACGTATACAGTGTGTAAACTGTTCTCAGAAGTATTTACATTATTTATACTAAATTCTAAAGTCAAACATAAAATTCCGATTTAACACATTTTTTCAGTAATCCGTGCCAACGTTTTCTTTCCATTTTGGTTATTGTGCGTCGCTTTTTTATATCTTGGGTTAGTCCCGACGATGAGTATGAATACTGTTCTGGTGAAAATAGACGATGGTCGCTGTTAGCCAAAAGTGGGGGGAGGGGGGTGAAGCGACGCTAACAAACAAAATGCAAAATACGAAAATAGACAATGGGGAAAAACCGTATCTTCTCAGGGTTTCAACCTCTGTCCTCGTAGGACATTCTGCCACAAAGGCCATTGTGGCAGTGGCATGTATTGTGGTGTTTTAAGTCCACTTTATGCACAGTAAGGCTGATCGGGACTGGACCTCAGTTTAAAGTGGGATCCGAACCACTATGTACCTCCACCGGGTATCGAACCCGACCCCCCTTGATTACAAGGCAACGACACTTCCACTGCGCCATCGGGGAGGCCCCATTCTGGAAGTGATATTTCATCAAGCTGTGCGATATTTCTAGTGTTGATTTCCTGCATGGAATGTAAATTGTCATTTGATTTGAACATACGGCACTTTTATGAACCTCTCGCTAGAGCTATTCATAGGCGACGTCAGAGTTTGTGTTTAATGTGTTGATATGGTGCGAAGCTTAGGAGTTCCATAAATTTTGAACGAAAAATACCGTCATTTATATAGTGCTGCTCAGTGTTAGATTTTACAATCATTCTTTACGTATTGCTTGCAGTAAGGTTAGGCCTCAGCTTACATGATTTTCATTTTTAAACTTGCATCTGTTATGACAAATAACATACAATCTTTCTACCTTATATGCATGAGGAGTGCAATTTTAAATTTATCTAACATATATATCCTAATATAAAATACAGAAAAGAACTTATAGAATATGGCAAAGCTTTTTAAACCAATTTTATTTTCATATGGGGTCATCGGGATTTTATCTGCAGCTGAAAGTGGTGAACAAGTTTCCATTGTGCTTCCAGCGGGACTCGACCCTGGACCCGTTGATTACAACGTACTCTACCACTATGCCAGCTGCGAGGCCCAAAATAAAGCACATGAAACGAGAAAATATTGTTCGTGACTATTTTCAAATAGGCCTAGATGGTTTTTGAGCGGTTGTATTAGGCGGACACAAATGGGCACTCTACCTAGTTTAACACAACACGTCCATCCACACCAAAAATCGAAGTAAATAATTTTTTCCACAATACTATGTAATACATGACTTCCATAATTTATTAGGATAGTTTTTTCAGATTAAATTTAAGAGTACTGAACGGGGTGTGGAGCTTACGAACAGTTGGTACACGAACACCTTCTCGCACCCCTGGCGCATCCTATGGTTCTACAATACAAAGTTAGTCAATACATAATATCCATACTTTAGTTTTAGCATTGCTTTCAGGCAAGTGAACGTCAAATCGTCACACTGCTTCTAATTGAAACGAAAGTGTCTTTATCTGCAAACAGAAAGTTGTACATTATTGCGATATAATCCTTGGTGAACATTATCATCCCTTTGCCACAAAACAGAAAGGCGCATTGGAAGTACACTATCCATATAGTGTGGACTCGCTTTGAAACAACGGTACATCAAATTCGTGAAGACAGCGTCTTCTCATGCGAATTATGAAAGATACTCTTAACACGTCTCGGCGTATTCCAGCATTGTGAAATCGTGCTTGCTCCGTTAGGCTAGTAGCAACAACACTGGAAATACCAAGAAAAAACTCTCTGGCGCCGTCATCGAATTTTCAAAGCAAAGCGAGCGAAAGGAGCGCGTGAGATGTAATCAGCTGCTTGCCGTGTAATCCTGCCCCTGTGTTGCCAAAAAGGGCGACGTTCATCACCACTCTGTCTGCGGTAAACAAACAACTGTCCACTTTGGTTCGCGAGTTAGCCACGGTCTTTCTCTTCCTGGTACAGTGAGATGCATAAGTATTACCAAGTAAATTGCCCATCTCCACGTTTATACTCTTTGCTTTACGCCAACAAAGCTGCAAGAATTTAAGCAAAAATCAAAACAAGCTTCTCTGATAAGATCTGCACCAACATACGTAAAAATCCAACCCTTAAAAACTCTTAGAATGCAAGGGAAAATTTAATGGAAATTGTCATGGACAATTTGCCGAGCAATACTTGTGCACAGCACTGTAGGAAAGAAAGTGACGTAAACAAAATGACAAGGAAATGAGTAGATGTTATTATTTTCTATTTTGCTTATTGGGCCTCACGTACATGACACTTTTGGCTAATAGCGACTACGAGGATGAACGACCATTAGGCGAAATTAATGAGGTGACAACAAAGAAGCACTCATTGCCCATGCCGGAACTCGAACTCTGAACATTTCGTGGCGCGTAGGAGAACGCGATTGTAACGTGTTATTCGTTATATCCTACAAGGTAACCGGCGTATTGCACCCGAGGATATGCTTGCTGTTTTTACCGTGAGGGTTAATTCAGTGTTGTACAGTCAGAAGCAAAAGTGTGCTATAATTCGCCATAGGAAATTGATTTTATCTGAACTCGTATTTTGAGCTTAGAAACTTAATAATCACGTAGGCTCGTGCACACTTTTATTTTTGTAATTAATATAATCTTAATTAGCCATTTTCTGAAAATTTGGTAATGCACTTAACAGGAATTTATAATCATTATCTATATTTTATGCGAGATAAAATTTTCAATTTTTCACTTATTTTTCTTGTATGTCCCAATGGTGTACTACTGTATATAAAATGTACGAGGGTGTGTGTAGGGTGGTTTTCCCGCAAACACCCAAATGTCAACCTCTTCCACGTAGCACACACCTTGGACCACTGGCGTATGCAGGATTTATTTTCGGAGGGGGCTGGAATTTTAAAAGGTGGATATTACATAGCTATGTTCTAGGCGGGGGTTGGGGGTAAATAATAAAGAATTTTGTAATTACCATTTTTAGTCTTAGTTTCAAAAGTTATTCAAAGACAAAAATGGTAATTCGGTGTCATTTTAGGAGGTTCGCATTTACCACTTTGATTTTTCGTTACTGCTTTCATTTGAAAATTTTGATTTTGCTCACCGTTTCAGGAGGGGCTGTAGCCTCATCAGCTATCCCTGCGTACATCAGTGCCTTGGACTGCATTCTTGCAGACTAGAAGACTCTGTGTGGCTTGTGTTTTGGCCTGTCCACATATGTTCGTGATGGTCCTTTCGTCAGTTTCACGTTATCACTTTCCATACCCATCTTTCGCCAGAAGTGACAGAAAAGCGTTCGCCAGAAGTGACAGAAAAGCGAAGTAAAATAAAACAAATCAATTGATTTTCCAAGAAGCTGCCAACGACATGTTTACTTCTCATTCTACCACAGCGAGCAGAGATGAATGCGCCTGGGCCTACGAAAAAAATGGTTGCGTCCGTTTTTGTAAATTAACAGGTAAGACTGTAAAATTTTAACAGTAGAATACTGCAAAATCTGAAGAAACTTCTAGCGGTGTAGTATTGGGACACTGCCTTGCAATAAAGGGGCGTCGAGTTCGATTCCCTGTGGAGGCAAATTTTCAGTGATTTACATTACAGTTGAAACCACAGTTTCAATCCCAAGTATTCTTTGTGTGCCTAAGTTGGAACTGAAACAACTTTTCACTTCTCTGCATTGCTTTCCCTGCAGATTCCGTAAGATTATTGAGAATTGCATTGCTTTCCCTGCAGATTCCGTAAGATTATTGAGAATAGCGAGAAGGCATCACGTTTCCGACTTCGATTAAGTGATACAGTCCATCCGATTGCATTGTTGCTGCTTCTAACACCGTTGGAGACTGGAATTCGTATATTGCTCGGTGGCAGTTTTGCCACTATACCCTGTGCCGGGAATCTGTGGAGCAAGGCCGCACAGCGAGTGGGCGGAGCAAAGCAGTACGCTCTACTGCTAAAGGCTGGTAACAGCAGATGCATTTTCCTCTTCATGCACTCACTTCCTCTCTTACGCGTTCATTGGTCGAGCTGTCGCGAGACTTGGTTTCGTTTCGCATGCTCCAGAGATTCCCGAGATAAGAGTACACCTGGAACATAACCTTCTTCGCAAGCGAATGACTATAACAAAGGTGTCTTTTTCATGGCACTTACTTTGACCAACGCAAAACTTGTAGTTTTCCAATCGACCTTGAATTCCTCACACAAATGATGAAAACAGATCATATCTTTCGGTTTTCCCTAAGGAGGAACAAGCCAGAAACTTATGACATTTTGTAACTCTCCAACCTTTATCAATATTTTTATTTGTACGATGTTGTGTTGCAATGAACCGTGAGTATGACGCATGTTACATAAATGCAATGTGCACTACGTTGTTTGTATTACATACGCGCGAATAAATTAAATACATGCTTATATCGTAAAAACGTTCTTATGTTGGGTAAGAAAAACGATGGGGTTATCAGGTTTGTGTGTGTACATTGGTTAATTCCTTAACAACATGCTTACTCTAATCTCTGCTGGTAACTCGAGCCAAACGATAATTTGTACAATGTAACAGCTATCGTAGTTTTGCTGACATGAAACTACATTTCTAAAATATTTGAGGATACTACATGTAAGTAGTTTAACTATTTCTTCACACGAATTACCTCATGGGATAGCAAATCAAATACTGATATCACACGTATAAACTTCTCCAGCTTCCCCAAAATACGAGTATGAAACAGATTACATATCCATTCGGAAGTTGTTATGGAGTTCCCCAAGTTGATTTAATTTAGCCTTATTACACGTGCGGAATTCCAATTGGAAAAGCAGATGGAGAAGTCGTTACGTGCATACTCTGTCCCGGGAATCTCTGGAGCCATCCAACGAAAACAACTCTCTGCGCAAGTAGTGAGTCGAGAGGGCTCGACCAGTGAACACGTGCGAGGGAATTGGATTGCGTGGAGTGGGAAAAGCCACTGCAGCTACCAGCCTTTTCAGCAGCGTCTACTGCTTCGTTCCGCCCACTCGCTTTCTCCACTTCTCTACCGTTATGCGTGGCCTTGCTCCAGAGATTCCAGGGATAGAGTATAGGAAGATGGTTAGCAGAAAGGTTCTGGTCAAGAGCGCGAAAATCCAACGAATGGCGATCGAGCCCAGTCGTCAATTCTTCACCCTTGTTTATTACCGGGGAGGGGGAAAATTGGAATCACAGACAACACAGCTCTTGGGCAAGTTTGCACTACAGTGCTCGTATACTTGTCGGCCTACAGCCTGGCCAGCGAAAGGCACTGAATGTAGCAAACGACAGAACTATGCACTTCCCGTGACATTCGGTACTTGTACCAACAGGTTTTACATGAACATGCAAGAATACGAAATAAATTTGATTGACTGATTGATTTGGTGTTCTACGTCCACTTTATGCACAGTAAGGCTAATCGAGACTGGACCTACAGTTTAAAGTGGAATTCGAACCACTATGTGCCTCCACCGGGTATCGAACCCGGGACCCCTTGATTACGAGGCGGCGACGCTACCACTCCAAATAAATTCGAAACTGTATATTTATGTAATGCAATGTCGGAGAGGCTACTCTGTGATATTTGATGCACAGCAACAACACAGATTACTGTTTCATTAGACCTGTTTTAATTTATTTCTGTATTGAACGTGCTCACCTCACATTGTCACGATTACTACAGCGCATAAATTAAAAGTATAGTTCTGCTCTTTGAGGAATTAACTTAATCATTTCAGGTACCTTATCTCAACAATATCTATTGTAAATAACTTTAGTTGAGTCACTCCTAGGTATCTTGATCTTAATATTTTGATCGCTTTCATATCATCTAAAACAAAGAAAAACACAATTACGTATCACAGTTTCTAACGCGAACAACATGATTACGATACGTAAAATAATAAATAGCCTAAGAACATATCATTTGAATTTTCTTTTCGAATGACACTGATTGATTGATTGAGTTGGTGTTTTAATTCCACTTTATGCACAGTAAGGCTAATCGGGACTGGACCTACGGTTTAAAGTGAGATCCGAACCACTATGTGCCTCCACCGGGTACCGAACCCGGGATTACAAGGCGGCGACGCTACCACTGTGCCACCGTGGGGTGTCCGAATTACACTGGAAATTAAAATTAATACCTACATTATCTATTTCACAAAGTGATAATTTTTATCACGTTATTTAAATCATGGGATATTAAGTCATTAAGTCACAAAGAAAAGGTACAGGGTGGTCTTTAGTTGAAATACTCGAAAGATAAGCCGAATAATATAGTTGATAAACGTTTTTACATGTAGAAGATGAGATCAGATCAGCAGTGTTTAACGACGATGGATTGAAATGGATTACTATTAATCATAGGTACACCAGTGACATTAAAAAAAGGTTGCGAAAAATAATGAGAGAATACAGATTAGTTAGTGTATTGTGACATATGCACAAGATTACCAACATAACCACATATTATTCCGTTAAAATAATATTTTAATTTCAGATATTCTGGTAGCCTCACAGTGTCTAACGGTAAAACATAATAAAAAAAATAAATAGTTGTAAGATTTGAAGAATAACAGGATGTACTGTACATACAGGGCGTCTCAAAAGTAATAGCGCAAACTGACACAGGTGCAAGTAAAAGTGCACGATAATAGAAGCAAAAAAGTCTCAGTAAACATGGGTCTGCAAACGAGCCGTTTTCGAGATATTCGCGAATGTGTGATTACAAGCCGCTACTGACTTCATTATTTGTAAACGTCGTCCTAGTTGGTAAAATGCTAATAAAGTGTTTGTGTTTGTTTGTAAACGTCATCATGTTTTATTACAACGACACCTCTCGGAAATGTTCAGTTTTATAAACAAAGAGCAAACCTCGGACCGCGCAAGGAGTAAAGCACACTGTGTTTACAAAATACAATCAATGACGGCTTGTAATTATCGTGTACTTTTACCTGTGTCCGTTTGCGCTATTACTTATGAGACACCCTGTATACATTGCACTGGAAACACCATTGAATTATGAAAATTTAAATGAGCAAAATCTCCAAACGAATAATGTTCCGTACCTAGAGTCAAATTTAATTACATACCACTTTATATTCTTTCTTGCTGAATTATTACAATTTAAAATGTATATTTACACTTTTTTTTGCTTTTTAAAACCTCACCACAGATATTTTACAGATACATTATTGACTTTATTTGACGAAACGAGTAATTTTTCAGTAAATATATGATGTATTTTCATTATTCTTAATTTAGGTCCGTTTTTGGCCTCTTTAATCTAATCGCGACCATAAGGATGAATGATGATTGCATGAAATTCTCTAATTCACAGAGAACCACCGATGCCAACATGGTGGTGAGTGGTGAGAGGTAAGCTCACATGCAAAGTGAGAGAGAGAGAGAGAGAGAGAGAGAGAGAGAAATAAAAGAGGGAGAGAGAGATGGTCCAGTCATTAGGGCGTCCGAGTACCACGCGGGGTCGATGATCTCGGGGACATAGTTTCCGACAATGTCCCCGCATACAGTGGCTCTAGTGTTCACCCAGCCTAAAATGAAACGTGTACCAAGCGTAAAAGGGGCCCTGATCGTGGCCGATATTGTGGATGTGTGAGGTTCCACCTCCACATAACCCAGTACATGCCTTTATGGCATGTTATAATGCACAGGGTATAGCTTTACTTTCACCTTGTGTGAGTGTGTGTAGATAGGTAGGTTGGAATGAAAAAATAGTTCCTTTGTGGGCCAAGGGCTGCCAAGCGGTTTCTCGTTGAGTGCTGCGTGATAAGCGCATCCAGTCCCAACACAGATGCTATCTGGCTTGTTGACCACAATCCACTGCTATTTATTGTCATTGCGATAAATATATGTATTTACCGGGGAATGAAGCTGCGCCCGCTCACACCAAAGGAGAGAGCGATAATATTCGTTAATATGCGATTTTGTCTAAAAATGGACGCTCAAATATCGGATTTATGAATTTTCTACGACTATATACCGTGCGTTCATTTCGATCTGCAGCCGAGAGATCGGGAGAAGCGTGGCGGGCGGCACTGACGGAGATGCCGACATTTGCGGCCTGAAATGCCCGCTTATTTTTATGGACATATGCAGACATTTATATAAATATTGCAAAACGAACACTAACCTGTGTTATAAGAGTATGGTTTTAATTTTAGTAGCTTAGTGACTGTATGTGCCGATGATTTTGACACGCCCACCTCTTGTGAAACACGGCGTAGAGGTTTGTTTGGAGAACGTTCTAACGCTGCACCAATATCATCGAGTTTTGCTTCGGTTAGAATCCGTCGTTTTTGCTTAGGTGTTTTAAAATTTAACGATACAGTTTCTCGTAATTTAAGGACAAGATGTCTAACCGTATCTCTGTGTGGAGTTGAAACGCATGGGAATTTCTGTACAAATTACCTACACACGTCTCGACACGAGTTTGTTTTCACGTAGGTACGTGTCATACATAAAAAAATCTTTGTTCTAACGTGAATCTTGCGGCTGGCATTCCAATCGTCTCACTGACACGTCACACATACACACTACAATAACACAAACAAGTAACTGCAAGTAACCAAGAATAACACTCTTGCGCACAGTACGAAATTAACACGCTCTTGGTTTACATTGCTCGCCACTATATTTACAACTCTGTCTTCATCTAGTCGCGAAGGAACAAAAAACTCGAGCTAGGAGATTTCGGATTGCAAGGAAGCTCACGAACACAATTGACTTTTAACGGTTTCTTCTACAGCGTAATCTTGATACAGTGTTGCACATTCAAAACCTCCAAACGATCCCCATCGGCACAAAAC
This sequence comes from Lepisma saccharinum, assembly GCF_977018435.1. Taxonomy (NCBI): domain Eukaryota; kingdom Metazoa; phylum Arthropoda; class Insecta; order Zygentoma; family Lepismatidae; genus Lepisma; species Lepisma saccharinum. Next base: position 62,475,080 of record NC_139230.1, on the reverse strand, counting down.
TCTTTCAAGGATATAAACTTAAGCAGGACGTTACTGGTCAAAACTATGATTAAAATGTTTTATTATCTGTGGCTCTTAACATCGTTTCTAAAGCGTATTTTTTTGTGTATATAAGAGCAGAACTTGGATGAATTACAGAAGAACTTTTGCGTGTTATAACACAGGTTAGTGATCGTTTTGCAATATTTATATAAATGTCTGCATATGTCTATAAAAATAAGCGGGCATTACAGGCCGCAAATGTCGGCATCTCCGTCAGCGCCGCCCGCCACGCTTCTCCCGATCTCTCGGCTGCAGATCGAAATGAACGCACGGTATATCTTACGTTCTGTTAGTCAGTGGGAACCGTACCTGCTTGTGGCAAATAATGATAATGAGAAAAAAAAAAAACAACCAAGCTTCACACTTGCCTGGAACTATGATTAGGATGGTGTTAGAACTTGTGGACAGAATTGTATTTTTCTAGTGCAGAGTGCGATTTTCTCAACCCAGGAACAAGAAACTTCCTTCATCGAAAAAAAAAAAACAACAAAAAAACACAGCCAAGGTGATAAAGTCCTAGGTTTATCATGAGAAAAGAACAACGAATTCATTTTTGGAACATGAGACAGCAGCACCCACAACCAATCTGGACTCCACGCATTGTAGAAACAGTTATCAAGCGCCAACGTATGTTTCACTTCTTCCCACGATGAGAGAAAGTACTCCATAATCGCAGGATATCATCAAACATACCAAAACGAACATTTTCGCTGAATAAAATACAGTACAAGGCCACTATTTCGATTTACTGCAATCCCACCATACACAGGCGCAAAATTAAAAATTCTAGTCGGATTTTGAGACTTGCAAACGCTAATTTCCGAAACTGGTCAAGGCATATTAAAAATTTGATTATCCATAACTATAAATAAAAACAGCCCCAAGATCAGTGGAGCCGCGATGTTCTAATCGGTGATCTATTCTAGGGTAGACCCTTGTTCGATTTCCAGGGTTGGTGACCTAAGGTCGGAATTTTCCCGGCCTTGTTCCCGCATAAAACGGCTCTGGGGCTCACCCTGTCTCAAATCAATCAACCTGGGGTTAAAGGCGGCCGGAGCGTCGTGCTGATCACATCACCCCCGAAATGGCCTAGACTGAGAATGTGTGGGGCCTTACCCCAACATCCCCTAAATGTGCCTTCATGGCATGGTGCTATATGCACGAGGAACTTTATCGTTACCTAAGGTTCGGTGGATAATATGGGTTTCATTTATCCTTTAATCTGAAATTCATATTATGCGTCTCTTTTTGTACTCTAGACAAAGTTCTACATGATAATATTTCGAAGGGCCTTCCCAATGGTGTGGTGGTAACGTCGTCGCCTTGTAATCAAGGGGTCGCAGGTTCAATACCAAGTGCAGGCTCATTGCACAGCGGTTCGGATCCCACTTGAAACTGAAGGTCCAGTCCCGATAAGTCTGTATGTGTATAAAGTGCACAGGGATTGATGCATTCAAGTTAATTTTATTTACCGCTGGAAGCAATTGCTACGGTGCTGTAAGGTGACGCAATTCATGTAGATTAACGTGTGAGGGAAGGAAGCTGGTGCACTTACACACACATCCCCACAACCCCAACATGTTCAATGTCTTCACAGCATCCGGTGACTCGACTCGAAAGTACCTGCTACTTGCGATTTCCTTTCGAGAAGGCACTGCTGCAAGACCGCCTGACGTGGGTTGACAACACTCTCGTCGAGAACGAAAGTGTGACAAGCCATTGTGGAAATTTAGGACATGGTAGTGACAAGCGAAGACCGGTTCCTTGTGCACAACGCAGAACGATGGACTAATCACGTTGAAGTCACACACTCTTAAGTACAGCGCGAGGCACTGCTTTTATCAAGTGGAACTCTGCGATTGTCACCAATGGATGTGATTTGCCACCAAGTTATTCGCCCCGATTTGACACTAGGGATTCCTGTCAAACGACTGCCAATTGCTGGTGCTAGTTGTTTAGGTGGAGATGATTATATACCCTGTATTTATTACATGGCCTGTTTAAATTAAAGTCCCATCTTGTACTTCGATTTAAGTACAAGTGTTTGAAACAATGAAAACTCTTCCTCCATCTTGGCACGAGCTTGAAGATGCAGTCGATATAAATGTAAAATAATATTAATAATAAATAATAATAAAATTAAATTTAAAAATTCTCATCAATGTGTGTCACTGAATTATCTGGAAATAGTCTTCCTCCAGATTGTTTTACTTTAAGTGACCAAGATATGTAAGTGCCCACCTTACAGTGCATAAAACGGCGCTTTCCTGAGATCTTATTAGAAGGTTAATTCGACACATTCAATTGGAAGATGAAACTTCGAATAAATGAATAAATAAAATACGCACGCAATATCTCTGAAAATGGGAATTATTCTCGACGTTAAGGTGTGTTCAAAATATACGTGAGAAAAAATTGAGTTTGGAAAGTGAAATTTGTAAAATAACCTTCTGCTATTTGAATTTTTTAAAGTTATTGTCGATTTCAATAATGCAAATAGCCCAAAGGGTTCACTTTTTAAAAGTTTGCCTACGTGTTGAATAATGATGTATAGCTTCTGGATGTTTGATGTTGCTCTTCAGACCCCTAACATGCAACTCATTTCTGAAATGTAATTTCTAGTGGTTTGTAATGTCCACAGCGGGTAGAACTTTCTGATGTACTGAGCACAGTAAATCGAGCGCCTGCTACCAACAGTCTATTTTCGACGGTATTTTTTGTTTCAACTATTTTTAAGTTGGCGCACCCCTGGTCTTGATACATGGAGCATTCGTGTACAACCAAATAACCCTCAGCTTAGGCTTCAGCAGGCAAACATCCAATGAAGATGCATTTATTCCACCATCATAATTCATCCAATTTCACCACGTACTCTAGATATAGAAACAAGGAAAATAAACCAAATGCGTTACAAAAATAAGCTAAATTTCAATTCAACGCTGACAACAGTGGGTTTGTCAATGGCTGAAATGCTAGAAGTGGTGGTAATTGGACCTGGTAGCGACGAAGAGAGATCATGACAAATTCTTAAGGTCAAGATCCACACAAGTTTGTAATCCAACATGAAGAAGATTTACATTTCTTCCGTTTGTCAGTTTTTTTGTTACCGTTAGGTGGGCTACCTTTGATCATGTGGATGAACGATAACATGGCGATTGTAAGAACAATACTCAAATGCTACATTATAGACGTCGCCAATCTGCAGTGTTATAGTTACAAATTGTTTATTATGATTATTGAGCATAGCTTGATAACTTTTAACTTTAATAACCTTCCCTTGTCTGCACATACTGTTGAGGAAGTGCCAATAAAAACAAGTTTGCAATTATTGGTGTGACTAAAAGGCAACCTATACCCGCAGTAATACGTTTTGAGTTCCAACTTGGCACACTCGAGTGGACTACACAACTTCCATCCTAAGTCTCATTGGTGAATGGTAAAATAAATAAAATCAATCATTAATGAAAGATTACGCAAACGGAGCAGTGCAATATGAAAAGGTGAAGGGTTCTGCTATTAAAATTAAAATGATTTCAAAGTCAAAAATCGGGAAAGAAAATATGTTTGTTTTTATGCTTTGCCTAAGGATGCTGAAGAAGATGAGCATAATGTTTTTTCTATATATAAAAAAAAAGTCCTCCAGCTACGTTCAAAGTAAAAAATGTGAAGTTTATGTTCTGGTTTAGAACAGTTTTTAAAAATTACGTAATGGATATACATTCTAATAACGTCAAGCAAACGAACTTCACTATCTACAACTTGTGTTTTCCTTGTCCTGCAATACGCATGTTATCTTACGTCACCTACATCAACTTCAGTCACGTGATGAACAGGAGGAAAGAAAATCATCATCACGCCTCTGATTCTCTCTCTCTCGTTTGTGCATGTCATCCCCCACAGCTTTACAATATGGAGGCGCAGAAGAATATAGCTGACCTCGGTGATGGAGCGAACGAGTAAGGTGTCAGAGGAGGCTGTAGGAATATTTTCCGGTAGGGGAGGGGGGGGGGGGCTTTCACATTTAATATACCTCCAAATATCATACAAATTGCATATTTGAGCTAGGAGAGCATTTATTTATCTAGTTCTTAGTTCATGTTTGCTGAGGGGTGGTAAGGCTTGTCCCCTCTAGCATAGTCACATTTAGTAGTCCACGGCTCAATTCACACAACTATCCATCAATTATTTACTCTTTAACAGAGAAGAGAGCGATATACACTTTCCAGCCTACAACTAGACCTACACTTATATTATTGCGCAAGGTTTTGAAAATTACTATCCAAGGCGCCTAATGCCTCGTGAATTCAACTGGCTCGGTGTTCGCTGGATACTCAGTGGTACAGTCACACACGCTTCTGGGTTGTAGCAATCCCATTAACTTTCAAAGGAATCGTTACAACTCACAAATGTTCATGACTGTACGTACGTGCAATAGGTGCTTTATCTTCAGAAATAATTTTGAGTTACATATATGCAGCTATAAAACGGGGAAAAATTATGAACCAAATAAGTTTCACAAGGGAAAATATCAAAATAGGCTATGTACCAAAATTTAAGAACGTGCATGGAAGTGCTAAAGCACGGGGATTTGCAGAGTATATATTTTCAAACACACTACACAAAAATCTCCGTGAGGATCATGAATCCACATTTTGTGTTTAATTCGTCGCGATCAACCCAACACGCAGAAAAGTGACACAAAATAACCAAAATAGAAACATTGTGTTCGCTACTTTTCAACCTCTTTGTGTTAAACACGGCGACGAGATTGAATAATTTGATGAATCCGATGATCGATGAAAGTACATGTAAAAAGGAACGGATACGCCATTGCCAGGACTCGAACCTGGAACCACCGGAGTTCAATTAAGCGAAGCTAGGAACGTGAGTTGATGGTGGGGTTGATGGAGTTGTTGTTTTAAGTTCACATTATGCACAGTAAGGATAATCGGGACTGGACCTACAGTTTAAAGTGGAATCCGAACCACTATGTTCCTCCACCGGAAATCGAACCGGGACCCCTTGAATACAAGGCGACGACGCTACCACTACGCCATCGGGAAGGCCTAAGAATATGAGTTCAAACATATTTAGGATAGTCCTTTCATTCCTTGCTGGTTGAAACCTTCGCACGTGACTCTCGATCTTCCTACACACACTACATATTGAATCGTCCTCTGATTTCCCCAATGTTGTTAGAAAAACAGTATATGATTTAATCTTGAGGACATGCTACTTACTGTTGCTTCATTGACCTTTACTCGCACTGAGTGTGACACATCTATACAGTCTCGCTCAATTAGCAAAGTAACGTACACGATACACGAATGAATTCATAAACATAAATCCCAGTGCATACCGTACATTTTCCCAAACATGCATATCAATGCAAGTATTAGAACAGGAAACCAGGCCGACCTTGGTCTCGACATGACTTTATCTGCAAAGACAGATATCTTTCCGTTGTGAGAGTTTTGGGCAAAGCTTAAACAATGCAGCTTTCAGTTCACAGACAAGGTATTTCAAGACACTGCCATGCTCGGGGGGACAGTAAATTGAGTATCGAAGTTGAACAATCAACTGTTGCGCTTTCGTAAAAGAACGTGTTGCTCGCTTAATGGCACGATTTTGCCACTACGCGGATGAACACACATTCATTACGGGGGACGAAGGTCAGAGCACAGGGGAAAATATGCGAGTGTGTCGGCTGGGTAAGTCAACTGCTCGTCAACCCAGAAGACGAAACTGCACGTGAATAAACTCTACTTGAATTGTCACTTTCTAACTTTTAATTTATCTATACATTAAAATGATTGAACTGGGTTCGATAAGTTTTAAGTTTTTAACTACACTTTGTCCACAAATGGCTAATCGAGACTGGAGTCTACAACGTGATCCCAACCAATCGGTCGGCCTATCGCCTTTACTATCTTGAGCTTGTTACAATTGAAACGCTCGGGTGTAAAACATGATAAGTGACATTTTGGCCAGTAAAATGTGCCATCCTTCAATTTTCGAGTGAAATTGCCATGTCATTCAATTTGTATCGGACTCAGTGAAGCCTTTTGAAATCGGTAAACATAACACGAAATGAATTTATCTACCGTATAGCTTCTAATAACCCTTTCTCTTAATGAACTCAGAAATGTCCAAAATCTCACTTACCATGTTTTACATCCGAGCCCTTCAATTATACAGAAGCGGTGCTCACAACTGCATAGGGTGCTTTTTCTCTCATTGTAACACATCCAGGGGTGGTACTTGAAGGGGGATGCATGCCACTTTTTGACTCTTGAGGACAGTACACATTTGATTTGATTTTTGTTATTTAGCGTCGATTTTCTGCCAGTTTTGGCTAATCGCGACGATGAAGATGAATTATGATATGATGAAACTGACGAAGGGACACTCTCAAAGAACACCGACGCCCAGGCCGTGATTCGAACACAGGACCCCTGGCGTCGTAACGCCCTATGCTAACCAATCCGCCATGGACGTCGGCTATACAGTAAGTATAAATGTACACTTTTCCGGTGTTTGGAAATTTTTCAAGTACCACAATGAACATCAAATTCCAGTGGCATGAATAAAACATTTCCCGTTCGAAGATAATACGTATAATCGGGATACTTCGATTTGTTCGTTCCATATTGCCTGAAATGTGGATTTTCGCAAAGCCACGAATCTTATAGAATTAGTGGTATTGTTCATACGCTGTGTACCCGATACTCATAATTTATGCTCGTTTTCTGGTGTAATGTGTCATGTCAGTCGATCTTACAGTTTCAAAAAAAGAGAGAATGAGGGAAGACGCCAACTACTTATTTAGAGGAGGTGTGAACCATTCGTAACAGGAGTATGCATTACACCAGTGACTGCACTCTTGAGTCTATAGCTGGTTACACGGTGCAACACCGACTTCTCTACTTTGCCGATTTGGTGTCAGGTAGTGTACTTTGTGTCGCCATTGTTTGCACTACGCTCTGGTGTGGTGTAATGTGTGGTGTATGATCACCGTGCGTGCTAACTAATCAAATGACAGTTTAAAGCAGCAGACAAGAATTTGTTGAATCTTCTGAATTTGAACACTGTTATCCGTCTACTTGGTTGAACGTCATTTCCTTGCACCAGCCTGACACGGGATACACCTGCACTCTGCAGTACACATATTGTCACGTGCACAGTTGAGCTTGAGACGTCAGTTCAGGTTGTCATCAAATGTCCCATAATCGTTTGCAACCTAAGAAGTGGGTCAAACTAAAATAGCAGTACACAAACGTTCCCAACATCACGTGTGGATAAAGTGTACAGGCCCCTGCATGTTTTGGTCGTTGCTACTCATACGATAGAATTGATTGATGTTAAATCCCCAAACAAATGCGTAGTTTCACGTAACGTGTATCGCCTTATTTGTTTTGATTTGGTGTTTTTCAAGTCCACTTTATGCACAGTAAGGCTAATCGGAACTGGACCTACAGTTTAAAGTGGCATCTGAACCACCATGAGCCTCCACCGGGTGTGTATCGCCTTATGATCAAGATGCTGGAGGAATATATAGTTGATATGGATCACGTAAAACTTGCATATGCATGAAGTTGGTATATTTTGTGTGCATATGTGTGTACTTCCACACACACTTGGAATGGGCCTACTATTTAGAAATATTCTGCAATCCTCACGAAACCAAAACTTATATACAAATATGAAACTAGGAAACATATACTCTGTCCCGGCTATCTCTGGAGAAAGACAGCGCGCGCAGAGAAGGGGGGGGGGGGATCGAGTGGGCAGAGCGAAGCAGTACACGCTGCTGCGAAGACTGGTAACGTCAGTCGCTTTCCCCTCTCGATGCAATCCCATCCCTCTCACGTGTTCATTGGTGGAGCCGTCTTGCGTCACTGCTTGCGCAGAGACTTGTTTTCGTTCGCTTGCTCCAGAGATAGTCTGGACGACGCCAGTGGGTCGAACGTGGACGACGAGGAAATTTAGAAAGCTTTTATCCCAAACATGCAGTTTCGTGTGATACATATATCGGGGTATAATAAATGTGACACCTCCACTCGCCTCTTTTGCCAACCCCCCACCCCGTCAATTTTGCTGTCGACGTTACAGATTCAAGACATAAAATAACCATACGAGCAAAAAAGGAAAAATATCGTATGGTAAGATATGAAAATATATTCTGAAACTTGCCAGATAGTCAAATCAAAGAACATAATTCAGCTTAACTGAGTAATTGCGAAAAATATGCACCACACGAAAGAACTAGACCAAGATTCCTCAGCTACAAGGGAAATCGTTCTTGATAACTATCTCGCGGATTAAATGGATACTAATGTCGAATCTGCAATGTGGTCTGCAAACAATCAGATTGCGCAATTGCGTTGTCTTCCTCCCTTGGCTTCAATTTTCTTTGGAGAGACCAGTGCTGGTCTTGACAGAGGAGTAACGCAGCACTGCCCTTTTCTTCTTCAAAGCGGTCATTCCAGCTAGCAGATTGTCATCCAAGCAGGGAGTCGAGAGAAGCACCTTGGGGGCTGAAAACGAGGAAGAAGTGTTTCGTTGAAGATACTTCTTGGCAAACAAAGGAAAGTGTACGATGAAACATCTTCAAGTGGAATCATTCTAAAATTCAAGCTTTTCCATTGCATTGCTGTGAAAAGGGAAAACTGGAAATGACAACCAGCATTTCAGGACTTCAACGCGACAGATTTATGGATATATTTTACTATGCGAAATGCCTACATGTTAGTAGACAAGAAATGATAAATTGATTACATAAATACATTGCCGGCCTCCGTTGCGGAAGGTTTATCACACCGCGCTTCGACGCCAGGGGTTCCGGGTTCGAATCCCAGCCTGGGCATGGATGTTATTTCTGCGTCCCTTTATCAATTTCATCATATCATCACAGATTCTCATCTTCGCGATTAACCAAAAGTAGAAGAAATACGAAGTAAAATAAAACAAATCAATCCATGATTACGTACATCACTATTAAAATCGTACTCTTGTCTCTAAAAAATACTCATTACAACGTGTGTTCTGAAGAAGACCTGACAAGTCCACCACATTTTCAAATGAACGTAGAAGTTCCATTAAAATGAATTCTGTACTTCAACTTCAACCCAAAGTATCTGTTAATGTCTCAATGTTTAGGAAGTATAGATGTATTTCCCAATATTGCTTTTTAAAGAAATGTAGAAGGACTTTCAAAGAACTAAATCATCTAAGCCGCACTCTCCCTCTCATCACACAAAGGTAGCAAACGTTTCACACTATCAGAAAAGGCGATGACATACCGGATGCACACATACAACACGCACTGTATGCGTTCCACCCTAGCGATACACTTCCGCAGTGCGCTGCCATTTTGGCAACAAGCGGAACAATCAACACTCCGAACAGTGAACTACTCTGACAGATTGCATGCGGTGCCCTGAAAGTCGCGAAAGTAGGGAAACTTTGCTCCTTTAAAACTCAAGAATTAGGCATATTGATGTAATACCAATAAGCAATATTTAAGTAAACGCTTCAAAAACTGGCAAAATAAAATAAGTTCCCAACATGGAAATATCCATGCATGTACAGTACAGTCGCCGACAATAAAAATGAGACACATATCCTGAAATACTCGCTTCCCTGCAATGCGTTGTGTGTGTGTGTGTATGTGTTGCCTGACTCTACGGCGATAAGTGGATTTTAATAGCAACTTTTCAATAAGTTCTGGCATCGCCATAGACATAACACACTTAACGCCTTGCAGGTAAGCGGATATTTCAGGATCTAGGTGTCCAACTTTTATTGCCGGTGAGTGTACTATTAAAATGCATACACATACAATTGCCGGTGACTGTACTATTAAAATGCATACACATACAATTGCCGGTGACTGTATTATTAAAATGCATACACATACAAATGCCGGTGACTGTACTATTAAAATGCATACACATACAATTGACGGTGACTGTACTATTAAAATGCATACACATACAATTGCCGGTGACTGTACTATTAAAATGCATACACATAAAATTAAAACACTCTCCCACTTCAACATTCGCACAAAATAACGTGGCTGCACTAGTGAAAAATAATGAGGATTGTTTTTGTACTGTGCTTCCAAAGTGAGTTAAGTTCTAATGTCACGTCTGGATTAGCCAAAAGTGACAGAAGGGCGTATGTATAAAAAAACATACGTTTGGTTGTCATGATTCCATTGAAGTCAATGGATTGATTGCAACCTAGAGGTGTCCGTGACTGTACGACTTCGTTCCCGAGTTGCATGGAGAGCGTCGAAATTAATTACTTCGGTTTGTTTAAGTGTTCGAAAAGTTTAGGCTCACATGAAGTCTAGTTTGACACAGGAAACTTCGTAAGTCGTATGCAATCACGTGATAACGCGAAACGTGTTTTTGACACCACATGAAGCATGCACGCGCGTGTAAGTCACTAGTCTGCGTCGTCTGTTTTCTTGGCACACATTCTCAAGTGCAATGAACCATAAAAAGAAGTCTGGGCTGCAAAAAGAGGCTGCGGTGCTTCGAAGTGAGCCACAAATCCTGATCATAATCCAAGCAATTGACTCTTGGCTAGTTGTTGGTACTGTATCGATCAGTAACAATGTAGAGCGTTGTTGCCGCTCTCCACTATTTCCGACAAAAGATTCATTTTGACCTTTTCACACGTGCTTCGGTGAACCATTTCACATTTGTGATTTTCTCTATATTTTGCGTGAAAGCAAAACTGTAAGAAACCGATACAGCACAACATGGTTTCATATATGTTACCATAACTTAACTCGTGAAACATTGTAAGATTGCAGCAATATTGCGAAACATTACAGTAATGTTTCAGGTATGTGACAGTAATGTAAAAATGTCCGCGAACACAACATTTGTAATGGTACAGAAACATGTAAGTGTAACATTAGACACATATAAGTGTAACATTACACGAACGCTATTTTGGATTGCGATTATGTTGCATGGAATCAATACCGCATTCATGAATCGCATATTGAAGGGGCTTATTGGGGTTAAGCCCCTTTATTACAATATTCACTTGTAAATCGTTTCCTAAAAATAGAATGCACAGTATTTACACATCAAAGAATAAGTGTTTGAAACCTGATTAGGAATTATCTTTAATTACATTTATTTTTATCTCTCTTCAATTGACCACATACCGTGCGTTCATTTCGATCTGCAGCCGAGAGATCGGGAGAAACGTGGCGGGCGGCGCTGACGGAGGTGCCGACATTTGCGGCCTGTAATGCCCGCATATTTTTATGGACATATGCAGACATTTATATAAATATTGCAAAACTAGCACTAACCTGTATTATAAGAGTTGTTCAAAGTGATGTCCACCTACACACGTCTCGACACGAGTCTGTTTTCACGTAAGTGTCATACATAAAAATTCTTTGTTCTAACGTGAACCTTGCGGCTGGCATTCCAATCGTCTCACTGACACAACACACATACACACTGCAATAACACAAACAAGTAACGGCAAGTAACCAAGAATAACACTCTTACGCACAGTACGAAATTAACACGCTCTTGGTTTACATCTGCCTGCCACTATATTCACAGCTCTGTAGTCGCGAAGGAACAAAAAACTTGAGCTAGGAGATTTCGGATTGCAAGGAAGCTCACGAACACCATTAGCTTTTAACGGTTCGTCTGCAGCGTAATCTTGATACAGTGTTGCACATTCGAAACCTCCAAACGATCCCCATCGACACAAAACTCTTTCAAGGATATAAACTTAAGCAGGACGTTACTGGTCAAAACTATGATTAAAATGTTTTACAGAGTATTATCTGTGGCTCTTAATATAATTTCTAAAGCGTATTTATTTGTGTATATAAGGGTGGAACTTGGAAGAATTACAGAAGAACTTTTGCGTGTTATAACACAGGTTAGTGCTCGTTTTGCAAGATGTCCAAAAAAATAAGCGGGCATTACAGGCCTCAAATGTCGGCATCTCCGTCAGCGCCGCCCGCCACGTTTCTCCCGATCTCTCGGCTGCAGATCGAAATGGACGCACGGTATGTCAATTCGTTATGATTAATCTAGATGGAGATAAACTGCATAAAATAGCTACAGAGACAGACAATAGCTAAAACTAAATAAAAATACCTTTAGACACCCCAAAGGAAGATATGAAATATACAACTGATATTCGTCATCAGCTGCTGTAATCTAATTTATAGTTGCTAGTGGAGATTGGATCGAATCCTTCAACTTCTTACTGTTACGCAGCTTTAATAAATTTTCCTTTCCGTAATAAGTAACGCTAATAACAACAGTGACGACGAATGACAGTAACAATGAGCATAGAGTTGAAACGTTTCTTTCACACAATTATAAATCCCAACATTCCAGGGGCAACAAACTCAATGTTACCGACCGTGAATCGTCAGAAGTAAACATAACAGCTCTGTTCTCTCAAGGTTTTTTCCCCCTTTGTATACACTGACTTGAAGTTTTGCCAAGACTTAAATAAGAAAGAAAAACTGGCAATGGACTTGATGCCTTGAGCTCAAATTGTAACCCAGTTCACAAGTAATTCGAGGTGCAAACATTTATTGATTATGTACAGCGCGTAAGTTAATCTCAACATCTACACTCTACAGTGAGTAAGCACTTTGAAGGCTTCAGCATATTCTGAGGAACCCAGAAGCAGCCATGCTGTCGTTTCATTTCTATCGTATCGTTCAATTGGTCTCACCTATGACACACAAACCAGACACCCTTGTAACTCCGACGTCTACTTATTTAACGTGCCTGACGTCGATCTGGTTCTACATTACAATGGTAATGTCAAACCCACAAAAACAAATAAACAAAAGGCAATCATTAATAACCTATTTACCTTTTGTCCCAGGGTAAGTGCCATCAGTTGGAGCCCAAGAGATTACATAGGGTAGAACAAATCACACCACAGGGTTAGTTCTATATATACTGTAATTTCTATAAAAGAGCACATGCATAAACATTACATCATTGCCCCTTTCATTCATACATTCACTCACGCATTCGTATCTCGGCAATCCAATAGACATGAGTAATTAGTACAAAAGTAGTTCGGCGGTATGTTTGAAGTTAGCTACATTAATTAAAACTGTTCTTAATTTGACATTTACTTTTGCATTTCCGGAAAAACCATGTTCCGGTAGGAGCTTAACTTGTACGACAAAACACTACTCCTTTTATGTTGTTGTAATTGAATGTTAATCTTTATATGGTTACTTTTTGCGGTTAACCAGGATCACTGTTATATAATTATATTGACAATTTATAGCGTCGTACAATCTGAATGTTAAATACTTTGGATAAATGAATACTTGAAAGCTGTACGGTTTTACATGTTAAAATTATCGATGGTACAATTTAATCACCGTAATAAGCAATGTCTCTTCGAGATTTTTTACGTAATTAAGCGAGTTCATTGGATGTCACGACGGGGCGAACGAAGCTTATCCGTTTTCACGTCCATTCCGGCTTACCTTTGTCGGCTCTGACTGAAGTCCTCGTGGTCGAGTCGTGTATGCTTGTGTAACGTGTAGCAGTGTTCACGTTACAAGGATTATATAAACTTAATATTTTCCTTTGTTTGGTATTTATAATTTTTGGGTGTTAATGGTTAATTACCAAGAAAAGTGGAACCACCTCGTATATAGACTATACATCCAGATGTTAAATAAAAGTTCAAAGATTTTGTTTCTTTCTGCCAGCAAGCTGAGCTGGGATTTTTTTTTATCGGTGACAACAATGCGAGAAAACAATCGCTATTGTGTAGAAGCCAGGCAGACTCAACTTTAAGTAAACGTTGAAACCGGGGAAAAGACGAAAGATTAGGCTGTCTTCCCCACGCTATATCTGTCGTGTCCCTTGGCGGACAATAAGTTAACTAATATCATATTAATCCCTGATTCTTTTACTGCAAGACGGTGTAATCAGAATTTAGTTATGTTAAGGTAAACGAAAGTTATGCCCGCGCAAGACAAAACCTGTATTTAAAGAAATTTTGCTTAACACTTTAACGTTGTAAACTTTCTTTCTTTTCTTTGTTGTCTTTTCGCGTGGCCGATGCAGGGAGAGAGGGGAGTTGGAAGAAGCAATACTCCCTAGTCAAGTTAAATGCTGAGTGTAACAATTAAAATTATCTTGCATATTTAATATTCACAAAAGGCTAAAAATAGTAATTTCTGTATGTAGATAATTATGTTCCTCATTGATATTTTATTAATATGTATTTTATTGTAATGTAAAATTGATGTTAAGATAAAAGTTTGTAAATCCTTCACGGCACCGAGAAATCCTATATAAGCAGCGAAGCTCGGTGGCCCGTGGCCTTTTGTATTCGAACTCCAGATAAATACGAAACTCGTATTACCGTCTTTTCTTTTCACACCCGTATTTCTGCGTTTACTTCCACGTCGCTACTAGGAATTAGTTTATTCTGGACTATCGTTAGGACAATTACTTAGCTCTTCTGGTCAGAAGGCTTATGTTCTCTCGGTTCTATGCTCCTGGTCAGGAGATATAATTGAGAGGATTGTGATTGTCGTAGGATATACCAGAATTCGGGATCGGTCGATAGACTGTTAGTAGTCAACGTTTGTGTCCCTGGTCAGGGAACACCTTTTCTTATTCTGTGGTCACAGATTAATTTTCAGTTCTCTGGTCAGAGGCTGAAAAGAGAAAAGGAAGTTGGATACTTAACTGAATATCGACAGAACCTAGTGGGAAAAAGGATTGTTGATTGCTTATAGAATCTTGGTCAAGATCTATAAGTACATTGAGAACCTTTGACCTAGAATTACGAGGGATCTTACATCGAGGATTGAAGAAGCCGGAATAACCCGAACCTTGAGCCGAGGAGACTCAAGCCCCGAAGCGATACTGAGTGTGAAGCCGAGGCTCAATAGACCCATCGAACCAAGTACGATCCAGGGCGGACCGTTACAAGTGGCGCTGCAACGTTTGGGGCTCGAAGTATATATCCGGTGGTTTTTCTGAAATTACGAAACATCGAGATGGCAACAAGAAAGTCTAAACGCAATTCATTGCCGACGATTGTAGAGGAAGACGGAAATTTGCACTTTGATTGTTGCTCCGATCAAGATGAAGATAAGGGGGCATTTCGGTGCATTTCCTGCAGCCAGTGGAAGCATTTCGTTTGTGAATTTGAGGCTGAATCCGTGGAAGGGCAAAATTTAGATGTCGTCCGGTGTAAAGGTTGCCAGGGCGATGACGATGAGAATAAGGAACCTGCTATTGAACTTCCTCCGTGGTTGACAGTTTGGTCCGAAATGGAAGAAAAGAAAAGAAGGAAAGAAAAAGCCGCAGAAGAAAGAAAGCGACGTGAAGAGAAAGCAGAAGAGAAAGCAGAAGAAGAAAGAAAGCGACGTGAAGAGAAAGTCGAAGAAGAAAGGAAACGTCAAATAGAAAAGGCTGCAGAGGTGAAAGCTCGGAAGGCGGAAGAGAAAGCTAAAAAAATCGCTGAAGAGAACAGGTGGCAACAGTTCTGGAGTATATTAAGAGAAGAGAAAGCAGAAGAAGAAAGAAAGCGGCAAGAAGAGAAAGCCGAAGAAGAAAGAAAGCGGCAAGAAGAGAAAGCCGAAGAAGAAAGAAAGCGACAAGAAGAGAAAGCAGAAGAAGAAAGAAAGCGACAAGAAGAGAAAGCAGAAGAAGAAAGAAAGCGACAAGAAGAGAAAGCAGAAGAAGAAAGAAAGCGACAAGAAGAGAAAGCAGTAGAAGAAAGAAAGCGACAAGAAGAGAAAGCAGTAGAAGAAAGAAAGCGACAAGAAGAGAAAGCAGTAGAAGAAAGAAAGCGACAAGAAGAGAAAGCAGAAGAAGAAAGAAAGCGACAAGAAGAGAAAGCAGTAGAAGAAAGAAAGCGACAAGAAGAGAAAGCAGAAGAAGAAAGAAAGCGACAAGAGGAGAAAGCAGAAGAAGAAAGAAAGCGACAAGAGGAGAAAGTCGAAGAAGAAAGAAAGCGACAAGAAGAGAAAGCAGAAGAAGAAAGGAAGCGACATGCTGATAAATCGGAAAATGAAGAACGGTGGAAACAGCTGCACGAAACTCTAAGCAAGGAACTGTCCCAAAATAATGAGAAGTGGGAGGTACTCCACACAACGCTTACAGTTGAGCGAGAGCGTGAAATGGAAGGAATTACTCGTTCCATGGAAACTCTGGGAGTGAGTGTAACCGAGATTAAGGAACAGATGACTGCTTATCTAGGGAAAAATGAGGAAGTAAGTTCTAAGGTTGCTGAATGCTTCGAGAGGTTAGAGAATTTTGGTGAAGAACTACGTCAAGGAGAAAGTAAGGTTTCCTCTTTTTGCGAAGAGATAAATACTAGTATTTCCAGCTTCCGTGAAGAAGTAACCCACAATATAACCAGCGTTCGTGAAGAAGTGGATAACATTGCAAAGAATAACACTTGTGTGGCCACCGAGTTACGTCAGCTGAAATTAAACGTGGAACAAAATATAAGCTCCCTGAGAGGCAGGCTTCAAGGACTTCACATAGATCCATCTCAGCAGGAAACCGCTGTTAAGTCACCTTATGGCTTTGATAACCATCAGTCAGCTGGAGAGACGTCAGATTACGTTGAGTGTGAGGGTGCACGCGGATCTCCGAGTAAGAGAAAGATCTCGAGGAAGAATAATGTTAGGCCCACAGTGGAAGATCTAATTGTTCGAGGTATGGAAGAAAGAATTCATCACAGTAAAGTTGTGACCTCTATTGGAAACTCTGATGCTGGTAGGTTTGGGAAAGCCTCGAAGACAGAAAAAAATCGGAAGAGACCTTCTTGTGATTCCTCTTCCGAGGACGAAAGACCACTGACAAGGATTCGTCGGAAGAGGCGGAAACCCGGAAAGAACTCAACTCCATCTTCAGATTCGGAATTGGATAAAAAAATCGGAGGACGATATGTCAAATTACCTCGAATATCTGACTTAAATCAACTCCCTAAGTTCAGTGGTAATATTGAAGCTCAAAGTGCACAGAAGTACTTGAAGGAACTAAATGTTAACTTTGAGCTTATGCAAGTTCCAGAGAAATATCGTCTCCAGTTACTATCCAGATTGTTTACCGGACAAGCCGAGCATTGGTTCCAGGCCCATTATGAAGAGTTTAGGGACTACAATGGATTTTGTAAAAAGTTTACTGCTACATTTGCTTCAGAGGAAGCAAAACAAAGACAATTGGACGTCTTGAGAAATAGAAAGTACACTAAAGGCTCCAATCAAACCATGGAAGAGTATGCGTGGGGAATCTATGCTGGGTTTAAGAATCTTTCGCCAGTACTCATAGAAAGTGAGGTCTTGAATTTGATAATTAAACAGATGTCTTATAAAGTCAGACAACTTTGCCTCGTTAACCCACCAAAGACAATGGAAGAGTTAGCGGCATTCCTGAAGAGATATGAAGTGAATGAGGAGGCCGAAAGCTGGAGAGCAGATTGGTTCAAGAGAAATGAAGCTGGGAACAGTAATAATGGAAGGTTTAGAAATCAGCAACCAATACAGAGAAATACAGCAGTGAGACAAGTCATCCGAGAAAACCACGGACCTGCGGGAAGAAATATTAACAACAACGTCCGTAACCATGAGGAACCAAGGACAGGTAATAATGGTTACCGTCAAACTAGGGAGTTTAGAGGAAGAACGTGGTATAGAAGTCGTCCTAATAGACAAGAACCCAGATCTGATCCCGAGACGAGAGCACCAGAAGGAGGTTACGTCGAGAGAAGAAGAAACTCTGCATCTCCTCCTCGAAGAAGAGTCTACAATTCTCCTAACCGGCAATTCGTGACTTCAGGATCTCAGACATATGAATCCGAGTTACCGAGGACCTTTGAGCAACAACAAGCTGTTGATCAGACTCGTCAGTTCTATTGGAGCGCTCCAGTGGTTCCCACTAACCAAGGTTTAAATGGGAATCTTGCTTAAGTTCCGTTCCGCTTGGGCAAGGAAGTAGTAAGGAACGATTAGTATCCAATGGCGAAACTTTTAACAGGGCTTACGAAATCCATTACAGCTACTCCTTAACCAAAGTAGAAGAGAAAGCTGTGGAAGAAGGGATTAAGAGATCTGTTGAATTAACTACTTTCCATAGTACGCCCAAAGTTAAAGCTCAAGTTGCAGACATTCCTGTCGTTTGCTTACTCGACACTGGGAGCGAGGCTTCGTTGTTAAATTTCGACATTTGGATAGAACTACTTGAGAAGTACAGGGGAATGAAACTACAGAAGGATCCAGAAATTCGAATAGTTGGAGTAACCGGTTCGAATCGGATAAGGATTTGTGGGAGAAGGAATATTAGCATTAAATTTAAAGACCAAGAATTAAACACTGAAGTATTTGTGATAAAGAAGTTAGGTGTTGATGTTTTACTGGGCATGCCGTTTCTTAAGCCCTATGGAGCCAATATCTGTTTGTTGGAGAACGAGTTGACACTGCAAAGTAGCTGCACCCCGCTCACTGTTAATATAGATTACGACGGAGGCAAGGAAGCCAGAGTAAACGTCGCTGTGTTGGATAAGTGGAGTGCCAGTGAAGATAAAATTAGGGAAAAGGTTGAAGAAAGTCAGTTCTTGTCCAAGAGTGAACAGGATAGTTTGTTCCATTTGCTTATGAAATATCACCATGTATTTTCAGAAAGACCTGGCTGTGCTAGAGACGTTCAGTGTGAGATATGGTTGAAGGATTTAGAGCCAGTGTTTAGGAAACCTTATCCGATCCCTGTTGCCAAGCGTGAAGCTTTAGAAAAGGAACTAAATCTATGGAAGGAATGGGGAGTCATTCAACCTTCGAATTCTGCCTATTTGAATCCTTTAATTGTAGTGGATAAACCTCAAGGACAAATACGACCGTGCATTGATTTTCGCCAGCTCAACAACAAAATGATAGTTCCAAGAAGTTCCGTCGAACCCATCCATGAGTCTTTGCAACGTTTCCGAGGATCCAGGTACTTTTCCAGCTTGGATCTCGCGTCTGGCTACCTTCAGGTAAAAATACACCCTAGCCACAGAAAATACACCGCTTTTTCTTATCGAGGTCGCTTATATGAATTTACTCGGATGCCTTTTGGACTTTCGAATGCGGTCAGCACTTTTGTCTCAGTCATGCACAAATATTTTGGTCCAGAGAGTGAGGAGTATCTGACCGTGTATCTGGATGATTTACTTGTTCACTCCAAGACGCTTCTAGAGCATTTACAGCATTTACAATTGGTCATAGAACGACTGAGAGAATGTGGAATGACCATTAAATTAAGGAAATGTGAATTTGTCAAAAAGGAGATTCGCTTTTTAGGGCATATAGTATCAGGAGAGGAAGTAAAACCTGACCCCGCTGGAAATGAAGCCATTTTGAGATTTCCTCGACCGACTTGTAGGAAGGACCTCCGGAAGTTCTTAGGTCTTGCTAATTGGAGAAGAAAATTTTACCCTGGATTAGCACAGGATGTAGAACCCTTAAGTCACCTCCTAAGGAAGGATGTTAAGTGGAGCTGGGGTGAAGAGGAAGAACAGGCGTTCCAGAAAATTAAGATTACGTTAGTTACCACTGGTGCATTGTCTCAGCCAGACTTTAATTTAAGCTTTTGTCTACAGTGCGACGCCTCTGCTAAAGGGTTAGGCTGCATATTGTTCCAAGAACCAGAAGGTGGCGAGAAAATTGTAAATGTTATCCAATATGCAAGTCGAAAGTTGAGAAACAATGAGAGACACTATTCCATCCATGAACTGGAGTGTCTGAGCATCATTTTTGGTGTGGAGAAATTTTCGGTTTATTTAAAAGGCCAATCATTTAAAATATACTCAGACCACAAGGGACTCGTCTGGTTAAAAAACTCTCAGGATCTTAATAGCAGGTTAACTAGATGGGCTTTGAAACTACAGGCTTACCAATTCCAGATTATTTACGTCAGAGGAAAGGATAATGAGATAGCTGACACTCTTTCCCGGTATCCTGTGTCCGATTCACCAGAAGGAGATATTCCGAAGACACTTTTTAAGGTGAACTATATTTGGCAAGAACGGGAAGAAACTGAGGAACTGGAGAAGTGGATTGAAGCTCAGAGGGAGGACTTGTTTTGTCAAAGCATCTTGAACATCTTGGAAGCTCCAGAAGAGACTGATACCATTACTCAAGGTAGAACTAGGAAGAATTATTGTCTACATGGAGGTTTATTGTTCAGAAGAGTTCAGGGTGAATCCATTATTTGGAAGCTTTGTGTGCCGGCAATATTTGTTTCCCAGCTACTTAGAGAAAATCACGATAACCTAGGACACTTTGGCATTACAAAAACCAAAGCTAAAATAAAATATAGATATTTTTGGCCCAAACTATCCGGAGATGTTATTCGGTATGTGAAGGACTGTGAGATGTGTGCCAAGACAAAAATGGATAAGATAGGAATCCTGAGAGAGAAGCTTCACATTTCACCCAAGGATCCTCATGAGATGCTGTCTATTGATATTATAGGCCAGCTACCAACTTCCCATGGGTTCTCCTACATTTTTACCGCCGTTGACATTGGCACGAAATTCGTTTCGGCCTATCCTCTGAGGAGAGCTACATCTCAGGAGATCGTGAACTTATTGGAGAAGACGTATTTTGCTCACTATCCTCGAGTAAAAGTCATCCTCTCAGACCGAGGTACCCAGTTCACTTCGACAACCTGGAGCGAGTATATGAGAAGGAAGGGCATTACTCATGTCTGCACTACAGCCTATCATCCCAGCAGTAATGTGGTAGAGAGAATTAACCAAGAAGTCGTCCGTCTTTTGCGGCTGTTTTGCTACAGAGAGCATACTCGTTGGGCCACCTTCATCAATGATGTGGTTTGGTTATTGAACAATTCCGTCTCATCTGTTACGGGATATGCTCCTTCTGAACTTTTCTTCAATAGAGCCATCCCGGAGGAACCTCATGAAAGGTTTTATTGGCCTGTACCACAGGATGAGAAGACGACTTGGGCCTTTAAATTATATCAAGCTCAAGGGAGAGAAAAAGCCCAACAGAAGAAGAGAAGAGTGAAGAATCAAGGACAAGCATTGATCTTGAAGGAAGGAGATCTGGTTCTAGTGAAGAACCGTAAGCTGAGCTCCAGTCGTCGCCAAACCATCTCCAAACTCTTCGAGGTGTACGTTGGTCCATACATCGCTACCCAGATGAGGGACAACTCCGCACTTCTCCTGCAGCCGTCTACAAAGGAGCCTGTAGATCGGGTTAACTACCAAAACCTAAAGAAGTTCACCTGCTCCCAGGAACGACGGAGAGAAATACTCGGAGAAAACCAGATTTCTTGTGACTAGTGTGGAACGTCAAGAGTTGTCAGTGAATTGTTTATGAACATTAAGTGAAGTTTTGAAAATTTTCACAATTTTTCTGTGAAAGAGAAAATTGTTCAAATTTTCTCGTAAGAGGCGGGGCAATTGTAACGTGTAGCAGTGTTCACGTTACAAGGATTATATAAACTTAATATTTTCCTTTGTTTGGTATTTATAATTTTTGGGTGTTAATGGTTAATTACCAAGAAAAGTGGAACCACCTCGTATATAGACTATACATCCAGATGTTAAATAAAAGTTCAAAGATTTTGTTTCTTTCTGCCAGCAAG